>NW_026067927.1:9810476-9853324 GCF_014885135.2 Alexandromys fortis
GCTCGCTCTCAAGGCTATCTCCAGATACGAGATTTACCTAGGGCATCAGGTCCTCTCTGGACTGCTGATTGCCAGGGGGACCACCTGGGGCTTCGCTCCAAGAAGCTCTAACCCCAATCCTTCAGCAGGCAAAAGCCAGCGCAGAGGCATTTTGTCACTACACGGCAGTCACTGCTGTGGACGTGGCATGGATGCCTGGAAATTTCCCTAGTACAAGGTTTCTCCCTAAACCCATAATGTTTCCCTCTAACAAGACATCTTTCATTGCTCTCCTATTCTGTCCCTTCCCAGACTTGTCCATCCTATTCTCTCATGCTCTCATCTCTCCCACTCTATGCCTCTTCTCTGTCATTACCAAATTGCCTAGGAAATCTTATCTAACTCCCCTTCCCAGGATCCTCCTTGTTGCCTAGCTTTTCTATAGCTGTGGATTATAGTCTGGTTATCCTTTGCTTTATATCTAATATCTACTTATGAATGAGTCTAGAGCATGCTTGTCTTTCTGAATCTGGGTTACCTCACTCAGGATTTTTTTTTATTTTCTAGTTCTATCCATTTGCTGGCAAACTTCATGATTTCATTGTTTTATTTAAAACTGAATAATACTCCATTGTGTAAATGTACCACATTTCTTTATCCATTCTTTGGTTGAGGGACATCTAGGTTGTTTCCAGGTTCTGGATAGTCAGAATAATGCTGCTATGAACATTGTTGACCAATGTTCTTGTGATATGATTGAGCATCTTTTAAATATATGCCTAAGAGTATTAACAGTGGGTCTTGAGGGAGATTGATTACCAATTTGCTGAGAAATCACTATACTGATTTCCAAAGTAGCTGTACAAGTTTGCACTTCCACTAGCAGTGGAGGAGTGGTCCTCTTACTCCACATTCCCCTCAACATAAACTGTCTTCAGTATTTTTGTCTTAGCCATTTTGACTGTTGTAAGATGGTATCTCAGTGTTGTTTTGATTTGCATTTCCTTGAAGATTAAGGATGTTGAGTAATTTCATAAATGTCTCTTGGCCATTTGAGATTCTTCCGTGAGAATATTATATTTATCTCTCTACCCCAGTTTTTGATTGGATTATTTTATATTTTGATGTTTGTGTAATTGTTCAATGTAATTGGATTTATGTTGAGGTCTTTGAGCCACTTGGAGTTGGGTTTTGTGCGTGGATAAAGTTATGAATCTATTTACAAGCTCTACATGTTGACATCCAGTTATGACAGCTCCATTGTTGAAAATGCTTTTTTCCCATTACAATATTTTAGCTTTATTGTCAATAAAACAGGTGTTCATAGGTGTGTGGATTAATGTCATGGAGACTTCTATTCAATTCCATTGGTCTACATGTCTGTTTTTATGCCAATAACAAGCTATTTTTATTACTGTGTCTGTCTCTGTAGTAGACTTTAAAGTCAGTGATGGTAGAAGAGAGTTAGATAAATGCAGGAGGAGGGTTTTTGAAAGTCCCTTCACATAAAATGATTGACAGTATTCATCAGTGTTGTGACCCAAGCTCAGACCTTTGGTAAAATCTAAACCGGAACAAGAAAAGGACATCAATTTCACAAAATTTGAATGAGCCCAGTCATCTGCTAAGCCAGGTTCTCTCTGACCTATCATGGGTGTGGATTGCAGTGCATGCTTAGAATATTATTTTCCATCCTTTTTCCTTCCACTGCATAACCACTCCATTACTTCTTTCTTCAACTCTCCTCAAAAAAAAAAAAAAGTCTTGATATCTGACCCCAAGAATGTCATTTCTTTTCAGTCTCACATTCTTCTTTTTTATTTTATATATTTTATACCCTATGTGTCCCAAAGGACCACATTGGTGATGCATGCTCTTGTTTGAACTATAGCAACATAGAATTTTACCAGGCAAAGGCAGCATCAGTTCAGGTCTGGACAGCTGGAACCATGATCCTGAAACTGTCAGTGAAAGTGCTTCCAATGTTCCCAGTTTTATCAGAATGACAAACTTGTTTAAATATAGATGAGGTAGTAACTAAGATGTGGGAATACCTGTTCCCCTGCAAAATTAGCTTCCTCCACTTTCTGTATCAGGAATGCTTCTTCAACAATGATCAGCTGAGGTCTGACTAAAGCGGACTTACAAAATAAATTCACATTTCTGTAAGGTCCACAAAGGCTACATGGATGCAGAGAACTGAACCCATCAGCAAAATAATTCCTTTCACATTCAGCCTGAAGGTGACTTTCCTACTGGCCAGAGCTTCGATGCCAATATCTTCAGCTTCCCATTTTGTTAGTTTTAGCATTTGCACAAACTCTTTCCAGGAACTGTTGACCTATCTGGTGCTTATACTACCAAGCAGATGGAGCACAGTTTATAGTTCAATCGGGAATCCAAACTAAAGTCATTGGCTTGTTCTTAATGGAATTAATAGGAGTGGAGACATACTTTTTGGCAGCTTAAAAAGCTGCCTAACATTGGCAGGAGGCCCACCCTATGTTAAACACATATAGCTTTGCCAAGTAGCCAAGTCCACAACTTCTGGAATTCTGTATCGGCACCAAGAACACCACTGTGGCAATAGCAGGAGATCATGATGCTCCTGCTTCTTAATGCCAAAAGTACCATGTTTTCTATGGAGGTCTATGCCACATACTTTAATATTCGTACATTTTGTTGCATTGATCTGAGCTTAACAATTACAAATAATTATACAGCTACCACCTTAATCAATATTTAAGCAAATTTCCTGTACAATTAAGCTCCCTCCATATCTTATATACTTGATAATCTCTGCTCTGTTTATTGTCTCCACTAATTATTTTTCCCATCACTATCACAAAATACTAAACAGAGGCAACTTAAAGAAAAAGACTCGTTTGGGCTCATGGATTTCATCAAGATGGGGAATGCATTCTGGAGATCACTTTTGTGGATGCATGTGTCCAGGACATTACACAGAGGCGTCTGGATAGAACCAGTCATATAGAGAAGCATGCTGGCATAATTTGGCTCTTGACTGATTCTCCCTTATGTTAAAGATTAGTCTCCAGATTTATTTGTATTATTTAAATCTGGCAGAAACTCTATGAGGCAGGGGCTACTAAAGAATCTTCCGGCCTTGGAAGAACTGCCTTGAAGGGAAAAGTGGAATGGGAAATTATAAGAGAGTCCTCATCTGTTTCACTTTTTACCAGAAAAAAAGTGTGAATATTGGAAAAGAGGCTGCACCTGAGAAGCCTCCCCTGTAATGTACACACAAGATAGAAGGACATAGTCTATGATCACATAAGTCTGTGCTGGCCAGTTAGTTGTATTACAACTTGACACAGCTATAATTGTCTGCGAGGAGAGAGCCTCAATAAAAAAAAATCCCAGATATTGTATATTGAGTTATTTACACTGTTGGAGTTTGGTTGTGCATTGTTTAGTTTGTTTCGTATTTAAGTAGAAAGATACTTAATTTATTATTTTTTATTTATTTTACAGGAGTTGAGAGACTTTAAAGTTTTAGGAAATATTGTGGATCTCTATGGAGACTTCCAATTTCAAAAAAGAGTAGATAATATTTTGTTTACAAATTTTAGTTTCCTCTCCCTCCTCTACTTCCAGTCGCCCCTCCCAATTCCCCTTTACCCCTCTCAATCCGATTCTTCTCTGTTTCTGTACAGAAAAGGACAGGCCTCCCATGGATTTCAACAAAGCATGAAACATCAAATTGCAGTAAAACTAAGCACCTCCTGTTGTATTAAAGCTAGCCAAGGCAGCTCACTATGAGGAATAGGTTCCCAAGAGCCAGCCAAAGTGTTAGGAACAGCCCCTGTTCCCATATTAGAAGTTCCAGAAGTAGATCAAGCTACACATCGGTCACATATATATAGAGAGAGGGCCTAAATGGGTCCCAGGTAGGCTCCCTGGTTGTTGGTTCTGACTACATGAATTCCTATGAGCCATGCTTATTTCTGTTCATTCCCTTGTGATGTCCTTAACCACTCTAGATCCTACAATACGTCCTCACTTTCTTCAGCAGGATTCCCCTCTGCATCTGTTTCCCATAGCTCTCTGATGATAATTGGGTTAGTCATCAATCCGATCACAGGATGCAGTTCAGGTTGAAATCTACTATTGCTAGGAGTCTTAGCTGGGTTCATCCTTAGAAATTTTAAAACAGATCACATTTATTAAAGTTTTTTTTGATTTCTAAGAGTGTGGAACTTCTTAAATTTGTAAATTTTGATATTGTCTTTATAAACAAGAAAGGAAAGATCATGGTTTAACAATGATGTGTTTGTATATTATTTTTATAAGAGATCAGTTGGGCTGGTTGTTTTTATGTCAACTGTCATCTGAGAGAAGAAAGCCTTGACTTGTACAATGTCTCAATAAGATCAGGTTGTATTCCAGCCTATAAAGTCTTTTCTTAATTATTGATTAATGTGGAAAGGCCCAGTCCATTGTAAGGGATGCTACCCCTGGATTTATGGTCCTAGTTCTGTAGGAAAGCAGGTCGAACAAGCTAGTAAGCAGCATCCCTCCATGGCTTCTACATCAGTTCCAGCATTCAGGTTCATGCCCTGTCTTAATTCCTGTTTTGACTTCCTTCAAAGATAAATAATAGTAATGTAGAAGTGTAAGCCTAACAAATCCTTTAAAAGAATGAAGGAGACTGAATTAGGGTATGGTGCGTAAGGTGCCTACAACATATATGTATATACATAACTGATAGGAATGATGATGATGATATTTTAAATATGAAAATACTTAGAATTCTTGTTCTACAAAACCAGAATTCTTTTTTTTAATTTATTTGTTTATTAAAGATTTCTGTCTCTTCCCCACCGCCGCCTCCCCTTTCCCTCCCCCTCCCCCAATCAAGTCCCCCTCCCTCGTCAGCCCAAAAAGCAATCAGGGTTCTCTGCCCTGTGGGAAGTCCAAGGACCACCCACCTCCATCCAGGTCTAGTAAAGTGAGCATCCACGAAACTGCCTAGGCTCCCACGAAACCAATAGGTCCAGTAGGATCAAAAACCCGTTGCCATTGTTCTTGAGGTCTCAGTAGTCCTCCTTGTCCGCTATGTTCAGCGAGACCAGTTTTGACCCAGGCTTTTTCAGACCCAGGCCAGCTGGCCTTGGTGAGTTCCCAATCCCCATTGTCTCAGTGTATGGGTGCACCCCTCCCGGTCCTAAGTTCCTTGCTTGTGCTCTCTCTCCTTCTGATCCTGATTTGGACCTTGAGATTTCAGTCCGGTGCTCCAATGTGGTTCTCTGTCTCTGTCTCCTTTCATCTCCTGATGAAGTTTAATATTCAGGGGAAATATTCAGGATTTTCTTTGGGTTCTCCTTCTTATTTAGCTTCTCTAAGAACCCGAATTATAGGTTCAATGTCCTTTATTTATGGCTAGAAACCAAATATGAGTGAGAACATTCCATGTTCCTCTTTTTGGGTCTGGCTTACCTCACTCAGGATGGTGTTTTCTATTTCCATCCATTTGCCTGCAAACTTCAAGAAGTCCTTGTTTTTTACTGCTGAGTAGTACTCTAATATGTATATATTCCATACTTTCTTCATCCATTCTTCAATTGAAGGGCATCTAGGTTGTTTCCAGGTTCTGGCTATTACAAACAATGCTGCTATAAACATAGTAGAGCATATACGTTTGTTGTGTGATAAGGCCTCTCTTGGGTATATTCCCAAGAGTGGTATTGCTGGGTCCATGGGTAGGTTGATCCCAAATTTCCTGAGAAACCTCCACACTGCTTTCCAGAGTGGTTGCACAAGTTTGCATTCCCACCAGCAATGGATGAGTGTACCTCTGAGTTGAACAGAGATCTCTCAACAGAAGAAGTTCAAATGGCCAAAAGACACTTAAGGTCATGCTCAACTTCCTTAGAGATCAGGGAAATGCAAATCAAGACAACTTTAAGATACCATCTTACACCTGTCAGAATGGCTAAAATCAAAAACACCAATGATAGCCTTTGCTGGAGAGGTTGTGGAGAAAGGGGTACACTCATCCAAAACCAGAATTCTTTAAGGTCAGAGGTCTTTTGTTAAATTTATTTTTAACAGTTCTCTATTTATTATATAAATTAATTTTTGTTTTCTTTCTCCATCAATTACATATCTTCCTCAAAGTCCTAATTCTCAGGCATTAGTATCATTTTAGTAATTAAATATAAAACTTGGAGGCATACTGTTTTAAGGAACATGTGAGAATTAAATCTCTAAGTTTAAGGTCAACAACATAAATATGTTGCTGATGACTCAAAATCATCAGAAGACAAGGTGACTAAGCATTGTAAAAATAAGATCTTAAAGGCAAAACCAATTTGAAATTATGTTTCAAATTTTCACCTTTGTAACAATAAAAATAAACAATACCTCCTCAAAATGAAAGCTCATTAACCAATTACATTCTGCCAAAGAACGTAAACAGTAAGTACTTTTATATTATAATCTCTTTGCAAGATAAAGTGGTATTTTCATAAAAATGGGTTTGGTTTGGTACATTTTTTGATACACTGAGGAAAATAAATACTTGGGTTTTTAGTATTCTATCTAACCTAAATTTTCCTGTATCTGGTGTAAGTATACATTTCTATTTTCTAACAGAATACATTATAATAAGTAACACTGTTAACCAATGGCTGTATAACATTTACTGAAATGTCCTTTCTCATGGAGAGTTCATTTTCTTCTGCAAACATATCTTACAGACTTCCTTTCTGCTGAGAAGTTCTTTGTTTTAATAGTACTATTAACAAGGTCATAAGAAACAATGGACTTCAGCTTTTATCCCATTATGAACTTTGGAATTGCAGTTAGTACAGTACTTCCAGAGAAGTCTATTTTATAGCCCTTGACATTTAACTCTTATGATTTTTAAACTTCATTACTTATATAGACGCTTGGTGTTTTTATATTTGTTTTTTGATAACTGGACATTTTGATAAATGTTTGGAAAATCTAAAGTCATTGTGTAGCCAGAAAAGAGAGGAAAATATTATGTTCCCTTTTATTCTTTTCTGTCTATAAATGTGATCAGAAAATAGTTACTATAAAGAGAAAATTTTCTAGAAGTGCTCCCAGGTGCCCAGGGCGATGTCCCCAGTTAGTTCCTGGGGCAGCTGAGGACAGAGAACCTGAAATGACCCTATCCTATAGCCATACTGATGAATATCTTGCATATCACCATAGAACCTTCATCTGGAGATGGATGGAGATAGAGACAGAAACCCACACTGGAGCACCGGACTGAGCTACCAATGTCCCAAGGAGGAGCAGAAGGAGGGAAAATATGAGCAAAGAAGTCAGGACCACGAGGGGTGCACCCACCCAAGGAGACAGTGGGGCTGATCTATTGTGAGCTCACCAAGGCCAGCTGGACTGCGACTGAAAAAGCATGGGATAAAACCGGACTCTCTGAATATGGCGAACAATGAGGGCTGCTGAGAAGCCAAGGACAAAGGCACTGGGTTTTGATCCTACTTCATGTTCTGGCTTTGTGGGAGCCTAGCCAGTTTGGATGTTCACCTTCCTAGACCAGGATGGAGGGGGGAGGACTTTGGACTTTCCGCAGGGCAGGGAACCCTGACTGCCCTTCAGACTGGAGAGGGAGGGGGGGGGGGAGAGGAGAGGGAGGAGGGGGAGAAAAGGGAGACAGGGAGGGAAATGGGAGGCGGGGAGGAGGCGGAAATTTTTTTTTCAATAAGAAATTATATTAAAAAAAAGTCTTGTGCAAGTTTTCTAGAATAATCTCTCAGTAAAGTGTAGTTCAGATTTGTATATATTCAAATATATATCTGGTTATTTTTCCTATTTTGCTGAATGTTAACTTTTTGTTTTATTATCAAGGAGTATATGTGTGCCACATTGTGGACATGGAGTTCAGAAAGACAACTTTGTGGAGGCAATCTTCTCTTTCTCCTTTCATCACAGTCCCCAATATCAGACTCACATCTTCAAAATTTAAGAGAATAGAGTTTGACTGTTAATACTATATTGAAACAAAGATAATTATGAGCTTGTAAATGTGTGAATGTAATATATATTTCATTATACATCTATCAAAACATTATGTTCTATAACTTAACATAAATAGATAACGAACAGGAAGACTATTTTTAGGTAGATAAGTAGGTAGGTAGCTAGACACAAAGATGGTAGGTACACAGATACATAGATGATAGATAACCAACGAGATGAGTATGCAAATCTGCATATTATATATATATATAATACACAAGCTCTTCCACAAGGATGATAAGTAAATACTTTAGCCAAGAACATGTAAACATACACATGAGATAAGTTTAAAAAGGTAAGCTACAGCTGGGCGGTGGTGGTGCACACCTTTAATCCTAGCACCCGGGAGGCAGAGGCAGGCGGATCTCTGTGAGTTTGAGGCCAGCCTGGTCCACAGAGTGAGTTCCAGGACAGGAACCAAAAGCTACGGAGAAACCCTGTCTCGAAAATCAAAAAAAAAAAAAATGTAAGCTACAATTCAACTGCACATGTGTAAGCCCCCCCAACACACAATTAACAAACATTTTAGAAGTATTTCCTATGTCACTATGTTAGCAAAACCTTTGGGTTAATTCCTTTTAATAGCTGCATATCAATCCACGGTAAGGCTATGCCACAATAACTTCCATCACATCATGTGCTTGAGTCCTTAATTCACTTGAGATGTCGCTGGCCACTCTTCTAAAATGGGGAAAAGCTGGGATTCTTTCACTTTTGGATCACATCTTCGGGTAGATAGCAGCAGCATTGTGGTGCTTGCAACAATTTGACTCCTGATACCTACTGTCAAATGGATTTCTAAACAAATATACCAATTTACACTCCTGCCATCAAAACATTAAGGTGTTTTGTTCTCTGAATTATTGCCAAGATTACTATCATGACCTTGGTTTTATTTGTTTATCTTAGTTTTGCTTAAATTCTACCTCTGTTCAATGTTCATATGTTTTTACAACTAGTGGTGATATACACATGATACTTCTGTGTTGCTGCTTGCTGGCTGCATTTATGCTTCTGTGGTTATTCACTTTCTCTACTGGTGTCTTACTGATTTACAGAAACTGTTCCAATGGCAAATTCAAATTCTATTCCTACACTGTCTCCTGCAAACATCTACCAGCCCTTATGAGGGTATTCATACTTTGATTTCTTTCTTACTACATCCCCTGCTTGAAATTTTTTTCCACTGGGTATTGTGATTAGCTAGTCACATCCCTCAAAATATAGGTATTTCTAATATGACAATTTCTTTCCATTCTATCTCTTTTAATTACTATACTTATGACTACCATTTAATAGTTGTATAAAATTTTATTCTATCTTCTTATGTGCACATATGTTGACTGATTTTTAGTAATTCCTTCAGGAACTGTTTACTGTCTGTCCTTCACTTCTACCAGATGATACAGTACAATACTTTTTCCCATGAAGACAGATTAATTTTTATTTATTTTTTCTCATACAATAAATCCCAAACACAGTTTCCCTTCCTTCCACTCCTCCCAGAACCCCTACCACTTCTCCCCAAGATCTGGTTCCTTGTTTCCCTTCAGAAATTAAATAAATAAATAAATAAATAAATAAATAAATAAATAAAACAGGTTTTCCAAGGATGTCAAACAAATATCGCATAACAAGGTCCAATGAAACTAGGCACAAACCCTCATAAGAAGGTTGGAGGAAGCAATCCAGTAGGCAGAAAGGGACGTTAAGAGCAAGCAAAAGAGACAGAGACACTCCCAATCCCATTGTTCTGAGTTCCACAAAAGCTCCAGACTAAGAAACCACCACATATATTCAGAGGACTTTCACAGACCCATGTAGTTCCATGATTGCTGCTTCAGTTTTTTTTCATTAATTTATTAAAGATTTCTGTCTCTTCCCCACCGTCGCCTCCCATTTCTCTCCCCCTCCCCCAATCAAGTCCCCCTCCCTCGTCAGCCCAAAGAGCAATCAGGGTTCCCTGCCCTGTGGGAAGTCCAAGGACCACCCACCTCCATCCAGGTCTAGTAAGGTGAGCATCCAAACTGCCTAGGCTCCCACAAAGCCAATACGTGCAGTAGGATCAAAAACCCATTGCCATTGTTCTTGAGGTCTCAGTAGTCCTCATTGTCCGCTATGTTCAGCGAGACCGGTTTTATCCCAGGCTTTTTCCAGACCCAGGCCAGCTGGCCTTGGTGAGTTCCCGATAGAACATCCCCATTGTCTCAGTGTGTGGGTGCACCCCTCGCGGTCCTGAGTTCCTTGCTCGTGCTCTCTCTCCTTCTGCTCCTGATTTGGACCTTGAGATTTCAGTCCGGTGCTCCAATGTGGGTCCCTGTCTCTGTCTCTGTCTCCTTTCATCGCCTGATGAAGGTTAATATTCAGGAGGATGCCTATATGTTTTTCTTTGGGTTCTCCTTCTTATTTAGCTTCTCTAAGAACCCGAATTATAGACTCAATGTCCTTTATTTATTCTTATTACAGATCCCCCTCCCTCAGTTCCTCCCATATCCTCACCACTTCCCCGTATATCCAGATCCCCTCCTCCCTTCTTCACACATTAAAATAAAACAAGCATCTAAAATAAACAGTAACAATATAAAATAAAAACAAACAGACCAGAATATGACAAGACAAACAAACCAAACAAGACAAAGGGCCATAGAAAAAAGCACAAGAAACTCTTATAGATTCAGAGATACACGTTTCACACACAGAAATTCCACTTAATATATTCACAAAAGGCCTATAATTTTTAAATAATCCCTGACAAACCTGACACCAAGAACCTCCAAAAAGCCATTGAGTTAATCTTGTGTTGGTCATCTACAGCTGGGTTTGTAGCCTGCCCTTAAGGGTCGTTTTGTATACTCAGGGAAACTTCACTGGAGAAAAATAAATTTTCTTTTGCTGGCAGTTATCAACTGGAGACAGTTTCTGGGTTAGAAATAGGGAGTGGCATATGTCTGTTTCTTTCTCAGAGCTAGGATCACATTTGGCCCAGACCTGCGCAGTCTTTGTGATTTCATCTGTGCCTGCATCCTGCTGTTTTAAAATGGTCTTGTTTCCTTGGTGTTTCCCATCTCCTCTGACCTTAAACTCTCTCTGCCTCTTCTTTACAGGATCTCTAAGCCCTTTTGGGAGTGACTTGATGGAAACGCCCATGTAAGATGGAGTGTTCCAAGGTCTTCAATCCAACAAAGGGGCAATGTGAGTAGAAAGACATTTAATGTTCTCTTTTCACCTCATCTAAGGAAGAGAGGGGTGTGATGCTGAGGAAACTGACCCAAAGTTAGATTTTGGAAAGAATGACATGAAGAAATTTTTATAAGAGGAGAAGATTGAGTTGATTGGACCATAAGAGAGTCTTCTCTGTGCATTGCTTGTCTCTGAGAGGCACTTTTTCATCTGTACGTAGCAGGCTTTCCTGTGAACTTCAAGTTATATTCTTACTACAATAATGACATAAGATGCCTCGTGAACTTTCCTAAATGCAAATATTTCAATATGAACTCTAATGGGATTTTCATTCTTATTATGAAAGTAATTGATTAATGCATACTTAATTTTCTATTATTAAAATTAAAGACACATGCATATGCAAATAGATACAAGAGCTTTCAGAGTCTTCATTTTAAGTATATACAGAGTAATACCAAAGACAAAAGAAATCAAGAATTAATGATAATAATTCTCTGAATTTAGAATGGTGAGTTTTTCAGATTGCCATAAAAAGAACAATACTCATGCCTCTTGCAGTGTAAAGGAACTAATTTAAAAGGGAAAGAATGGAAAACCCTGCAAGTTGGTATGCAGTACAAACTAAGAAAGAATTGATGACATTAACATTAAGAAAATTACACTGGAGAGCATAGACAATTACCGGAGATAAGACAAGGTAACTATCCTAAAAATATGCACCCAATAATAGCATTTCAAATACGTGAGGCAAAAATGAATAGAGATAAAAGAAAAAAAAATAGAGAAATCTAGAATTATAATTAGACATCTCAATAGATTTTTCAAGGTAATTGATTTTTTAAAAATTACTAAAGAGAAAATTGGTAAGTAGGAATACAGATACTTGAATATCTTCTTCTAATGTAGTGAAATTGGTATTAGTTGAAAATCCAACCAATGACGTAAGCATATTCCTGCACACTTGTGCAAGGTTTGCAAACATAGACCAAATTTTGATCCTTAAAAATAGTTGCAAAGATTCACAAAATTGAAATCACACAAAGTAATTTCTCTGACCCCAATAAAAATTAAATTAAAACTGCAAAAAAGAAATGTATCTCTAATCCATGTGTTATTTGGCACTATTTCTGAAGGGCTGCAAATAAATGCTTATTCACCCCACATAGGAAACTGATGGCAGAAAAAAATACAGATAACGATAGTCCAACTTAGCTAACCAGTGGCTTTTTGGGGGTTGCTTACAAGAATATGGGTAAGGAATTACTGGAGAAGAAATGACTTAGAAACAGTTATGTCACTAATGCCCACCCTAGCATGGATGACAATGCAGGAAAGAGGCAACCTATAGTGCACACAGCTCAATTGAGTAGAAAGTATCCTTTTCAGGTTGACCTGAGCCTCTTCCAGGCAGCTTGGCTGGTTTGTGCTTCTTCCAGGTAGTTAGAGTGGTCTCTGCTTCTTTTCCCCTAGTCACTTCAGCCTGCCCAGCACTAGCTGTCAGCAGCCCTTAGAGCGTACATACACAGAGAGGGAGGATCCTGGTGAATCTGGTCAGTTTTAGTGACTTTCTAAATTTGTTGTGTTGTTGATTTTCTCAAGGTCAATGAGCTTTCCTTTGTAATTGACACTTTCACCTTCGTGTGTAACATCTGTTGTTTCAACTCCCATTTGACTTTCTGTGTCTCACCAAGTTTTCCTCCCTGATGGAAGTTTGAAATCTCAGGGGAAACTGTTGTGCAGCAACATGCTATGATCAAGAGGGATGGTTTTAGGAAGGAGGAGTTAGTGAACATTTTGAAAATCAAGCAACTTTGATCCCTCTTGATCCCACAATTCTTCTTTCCCCACTTCCATAGGACTCCCAAGCTCCACTTAATGTTTATCCATGGGTCTCCACATTGCTCCACTTAGTTGCTGGATGAAGTCTCTCTGATGGTTGTGCTAGGCACTCATTTGTTCCTCTGGCAGCGTGGTCTGCCCTGAATATTTTCAATAAATGAGATGCATTGGTTGGAATATCAGATGAGAAGACCTGACCTCTCATGTCATAGTACAAAATATTTATTCGATATATTTAATTTAAAAACAATGGAGAACTCGAAAAGAAAGTGCTACAAATATTTTGTGAATAGTCTTTTGGCGTCTGTTATCAAACACAGCACAGAATTATTCTCAAACATAAAACAGGAAAAACACCTTCATCAAATAGTACATCATCTTCACAATACTATGCAAGAAGTAAGTCTCTTAAACCTGGGATTAAAAAAAAAATCAAACAGTGCCAGAGGACATGAAAGGTAGTATCAGTTTGAAGACAACTGCAGGACATTAATAAAAATAAGAAACATGACATTTCACGGCAAGTCCAATAAATAAACTATTATACTTCAGAAATAGAAACAGCAAATGTATGACATCACCCTGACACTGGAAGACAGATGCTTTGCCACCAGAGACTAATTGAAACAAAAAAAAAAAAAAACTTTTTTATTCAAGAAATAAAAGTGTTCAAAATCCAAAAAATGAGGATTGTATGCCGATTCCCAGTTCTTCTCAGACTCAATTCTTGGAACCAATCCAAGGAAATAATTAAAGACAAAGTCTCTGCAATGTGTACATCTATATTAATTTAAATGCTATGTATAACACCGGAAAGGAGCAGACTGCTTGCCATTCTAATTATAATGGCTCACCGCTGTGTCCTCTGTAATTGCAGGTTTTAGTTATAGTCCTCTGGTAGTACTTCATTTCCCATCTGGACAGTCCCTCTAGAGCTGAATTCCCCGGAAGGCAGGAGTGTGGTCCACTTTGTTACTGCTATTTTCCTTGTGCCCTCACCAGCATGCAGCTGGTCATAAGTTCAAAGTTTTTGAGAAACACATTTGGAAATTTTCTAATACAGCAATCTTCCACGTAGTATGTTGTTAGATAACCATTCAATAGGAGCAGAAAATATGAATTTTTAATATTCAGCACGTACACATCTTGAAAATAATATAGAGAATATGAAACTACATGAACAATATGAACACAACATTTGCCTCTTATTTCTAATATTTATAGATTCCGGAAAAGAGGCTTAAGGCTATGTTTTTAAGTCACCACTAACATTAAAGAGGTAAAGAGTGGAAAAGTTTTTAGAAGATTAAGGAGATCAAAGTTTCTGTCCCCTTTTCTTCTTTACTTTGGTTATCAGAAACCAAGTAGACTACCAATATAGTGTTATAGCTATATTATATATTCACTGTAATGGATCCGTTTGTGGAATTAAAGTAGCACTATTTAAAGTTATTCTAAAACTATGAACATGAGATTATCTTAGGGAGAAATAAAACAACTGGTGACCATGAACATTAGCAACAACTATAATAATTATCCTGGCCCAACTTGTCTCCAGTGGACAAATTAACAGGAATAGGTACCGTTATGATATTTTCATATCCTCAGAACTTCTTTGGGCATAGTAGCACACACATATAATCTTAGCACTTGGGAGGCAGAAACAAAAAGGTCAAGGTTTCAAAATACTCATCCACTATATAGTGAGTCTAATACTAGTCTGAGATACATGAGACCATTTTCAATAGCCAAAACCATGAGGTGGCAAGACGGTTCTGAAGATAAGGGTGCTTGACACAAGATGTGACGATCTTAGTTCCGTCACCTTGAATTCACACAGTAGAAGAGATGTGATTTCCAAACATCGTGAATTTTACATAAAACAATGAGCCATTTAATGAGAGTTCACTTAGAATTTTTTTATTGAAAAAATTTTTGCCTCCTTTCCACCTCCCATTTCCCTCCCCCTCCCTCCACTCCTTTCTCCTCCCCCCACTCTTCTTCCCCCTCCCCCTACTCCTCTCCCCTTCCCTACAAAAGAATGATGCTGAAAAAATACTAACGATAGGAAGATCTAGAGATAGAAAAGTGATAAAAATGTAGATAATGCTCTTGTATAATGTAAAGATTTGTCATTCGTATTGGTTTAATAAAATGATGATTGGTCAGTAGCCAGGCAGGGAGTATAGGTGGGGCTACCAGACTAAGAGAATTCTGATAAAAGGAAAGGCAGAGACACATTCTCTAGCCAGATGCAGAGAAAGTAAGATGATAATGGCTTAATGAGAAAAGGTATCAAACCATATGGCTAAACATAGATATAAATTATGGATTAATTTAAGAGGCAAGAGCTAGTTAGTGATAAGCCCGAGCAGGAGGCCAAACAGTTTATAATTAATTCAAGCCTCTGTGTGTTGCTTTGGGACTGAACAGCTGTGGGACCAGGTGGGACAAGAACTTCCATTTACCAAATGGCACCCAATGTTTGGCAACTACATCCAAATAAAACCAGAGAGAGCTTGGGAAAGGATTCTAGACAGAAAAGACCAGAATTAAGCATGGCTTCTTGATACCAGCATTTTCTCAGTTTGGCTCTGTGTGCTCAAGGCAAACTGAAGCACAGATCCTATAAGAGAGGCTTCCTGATGCAGCATTAGTGACAAAAATGTCACATCTCTTTTAAGAGGCCCTGTCACCAAGCACTTAAATGGTGTTTACAAGCACCCAATGGCATGCTTCTTGGTGGTGGCATGGGCCTAGAAACTCCACACAGTTGTGTCAATGAATATGACTCCCACCTGTACCTCCACTATGAAGCTAGACTCTCAGGAAGATAAGGAATGGGATGAAGCCAGGCACCAAAGCCACAGCTTAAATTCTAGCCATGCTGCTTAGCAGATTAAAGACTCATGTGTTAAGAAAAATATAGATATATACAATAAAGTCAGATTCCAATGGGGGAATAAAAAGCCTCTAAAAGGCTTACAGTACATTAAAAAATATATGTAGGTTTGGGAAAGAGAAGGAAAAGGACTAAATAAAGTCCTTAAAAAAATAGAGTAGCTGGATGTAATGGCTCTCTGTGAGTTTGAGGCCAGCCTGGTCTACAGAGTGATATCCAAGATAGCCAAAGATACACAGAGAAATCCTGTCTCAAAAGACCAAAAATTAAAAATAAAAGAAATATTTTTTTTAAAAAAATCCACATAAAGATGGAAAATACACAGAGAATCTGGATACTGTATATTGTTGTGTTGTCTTTGAATTGTTTGACTGCTGAGGAAGGAGCAACAGCTTATAAAAGACATTTGACTGTAAATTCTGCTGGATTAATCTAACCTATATATATTGAAAATGCCTTGACTTCAAAATTTAAATCAAAATGTATGTTATTATGGAGAAGAATTTGCTTTTGTTTCCTCAGGAAATGAAAGGCTGTGGATTCCTTCTTGGTTAAGAATATTAAGGTTTGATCAAGGAAGATCTCCTGAAAAATCTCCAGTGGGAAGGCATGCCCCAGATGATCCAATGTTTCAGACAGCTCTGTTGCATTTTCTTCTGAGTTCTGCATCCAAAACTGCTTCAGGGATTTTGCTGAGATGATCAAGCCTCACAGAATACTCCAGTTATTAACTGCTGATAATACTAAATTTTCTTTGTGTTCCCATAAAATTTTCAGTGTCCCAAACCAGCAGGAAGTAGTCTAGAAAACTATGTTCACATTCCCCCAAAATAGATTATGGATGTTTGTCTTTGTTTAGAGTGTGGTACAAGTTGTTATGGATAATGGTCAGGAAAAAGCTAAACAAAGGGGATAGATTCATGATTTTTTTTTTTGAAAAGAAAAAAAAGGGGAAATGCTGTAGGATAATGCTCTTGTAGACTGTAAAGTTTTGTCACTTGTATTGGTTTAATAAAATTCTCATTTGTCAGTAGCTGGCAAGGAAGTATATGCAGATAGACCAGACTAAGAGAATTTTGGGAAGAGGAAAGGCAGACAGTCAGTCACCAGACAAAAACAGAGGAAAAAGATGAGAATGGCTTACTGAGAAAAAGTACCAAGCCATATGACTAACCAAAAATAAGAATTATGGGTTATTTTAAGTTGTAAGAGCTAGTTAGTGATCAGTCTGAGCAAGAGTCCAAACAGTTTATAACTAATATAAGCCTCTGTGTGTGTTTTTGGGACTGAACAGCTGTGTGACTAGGCAGGACAGAAACTTCCATCTACAAGACAACTCTGGCATGGTCTAGGGGACAGAGAAAGAACTTGTGAAGGGAGATGTGACTGGCACATTGAGGGAGAGCACTGTAAAATCTCCACTTATGCTTAATAATATAAGGGAACTATAGCTTTCTATTTAAAATGTCACTTACTGCTGCTTCTTTCCCACAGCCAGTGATACAACAGTCACATCTCAGACTTAAAAACCACTGGATCCCAGTGGAGCCACAGTTCACTATTTCGTGGAGATAGATTTCTAGACTATGGTCTTAGAGAGTATTGCTGAGCCAAGAGAATTCTTGGAGTGACCATCCTTCCCAATAAATGACAGGCTGCATCTTCCTTCCTTATGGCTATCGGATCAGAGTCTTCAGGCCAAAGGCTCCTCAATTCATCTTTGCATCTGAGACTTTCTTCTAACTCTTTTCCAATACTAGATAGATCTGGTTTACAGCAGCAGAACTCCCATATAATAATGAAGCAATGCAGTCATTCATTTATGCAGTAAGTTACACATTTGTTTTCATTTTCTATTCTATGTCAATGTTCTTGTAAATTCTTGAAAGCATTCCACAAACAGATTATATCACCCTATTTTACATGTAGATATAAGGAGACTCATAAAAATTATGAACAGCCAAGGGTTTGTGAATCGCACAGATTTCACAGATCTCTTCAGTACAATGAGTACTGTTTGACTCTGTGTGTGCTCTTCCGTTCTATATCATAGAATACCATGATGCCGTTATGGTATTAATAAAATGGGAATGCTAGGCAAAAGGACAATCACCTATATAAACTATGGTGTGCGCCATTCTAGTGGCTTTGAATGCTGTTCTACACAGTATATGAAACGACTAACTTATTTCTTATTCCCCTTAGTTTTCCCATCTCTGAGTTCCTGCCTCTAATATTTGCTCAATATCTATTCTGTGCTAATAATCTAAAAACTTAAATTTAAATAAAATTTAAATGGTATTCCATAAGAGCACACTAGCAGGTCTTGGTACCCTTAAGTATGTCCTTAGGTGGTATTATCAAACTGACCATCTGTTTACTAAATCATGAGAAAAATTAGTTTGCTAGTCATAGTTGAAAACTGCTTTATAGTAAGGGGAAGGGAGACAATGTCGACAAAGCATGCAATAATTAGAAATTTCCCAGTGCAGAAATGATAGAAGTATCATAGTTAAACTCATTAGACTTGTAATGAAAATAGTATTTTAATTATATGTCTTAAGATCTAAATATTTTTAGGGAAAAGTTATGTGTCTAATAAAAGCCAGCACCATTACTTGAACAATGAGGCAAAAATATATCAAACATGAAATTACTTATGTTGGAGTTGTCAAACTATGTGCAATTCTTGACAAGTGCAATCAAATTTCAAATATCAGTTGATACATAGTTCTCATCCAATTGCCCTGAGTAATTGTGATTGTCAATTTCAGTGGATTAAAATATGCATGAAGGGGGATAGGGAACCCCACCAATTCATGTGTCTGTGTGTGTATTTTCTTATGCATTCTAACATGAGGGCTCTGACTTCCTGGATGGATACATCTACTGGCATTTTTATGGACATAAAGTATCCTTCTGGGAAGGGGTGAGACTCTGTCATGTAGAGCATTGATGAAGGAAGTAGGTTATGGGACTCTGTCTTTCCCTGATCCTTTCATGTTGTGGCTCCTGTTATGGTTTCTTACTGCTGTGACATGAATTATTTTGTTATACCACATTCTCCATGCCATAGACTGACCTCTGAAACTGAGCAAAATAAATACCTCCTCTCCGAATCTTTTATAATGTTACTTCACAGAAAGGATAGCATCAATACACACACGTGTGTGCATGTGTGTGTGTATAGATATATATTTCATAGACATGTGAATCTATAGTCTGAAAAAATACTTAATAGCTATTTTATATATCTCTTTTCCAGTATTATGCTACTTAGTTTACACAAAATTCCATGTATCCACTGAAAAAGTAATTATTTTTTTTGCTTTCTTCTTATCTTTTGGTGTAGGAACACTGCCAGTCAGTTCTCTGTCCAAACCAATCTATGATTGTGTCAAGACAGACATCTGTTACCTGTTTAGATTCAGGAGCAAGAAGAAAGTGGGAATGAATTGATTTATAAAGAGAGGGGGAAACTAGATGCCCGAGGGGTGAATCTTCCCTCTCATTGTTCAAGAGCCTGAGGTGAGAAAATAGTAAAGGTATTTGTAAAACAACTTCCACCTTCTAGTGAATCCTGGCAATTCTTAGTGGATCAAGAGACAGGAGGTTGCTAAATTTGTTTTTCACCACTCCTGACCAACTAGATACTGCTATTTATATCATATATTTGGAGAAATGAAGTTCAGACAGATCAAGATACACACCTGAAGTCACCAAGGTATTATATGTCGTGATGATTTTTTTTTAATAGATAGGATTGAAAGCCAATCACATCTGCTATGGGATAGACTGTATTTAAACTTTTGCTAAAGAATTGAACTCTGTGAATCCTGAGCCTTAATGTGTTTTGCCTCTGAACCAGTCAGAGAAATCCCAGTGTTGACCAATACTTTCTGAAGGTTATTAAAAACAATGGAGTAATTCTTCAGCCATAGGAGACGAAGACTTTCCACTTAGGGATATGGACTGCAAGTGTTCTCTCCCCCACCAAAAACTTGTAGGACCTCCAGTGAGGAAATTTCTTTGCTTTTATATATTTCAATTCCATAAAAATGTGAACCATCTGACTTCTCTATGAAACAGAATATGAACACCTATAGGCTGTCTAACTACTCTGCTTTCTATTTGATTTTGAAAACTTACAGATAGAATTTCTAGCAATACAAATCACAATTCTGCGTTCTAAGCCACTTTGGACCTGAAAGACAGCTGAGTCCTCTGAGGATCAATGCCAGTATATTCTCAACCTACACATAATAAACAAAGCAAATGAATGAGAACAAGTCTCCATCTCCTTCCACGTTCTTGTCCTCAATGTATTAGTTAAGCTACCGATCCATAGGAACATCCATTTCCAGTGACTTCTTCAGCCTAAATGTATTGGATGGGACTCTTGTTTAATGTGAGAGAGCAGAACTCTTTCCTATGCAAACTTTACATCAATTCTGTTATACTTTGGGGGACATATTTAGCCTTTAAACTGCAATGTCCATCATTTTAGCACACACTTCCAGGTTCTACAGAAAGAAGGTATGTGTTTACATGTTAGTATATGACTCCCATAGAATAAGAAACTTCAAAACTTTCTCCAATGTTAAGGAAAAAGCAACACACTATGTCATAATCCTTTTCTAATTTTCAAAGTCATTTATATGCAAAGTCAATTTTACATGTATTAGCTATCCTAATAAAAGTGAAATCTGCATTGCTCTTAAAAAACAAGAGGAGAGAGACTATGAAAAGCCAATTAGAAGAAAATGCTGAGTTTGAGTGCCCACTTAATAGTTCCTCAAGCTGTGCACACTCCCTGCTTCTCCAGCTAGTGCTACACACTTGTGCTTTAAAATTCCTGCTTGTTACTAACCTAGCTCTCACAACATCTGTAATTTAAATGACTCCCTAAATTTAACTCAACTTCTTTCCCCCAATCTCATTTTTTTTTTCTTAACAGTCTCAGGTATCAAGGTCAGAGTAGACCAAATTTTTCAGAAAAAAGGATTTTCAACTCATAATGGTGTGCTATCATCCATAGAAAATGTTTATTTTTCTTTCATAACAAGAAAGCAAGAACCCTGCCTTCTTCATACATTCTCATAGATGGTCAGAGAGCCCAAGGGAAAAAGGGTTTAAAGAAAGTAATTTCAATGATTGGCCACTGATGCTAAGGAAACTGACCATTAACTGATCATGTAAAGGGAGGGGCACATTTTATCTATATGAGAACTAAAAAGTAGCTACTGTGGTTGCTTCACCAAGTATTGACAAAATGATGGGCTAAGACAAAAGTGAAGAGATTTATAGTCTCAGTCTCATAAAACAATAAAGCAAAGGAATCAAAAATCTTCTGAAATTTTTTTGGAAAACAAAAAGGGCATTTAAGTTATGGAGCCCAGTGATCTGAGTTATTTCCACAAAATGATACTGTAGCTTCTCTACGAAGAAAAATAAAAGAATGAAAAGTAAGTCTTACATGCCACAGCCAACAGTAGCATAGATCTGCCCTGTAATGCTTGAGCTGAAGAGGCTCTTTCCTCTCTTCCATTCTGTAATGAACAGAGTTCCACAATCCCATTGTATAGTATTTTGATCTTCCTAAAGATATATGTCCTGTTTTGGGACATGTATGCTTCTCATCTGTCCTGTCCTGCTTGTCCCATAACGTGTGGCACTGTTCTTTCAGCAGCCCAATGTCTCTTTTGAACAAACTGTAAGGATACTAATAAAGTAGGGAAGTGTCTAACAAAAAGACCCAAGAAATTTCAAACACTCCATACCAGATTCTACCTGACTTAGAGAGCTGTATTCCCTGGGCATTACGAATCAATACCATTAGGCTGTTCCCCAATAGATGTAGATAATCTGCTTTCATATTTCCACATCATTCTCAGGCTCTCTGCCCATAATAGCTATAATGAACGTACACTCTGTCTTATCATCTCTTACTGTATATCCAATCATACATTGCACTCCCCAGCAATGAATTGATCACCCACCTCGGGTGACCAAAGCATTAAACAGGTGAATAGAAGACAATAAAAAAGGTACTTTGGACTATAACTTGTAAGAATAAACAATGTAAAAGATGGTAGCCAGGATTAATTTACAGCTTGAATTAGCTACTGCAGAGTATCCAAAATTAGATTTGGGTGAATGAATGCATCCGTAAATTGATGAATGAATGAATTAATGGTGGATATAAACAATACCATACCCATTTTGCAAGGACAGGTAGAACAGAGCAGCATTCCTTTCCATGTATGTGTGTGCCGATCTCTTAAAGCTGTGATTGCTTTATATCCAAATAAGGAAGGGCCGCTTCAGATAAGATTGCTTTCAAGGCAACGTATTCCAAATGAAAAAGGATTCCATGAGTTGGGAAAGACATTTTATTTCCAAGCTTCTAAGAGGGTTCTACAACATTAAGAGCCTTAAAGCAAAAAAAGAAAAGAAAAAGGGGAAAGAAAAAGAAAAGCAAGGTTTTTTTAAATTATTGAAAAGTAGACAATCCTGAAAAAAAATCTTTGACATAAAAATGTGAAAATGTAGTTGTCATCTCTGGTCTGACTACATTCCTACATACGTAAAACAGATCATGGTGGGTATGGGGTGACTTGCAGCTGAGCAAGTGATGTTCGTTTTCCTTTTGAGTTGTTCAGTCATTTCAAATTCAATTGGAGATCTTCAGAAACCTAGCAAAATATTCTTTGGATTACAAAGTCTATCTAAAAAAAAATGAACACAACCAGTAATTACACAAGTACTGAGAATGCACATTTCTTCCTGGGATAAAAGATTCCAAGGTGGCAGTGTCCAGTGAGTTTATCCCATTGAATTATATTCAACTGATTTGATTTCAATGCAAAGTAAACAAGAAGTGAGCACACCAGATAAAAATCACTTATTTATGTATTTTGACTGAGCCATAAAAAATAGTATATAACAGGGAGTCATGAAATAACCACAGTAAAGTTAAAAATAAAAGATAACCAAAATTGTCCACAATCCATGAAAAAAAGAGTGTGCCATGTGTTTCAACAAAAGGAAAAGGGTTTGCAGTGTGATTCTATGTGTTGTCTCCCCAAGTATTGCTTTGTCTGGACCTTTGGTCCACTGTACAAGTGAAAAGTCCTTCACAGAAGTTCCAATCCCCAGGAAACTAGGCGACTGCAGATGACTGTGACAGAGCACAGAACAAATGGCACCAGCCTTCAAGGTTCAACATGGTCCCTGATCTCATTGTGAGCACATGGCCCAAAGCATCTTCTAAAATAAAGGTCTCTAAGGAAATTGCCCTTTCACTCATGAAGACTTGAAATTTCAGATTATCTTAAGACAAAATAAAATTACAGGAGGAAAAATGAGCACTTTCAACTGCCAGTCATCCTACTTTATCCTAATAAAATTTACATAAAGGAAGCCAGGGTAGTGTAGGTTTTGACTATTCACTCTTCCAACTCTACAATGCTCAAGGTAGGGTATCAAGTCTATATCTAGAACATCAAGAGGCCTGACAATCCTCCTAAATTTGTCTCTCATAACTATGAGTTCACAGGTTAAATGCATATTATATAACACTTTGTAAAAATCATAGGCTAATCATAAGCTAGTCTAGATCCCTAATGTCCTTCTTCAGAAGTTATACTTGAGGAAAAGCCAGGATGTAAAACCAGAACGTACAAAAAATAATTTACATGAAGTTACAGAATCTTATCTTAAAAAAACTCGAACATATTTGATTTAAATAAACAAACAAAGCAGCAAACTATAACAGATCATAAATAGGGTTATTAAAAGATCACAATTAAATTAGAAATATAAATGGATCATTAGAAACCCCTTTTTTCAATGTTAAGAATCAAACCCAGAATTAAAAAAGAATCTTTTTTTTATTTCAAAGGTTGCTTCTTATATTGAAGCTCATATTAAAGCAACAGTACAATGTTCATAAAATATAAGTGTGATGCTGTAACATTTCCGTACATGTCAGAATACTGATATTTGTATGTATACTAAAATAAGAACTTTAAAATTGTACAAATAGATACATTAAAAATGACATAGAAATAGGGTGCTCCTCACTGAAACAAGACAGTTATATCTGGCACGTATTAGTTTAGGATGAAAGTAGAAGCAAAAAGATTTACAAGAATCAGCAGTAACAAGATTGATGCTCAAGAGACATAATTGTACATTGTATTGTACATACATTGTATGGGTTTAAGCTGGCTGGATATTATATATTTCAAGTTTAAAATGCACTACAGATAGAGTGTCCGTAGTTTAAGGCGAAATTACAGCTCAGAACTGTTGTCCTTTCTAATTTTGTGGAAGCTTCTTTGACAAATTAAAAAATAAAATAAGAGAGACTTAGATGTTCAGAACACATAGACGATTTCCCTTCGTTGTAAGTTCACCGTAGACTTTTCCTTCATTTAAATATTGTGTGTGCCAAGTGGTTTTTCTCTAATGAAGCTGAGAAACAACTTCAATATTTGCTTTTTTAGTGGGAAAAGGTACTTCACAGTATTTACCACTTTGATGTCCTTGCAGTTTTATTAAATGTTTCCTCTCTGTAAAACTCTGCTTGCTTTAAATGAGCCTTTCCTTGTTTTAAAAAAATACCTGTTTACACATCTTCTAGATTCTTGAGAATGCCAGACACAGTTCTTAAGGCCAAATTTGTATCATTATTGTTAAGAGTCGTCATCAAAAGTGTCTTTGGAGCCATACAAGTCTGCTAGTTTCTTAAAGCGAGGTCCCCAGTTCTGTAGATAGTCGTAGTCCAGGTCTGAATCTGTAGTGGCAGACTCTAAGGAGCTCAGGGATCCAGCCACAGAACCCCTGCCCTCATAACCATAGATTTGGATGGAGTCATAGGGAGGGGCTGTGGGGTCATTATCTGCCTCCTGTATTCTTGTGTTGATGAAGTCATCTACATCCACGCTGTTGGGTGCCGGTCGCAGCCCAGGTCTAGGCATATACTGATACTCAGGTTTGATGTCTTTGCGAGGAATAAATCCATTGATACCATCAGGATTCTGCAAGGTGGCAATGTCGAAGGCTTCCGTGTCTTCCTCACCACCCCCTTCATCGTCATACGTTATGATGTTCTCACGGACATCCTCTTCCTCAAACACAATGAGTGGTTCTTTCTTTTGCCTTCTCAGAGTCACAAATAATACAACAATGACTGTAGGGAAAGAAAAAGAAAGTCAGCAAAGATTAAGCCCAGCCTCCCTGGTTACTCTTCCCAGAGGGGCTCTGCTTCAGAACTTGGAATGTTGAGAAAATTATCATTTTTCCAGAACTCACTAAGAGCTCCAAACTGACCTCTATCTACCCGGAGTGTATCATGCCCTGTGACCTGACAGGTTGGAATTATCTTGAATGTTTTACAGATTAGTCCCAGTGCTATTTGACTGTCCTCTTAAGAATCAGTGAGGATTATTGTTTCATTTTTCTACATGCAAATGTGTACATTTTTCTTCATGCCAATGAGTATAGCTGTTTTCCACCCAGATTAGGAATAGAACATTCAGAGAACTCAGAACTTAAACTTTCTGAGATTAAAAAAAAAAAAAAGCCTCCTGTCCAAAGGTTCTACTCTATAATACAGAGTAAACCTTATTATAAAGGATGGGGAAGAAGACAGCTATAAAAATTCTAAGAAAGAAAAATATACTACCTATTTGAACATAAAAACAGTGTCTCTTAAAAGCACAGGTGAAGCCATCCTGTCATTTCTGGGAAAGAAAGGAATTCCATTAGGCTTGGGCACTTGCTTGTGAGAGCAAGCAATCATTTATACAGAGCTCTAGACCCTTCTTAATTCTTTATCTATCGATTCTGTGTCCTCCCCACTCTTATCAGGAAGTTCCAACAATCTTTTGTTGGAAGACTTCTCCCACACTTTCAGCAGGAATGAAAACAAGGTTTGCAGAAGCATTTGGCAAATGGATTGAGGGCTTCTTTGAGTTCACATAGTTCTGGGATTTGAGGATGAGAAACTACACATCACACAGATTTCACAATGTCGCCAGAGCCCCTTGACTTATCTGTAGCATAGCCATCATCCCGAAACACTCCTTTTCACAGTTATTTGTTTGTTTCGTTTAGTGATTTTTTGTTGTTGTTGCTGTTTATTTGTGTTTGTTTTCATTTTTGTCATTCATTTAGGGAACATTTCTTGGTATCCCGTAACAGACATGAGATAGACTTCTGCACCATGACATCATAGCATTTATTACTGTATTTTCATTTATGCGTCTAATTCAGCCCAGTATTAAGTCCTGAAAAAGTCTTTCATCTTGTCTGGAACACCCATACAATCCAGCCTCTTTCCTTAGCTGTTAAACTCTGCTTGCAGAATTTATGCACATTCTCTAGGAATATGTGCCTGGTGTTCATAGGCAATGTTAGGCATTCTCTAACCTACGTCTATAGAACCTCATGTCCCAATCATAAAATCTACAGTGTGCCTCTATTTGACTGTGAATTCTTTCCTCAAGAAGCTATGGATTCATCCAACAGAGAGACTTTGAGCATATATTTTCTATCTCTCATGGTTTCCCATAGGGTCTGAGTCCCAGACAACACTCAGTAACTATTGAACCAACTTCCCTCCCAATTTCCTATGGAAGTGGTCCTATTAATTCTTTCAATGGAAAGCATATAAAATGATGTCCAACTTCCTGGATTTGAAAGTTTTATCATAATATTTATTGGTTCTGAAATGTTAGGGCATGAGCAGCTGATGAGGGCTACCAGGAACAACAGGAGAAACCTGATCACGATGGGCAGAAGGTAGGGATCACCTTAAGCTGAAGAATGTAGATAGCCATTGCAAATAATTAGGGATAATTAGCCGGGTCAGAGCCCAGCTTCTGCTGGCTGAGTTTTCTCTTCTTCCTTCATCAGTGCATCATAGCAACGACTGTTCTTTGTTCCATTTCCCCGAGTCTTTCTCCATCCATTTTTATTATTTATTCATCTATCTGCTTTTTTATTTAGAGAAAGCCTCCCTCACAGAACAGGTTTCTGCCTAAACTCTTTAGCTACAACAACTGTCTCCCATGTCCCTCCATCTTAGAGATGCAATCTGCCCTACAGTTCTGGGACACAAACTAAAATGCTCATCATGACCTTCCTTAGACTCTTTCTGCAAAATGTGTCCGTTTCCATGTTCTACCTATTACGCAATAGGATTCACGAGAGTCGTCACACCTCGTGATTTGTTTTAAACTCTGTGAATGAGCATGGCACAGTCTTTATAGCCATCCTGTACTGGATCCATCATTTGAAGGATCTGCACTGTTTTTACCATATAGCAGGGAAATCCTTACCCAGAAGAATGACAATGCAGGCAAGGATGGCGATGAGGGCACCAGTGCTCAGGCCGGCATTCAGGATGTAGGCCTCAGCATTACAGGACAGCAGTGCCCCATTCACGTCACACCCACACACCTTGATGGTGAGGGTATTGGTGCTACTCATGGGTGGGATGCCACCATCACTGATCACGATGGGCAGGAGGTAGAAGTCCTGCTTCTGTCGACTGAACCCTCCACGTCGGGCATATACCCCTGCAGTGTTATCTGTTTGAAGAAGAGAGACAGGGTGTAATTTCATCATAGAACCATACTAATCACAGTTGCTCGCTGCTTTCTGGTTTTGAAGATATGTTGCGTGTTACCAAAGCAAAAGTTAGAACATTTCTCGCTTGTTAATTCGTCTAGATATTTTCAGGAGCCGCGGATATAGCATGAAAGGATGATGAAATCATCTCCTCATTTTGTAACAAACTAAAGAAATTGACTTTTAGGGTTTGTCCTTTGTTAGTTTGTGTTTGTATTTATTAAGGAAATTCGACATCCTTCCACAGCCAAATCACAACCCACTCATAAACCACAGGAAGGTATCTTTAGGAAAGTGGAAATGCTTGATTAAACTTCCAGCTCGTTCTTGTTTCTTTCAAACTCAAACAAGCCTCAGAAACTAAATCATTAAACATATCACCCAATAACAATTCTTCTCTCTATTACCCACATCACACAGCCCAAAAGTACAAAGAAGAACATTGTGTTTTCTTTACCTAGACTTAATTGTGTTTTTTAGGTTAAGAAATTCTGTTGACCCAAATGAACCAGTTTCAGCCCAACGTCGAGAACTCATTTCTGTTCAAAGTACTCATTGCACCTTTCTTGTGTATTCTTCTAATCCATTCTCATATCAAATAATTATTTTCTATCATGACAGCTAGACTTGTCCTGGCTCAAAAATATATCTCAAAGTCATCTCTTAAGGATGCCTCCTGAATGTCTCTATTACCCCTGTCCATTGTGAATCTTGACACTGTATATTCCTATTTCTCGAGAAGTACATATTCTACACATCCCTCTTGATTTGTTGACATAACCACACTGATCTCAATGAGACTAGGGATTTCAGGAGTCTGGGGGATTTTATCTGATTCATCCCTGGCTCTTTACTGTCTGATGTACAGCAGACATTTAACAAATATTTGTTGAGCAAATACTGGAACTAGGTCCTGGAAAAAGTCTAACCAAATCCAACTATTGGCCCTCATATTTCTCTATGTTTTATAACTGTTATTCCCCAATGTTTCCTCGTCATGCTCGCTCTACAGACAAAAATCCAATAGAGGATATATTCCTATGTGAGGAAAATATTAGTTTGTTTTTAAAAGGAGTAGAAATTTAATGTGATCCATGAAAATTGCGTAAGAACCCGATATGCTGGTATGGCCAATCCCTTTTTAGCTTAAGAAGCAATAATTTATAGCTAAGTGAATGCTCCAGCCAACAGTAAAGTCACCTAGCTGGCAAACTTATATTAGGTTGATAGGATCATAAATCTGTTCCTTTAGTAGGAAAAATTCCAAAAATCTTGAAATAAAATGCTGCATTTAGACAAAAGAAAAATGCAATTTATTTTACTTGGCCTGTTTGGTAGATCTGGTCTCATATAAGGTGGAGCAATCAAGTCTGAGTAGGGATAAAGGTAAGCTTATATTTACTCACTGGCTTTGGTGATCTTTGTGATTATGGTTCCTCAACCTTGCATTGCCAGTCTCAACCAAGCCATGGTAGAACAGCTATGCCTCTCATTTTTTCATTATCTGGCTTTCATGTGATTGATATATTGTGCTTTTATTATTGGAGAAAATTTATATATGCTACATAAAATAGTGAAAAGTAAACTAGCCAAAGAAAAATTAGTCTCCTGATGTTCTTCTGTTCAGGGTTTCACTACTATGCCTTACTTCATAATTAAATGTATGTGCCTAAAGCCGGGCGATGGTGGCGCACGCCTTTAATCCCAGCACTCGGGAGGCAGGGGCAGGCGGATCTCTGTGAGTTCGAGACCAGCCTGGTCTACAAGAGCTAGTGCCAGGACAGGCTCCAAAGCCACAGAGAAACCCTGTCTCGAAAAACCAAAAAAAAAAAAAAAAATGTATGTGCCTATAATAAATTATTTGAAGATATTGTGTCTTTTCTACTTTTTTGTGTCCAAAAATTCAAACTCTTTATTCCATGCTAACTACTGGAAATAGCATTATGGATTTATGAATAAAATAAATATTAAAAATTCCTAAACATAAGCAAATTGATTAAATGTTTTGATCAAATGAAATATAATCTGGGTGAAATCCACAGTGAACCCTGATTTAGCATAACTATGCAGGATCTACTCTGGTACCATGATCTTATGGCTGAAGATAATGTGAACCGAGCAATTTTTTCTTTCTCTTTTCATAAACTTTTTGAAACCATAATTTGAGATCTATTTTTCAACCCGTTATCCATGCAAGCTGGCTTTTTCAGATCACGGCAGTCAGCCGTCTACACAAGAGTGGAAGAAATTCAAACACTGGTGTGTAACCTAGTTCTGTAAACATCAGCAATATGTGAATCCAAATGAGTCATCTTCTGGAAAACCAGCTGTTCTCAGAGACACTGAAATTCTTACAGAAAATCTCCTCAGAATTCCAGGGTGACTGAATCAGGTCCAATCTCTGAGTGACATGGCAGCAGGATATCTGAAACTTCTTTTAAAATTTCTTCTAGTAAAGGATGTTTTTGCAAACAGAGATTAGGATCAGTTCTAGGGGTAGAAAGGAAATGGACTAGCTTGCTCATCTTTAAAACAAGGAAATCTACTCATACCCCACATGAAACATAGAGTAGTTACTGAAACCAAATGGTGTAATATACTCCATTGATTGTCCTCTGGATTGGTTGGTATTCCAGAGGACTCACAGTATCTGCCAACCAAAAAGTTAACACCCAGAACCAAGTCCATCCATGGGCCTTAATGAGGGGTTAAGGTTATAGAAATGAGACTTGTCTACCAATCTGACATAACGCATAAATAATATAAGCTGCTTTAAATCCATTAAATATATTTTCCAAGTCCACATTGTCACACCTCCCACAAAAGTAGGAGGAGCTTTTTCCAGATGAATAGTTCTGAGCACTAGTATCAGACCCTATGATGGTAATTCTTGTGATTCATTCAGAACATGGGCAGAAGCAGTCAATATGGTCAGGGATAAATGAAAATCAGTTCAAAAAGCACTAATGGGAAAAGAAATGAATTAAAAACAATAGCACAACTCCTTTCTGGGAACATGGACTCATTGTAAAAAATGATTATTTCCACTTTTCGTCTAAATTATTCTAAGTAGCTGGCCACTCACGCTGTGTCTTTGAGGGTTCCCTTAGTTTGGATTTATGAAAATAAAGAAGAGGGTAAGTGTGGGCATATTTACAGAGAAGGATAGATTTCAACACGGCAGCTAGGAAGAATCATACAAACTGAATATTGCTTTATTTTAAATGTTCTACTTTGAGACTTCATAGATGCTTTTTCTACCCATGCAAAGTCTTTAAAGAGAAAAACCACTAAGTTTTAAGGATCAAATGGGAGTACTTTACATCTTGAATCTTCTCTGTATGTGTTATTTGATTTAAACAAGAAATTAATATATTTAGATTTAACTTTGCTTTCACAAAAGTGAAAGCTTTTTACACGTTTTACACAAAAGTGCTCCATGTAATGTTGGCCTGTTGATGATGCTAGGAGAATATTAATTCTTTTCTGGAAATTCTACCCTAAAAGTAGGAGACTAATGAGAAAGAGAAACGTGTTGGCAAGGATAGGAATGTGAATTCTTGGAAATGTCACCAAAGCTTCTAAAGCAATTGCCTGCATGGAAGTGTTTCTACTCCATAAGTAAGGCACTAGTTTATGCTTCTGGTCTAGGTTATGTATTTCCCCAGGATAGCAAATGTTTTTCCAGCTCTGATTTTCATCCTGAATCTCAATATTTCCAACTCTGGATGCAGGTAGGTAATCAGTTATCCTTTTTTTTTCCCACTTAGGCAAAACTTTGCAAACGTTGCCATTAATTACTGGTATATGACATGCACAGATTGCAGTGTTTCTATAAATGGAGGAAGTAAATTCAGGTTTCAACGTTTTATGTCTAAAACACGGACTCCTAATTGCATGCTGCTTTTAACTTCCCAGTTTTTCATTTTATACTAACAAAATTCAAAGTTTACTAATGATGATGGTCTCCACGGCACCTGGTTGGGATGCTTATATAAATGTTATGATGATGTAGCCCAATGGGAGATATACAAAATGTGACACTAAAGTGGAAAATTCTGGTGGAGAAATAGCCCTTGATATGTGGCATCACTATATATCAAATCTTCCATTATCCTAAAACATATTGCCAGAAATGGGCATAGTTCCTGCACTTGAAAATGTGATTAAAGGAAGCATGGCAGAAAGGGGCTAGAATATTCTGCTGTGTCCACATTGACATCAGAGGGAAGTTTCTCATTGCCCCTCTTGATTCTCTGCCCTTCTAGTCTCTGCGGGTAAAGAGCTCTCATTTCATGACCAGCTGAAGCACTCTGGCTATTTATAAGTCCCTTTAGAAGCTTTAGTCTGAGCATCTGTTCATGAGACCATTACATATTTGGGAAAGTTTAAAGTAGGCCTTGCTCTTAGGCAGATACTTTCCTTCCTTCTTCCTCAAATTTACCTGTTATACCAATTCATCACACCCCTAGGGACAAAAAAGACAAAAACATTCATCCACTTTAGTAAAAACTCTTCCATATATTAAGGAAGTTCATTTTCAAGTCACTAACAGGAAAATATTTATTTACTTTCTACTAGGCTCCAGCTTCCCAAGGACAGGCAACAGTTCTTACATATGGAGAGGATGCATGTGACCAAACAGTCCTTGAGAAGTTTTCAGCTTTAATAATTTCAGAAATCAGTATAATCTACAATCATATAAACATTATTATAAAGTTTAGCTTTACATAATTAGTTTTACACTTATTTAAGTTTGTAGATTTTTAATAATTTGCTTTAATTTGATGCATTAAGTAGCTTCTTATTGCCCATCTGAGTAACAAATATTCAAAGCTAAAAATAATATTTGCAAGCTCTGTAGTGTTCAATAAATGGATTTAAGCAACTTAGGTTCCACGTGTTCAAAGATGAAGTTATTAGCCATATATATTTTTATTTTCTTGCCTTTTTAGATACACGAGGGTCTCTTTCTCTACCTGTCATTAATTTGTATTTAAACAACCCACTGTTGTTTAAATACAAATTAATATACTGTTTAATACTTGTGGTCTCCACAAAACACAGAGTTCAGGGACTTCGTTTCATTCACTATTTTGTTGGTGTCTGTATGTTTGTAGTATTCTGTGTGTTGGTAGAAGAAATGATTTCATGTGTTTCTACACTATATTGTGAAACGTCATTTTAAGATATGTTGCATTCGTTTATGCTATGAAACATTTGTTTAATGATGTAAAGGTATGTTGCATTCTTTTATGCTGCTTTTTAAAAGGTCTGTGAAACTGTGTTACTTTGCCTATTTAAAATACCTGACTGGTCTAATAAAGAGCTGAAAGGCCAATTCATAGTCAGGAGAAGGATGGTGTGGCTGACAAGCAAAGAGAATAAATAGAAGGAGAAGAGAGGAGTGAAAAAAGAAGGGGAGAAGGACACCATGGGCCAGCCACACAGTCACACAGTCAGACACGGAGTAAGAAGTAAAGAAAGGTACAGAGAATAGAAAAAGGTAAAAACCCAGAGGCAAAAGGTAAAGATGAGACCATTTAAGTTAAGAAAAGGTAGCCAAGCTAAGATTGGGCATTCCCAAGTAAGAATAAGTCTTCATGTATTTATTTGGGAGCTGGGTAGAGGGCCTCCAAAGAACAAAGAGCATAAAGGAAAAAAATCCAACAATGACATGTTTCTTATTTGATTATTTGGTATGTATGGATGTGCCTGTATATGCATATTGTGTGAATCTGTGTATGTATAACTGTAGGTGTGTGCACCTGTGTGTGCATGGCTATAACTGTATGTATCTCTGTGTATATGACTATTGGATGATGTTCTGAAGTGGGTGTAAACTGTGCTGTTGAGTTGTGGGCATGCCTACAGAGACCATTAGAAGACAAAGGTTGTCTTACCCTAACATTTGCCACATTATTCTCTTGATACAGAGTTCCTCACTGAACCCAAAGCACTTTTCTTTTTAGCTAGGATGGCTGACTAACAAGCTCCCATGATCTGACCATCTCAGTAGCCCAACACTGGGGGTACAGGCATATAAAGACATTCCAGGATTCTCTTTTAATGTAAATGCTGAGGATTCAAACTCAGATGCTTTTCTTGCACAGAAAGCCCTCTTACCCACTTCATCATCTTTCCAGCTCCTCTCCATCTACTCCACATACTGATGTAGCTTTTTTTTTTTTTTTTTTTTTTTTTTTTTTTTTTTTTTTTTTTTTTTTTTNTTTTTTTTTTTTTTTTTTTTTTTTTTTTTTTTTTTTTTTTTTTTTTTTTTTTGGTTTTTCGAGACAGGGTTTCTCTGTAGCTTTGGTGCCTGTCCTGGAACTACTCTTGTAGGTAGACCAGGCTGGCCTTGAACTCCCAGAGATCCGCCTGCCTTTGCCTCCCGAGTGCTGGGATTAAAGGAGTGTGACACCACCACCCTGCCTGATGTAGCATTTTGATGGTCATACCATACTTCATACTTTACTGACTCACTAGCACAACACTAATTTCCAATCTATCTCTTTACATTACTTGCTATCAAACCTAATCTAACCTATCCCACCTTTATCTACACTGTACACATGACTCTTTAGTCTTCTTTTCTCTTTTCATTGTGGGACAAGGTCATATTCACTTGCCCAAGATGGCCTAGAACTCACTGTGTAGCCTAGGATGGCTTCACAATCTCCAGACTCCCAAAGACTGGAGTTACAAACATGCAACATTACATATGATTGTTGATAATTATCTTAGCAACTGTTTTGACTATTAATAATATTATTCTTCTACTATTGCTTAAACTGTGATAGAGTCAACCAGGCAATTTTTTTAGCTTCTAATATAGGTAAATTCTGTACCTCATTGCTTCTACATATGACTTCCCAAACAATTTTTCAACGAGAACTAAAGAAACAATTTTCACAATAACATGGAAATAGAAATAGAAACAGAATTCAAGTTTTCTAGTTTTCAGTGTATTTCATTTGTTCACAGCTGATCTATGAATATTATGCAGCTCTATGTCAGTTAAGCCAGTTTCCTTTTATGAAGGTTTTTCAACACCTATGGTAAAAAAAAAAAAAGTGAACTCCATCATAGTTAAAGAATAAGAAGGCATCATGCTCTAGAGAAAAAGAAACAAAGACAAAATCAAACACCAACAACAATTAAAATGCTCTTAAAAACCTAAGGTCCTTGTTGTGGAGGGACAGAAAAGGAATCAAAAGTCCACGCAGAATGTTTGTCTCCCCACAGTGTTGTCAGAAGTCCACATGAACATCCAGCCTTCTACAAATGTACAAAAGCCAAACATAATACTGTGTTTTACCAGTATTTTGCAATGAAGGCAATAGTACAAAGAGGCAAATTCTAAATAAGATGGCCTTTATATTACTAATGTAAAAGATGATTCAGGACTGTGGCGGCTGCAATAACTCCCAGAAGGAAGAAAAAAGTTGTACACTTCTGGGGAAATTATGTTGGAGAATCTACAATATTTAAAAAAATACCAAAGGCAACATGGTAGCAATAATTGCCTGTGTGTAGCTATATGATTCATGCACCCACCTATGAGGTATCAATGTGTGTATTGTATGTTCACTTTGACAGAATATTACTAGTTACAGCTTGTTACATTTCTTATACTAAAGTCTTCTGTGACATCTGTTTAAATTTTTTCCACTCGGAATGGGTGAAAAGTGCATAAAATAATATATTTAAAAAACATTTCATAAACAAACACAAGAATAGAGCCCATGAATAGTGGAATACCAACATTTAGAGACATGTAAGCCACTTAAAGAGTTTAAGCCAGTTAGTTAAGACAGTGACCAGAGGAAGCTTAAAAAGAATATGTCCAAGATATACATTGGTATGTGTGTACATTCAACCACTAAGGAAAACAATACATTGGCAGTGGAGTTAATCAAAGGAATAAGAAGAATAAAAACTCCTAGATTTTTACCACATATAACATAGGAGATTATATATTACTGGTTGTAAATGTTCTTGAACACGGCCAATATAAGTGGTAATTACAAAAAGACCAGAAAATGAATATCCATTGATAAAAGACTGAAATTTAAAGCTGATACACAAAAAAGAAGAAAATATTGATAGGTGAATAACGTTATTGATTTTGGTGAGAAAACCATTGCTAGGGATAATATGAGAGGAAAATGTACTCTGTTTATAATGAAAATGACATAATCAAAATCAAAAAGATGTTGATACATCAGGATGTCTGCGTAGAAAGGTCAGGTTAAAGGTTAACATTGCCAAGAGTTGATATTTAAACTCAACTGTAAAATTGTGAGTTAATTATTTGAGACATGGGAAAAGACTGTGAACAGCCAGTTTCTAAGAATTCAGCAAAGGAGCTGGGGAGACAGCTCGGAGGAGCAACATGTGCTACTCTTGCAGAGAGAGGACAGAAGTTGGTTTCTCAGCACATCAGGAAGCTTTTAACCACCTGTACCTCTAGCGCCAACAGGATACCATATCCCTGGCTTCTGTGGCCTTGGAAGGCAAAATGCACTTTTACATTCATCTACCTGACCCCACCACATACATAAGCAAAAAAAAAAAAAAAAAAAAAAAAAAAAAAAAAAAAAAAAAAAGAGAGAGAAAAAAAAAGAAAAAAGAAAGAAAGAAAATAAACTAAATTTTAAAAGGAGAAAAAAAACAAGAAGTTATGGAAGTTTACATAAAATGCAGATGATAAACGAAATTAGAATTCTGAAATGACATTACTATATTATTTGCCAATTAGAAGGCTAAGATGAAGTTATGTGAGCTTAGTGGGGGTATAAGAATGAAGTGAATTTCCTGAGGCTTTCAGAAATCGGTGAAACACTTCCAGTGAATACTTGGCCTATTAGAGAGAAATCAAAGTACATTATATGAAAAAAATCCATTTGTAATAAAAGGAAAATAGAAAAAGATAACAACAACAAAAAAGCTTTCGGTGTACTGACTCCATTCTAAGAACTCATCCTAAAAGAGCTAATCACGTAATTGGCAAAAGGTGTGTAAAACGAATGAACTTAAAAATAACAGCCAAATCTTGCCCTTTAGTGAAAAGGATCTTAGCTAGAAGACACTAGCATCAGCGTTCTTATGCAGACCAATGCTTATCACATGCTGAGGAGAAAACTGATGCATTGTTTAAGTTGTTTTTCATTAAAAATTAAGAAAAGAAAACAGCTGGAAGGGAATAAAAAACAACAGTGTTTGTTTCTAGGGTATACCATGTTATTTTTTATTATTTTAATCTTATTTCTGCTGCTTGTGTTTTCTAATTTTCCTACAAGGGCTATAAATTAATTATTCAATAGAAAAAGATCATACAATCTTTTGCAAATATATTTTACAACAATTATTATGGCTATGATTGAAATGGGAATCAAAGTCATTTTTCATTTTCTCTTTGTTCATTCCCTGAATCCTCGACTGATCAACAGAACCACAAAATTTTCCTCTCTGTGGAGTGTTCTTATTTGACTATGCAGTAAACAAAGATAGAACAGATTTAACTGAAGGTACTGCACTTTTCTATATGCTTTCCAGCATGCCACAATCACTAAGAAATAACTTCCAAATATACAGACTCAATTTCATGACTGACTGGGAGTATGACCTTGGACAGATCACTGCTTTTGGACAGTTCATGTTCTTCCCTCATTTAAAATTGCATAAAAACACAAAACACATCCTTATGGGCTCCTTGAAGAATTGGGTGACAATGGTCCTGCAAAGACTTTATAAGCCAGTGAGGAACTGGCTAAATGAGAAGGATTATTCGCTGTCATTTTCCACCCTTGAACTTTTCTTATCCATTATTCATTCCTTGTGTTTTCAGAGATGTCCTAAGTCTGGTATTTTCAAAGTAAATGCATCTCAATGGATTCAGGGGACTGGCGCTCTATCTGCCCAAACATTGCCATTCTGATATTAATAGCTCAAGATGGGCTTATATGTTGAAGAGCCACCCAGGGTTCTACTTTCTTTCTACCTACTGATGCGGCTTTGAAGCTGGGACTCTGTGATGAAGTAAGATGGCATAAAATAAAAGGCTGATTTTGTGCTCAGAGGGTTTTCCTTTTATTTGACTAAAGATGCTTAGGATGGCTTTTGACAAACACAATAGCGATTATTTACACGGCATAATGGAAGCAAATACTCAAGGAGAAACCGACTTGATACTTTTCCTCAGCATGATCTACACCATTATCTCCTGTTTTCTATGGAAAATAGTCTCTGCCGAGAAATTTGGTAACTCAGTAGGCTATTAATAGGATGTGGAATGTGATTATTCCTTTTGGATTACTTCAATATGTAATTACTTTTAGGAGCCAGCAGAAAGTAACTCTATTAAATGATAATTATAGGACTGTGTTTGCTTTGAGGTTCTGTAATAGCACTAAACATGGGAGTTTTCATTAACTGTTTGCCATAGTTAATAAAGTCATTTTTCTTAAGAAGTAGCAATTCCCTGCAAAAGTATAGCTCAACAGTAGGATTAGTCTCCTAAAAGAGAAGGTGGGGAAGATGGATTGTGTCGTTGGCTGGCTCATCAGCGGCAATAGAATCTCCATGATATTATAGACGGCATCCACAAAGTACCGTGGTAAAATAAAATACTTAGAAACCTCTCGAGGACAGTATGCCACAGTGCAGTGTTTACAGAGGTTAATGGAGACAAAATATGATTTCACATTAAAAAAAAAAAAACAACTGAGCAGGTGATGAAGATGAAGCTGGCCTGTTCAGCGAAGCCTAGGACAGCCTGCTGTTCACAGGAGGCAAGCTGTAATACAGACCTTGATAGGAAGAGAGCAAAGCATTAGACTTCAAAGGTAATTTGGTGATTATACCAACACACAACACACGGGTCACAGATAAGAGCACAACCAGAGTTTTCTCAACAGCCAATCAAATCTCCTCAGTACTGACAAAGGCAAGTAAAAGTTAAACTAATATTAACATTGCAAAATGTGAAAGAAAAAAAAACCCAAGCTGTCAATCCAAACTAGTACTGGGAACTAACTTGGAAAGGTGGAAACAGCTAACTACTGTAGCAGGATTCCCTTGTGCTAAAATACAGACACACAAATACCTCAGAAAGCCTTCTGGAATCTTTATGCAGACCTTTCTCAACTTAGCTAAGTACACCTTGATTAAGTTCTCACGCGCACTCCTGGTCTCCTATACTGGAGAAACATTACAAAAGAAAGTTACATATTAATCTCTGTACCAACTGAAGGTGTGTGCCCTTGGCTGAAAACTTCTGCCTACCCTAGTTCCTACCCCCACTTGCTCTCTCTCCTCCCTCCCTCTCTCTCTCTGCCTTCCTCCCTCCCTCCTATACTACTGATTGAATATTTGAATTTAGTGGTTCTCGCATACTAAGAAAACATTCTAGCTATCACCTACATCTTGAGCCTTTTTAGTTAACTTTGTTTTTGAGACAGGATCTTGCTAAGTTGTGCAAGCGTTCCTTGAACCCACTCTGTGGGTTTAGGAAGTCCTTGAATTTGCAATCCTCCTGATACATCCTTCAGAGCAGAGTAGATTATGTGCTTGTGTCCCGGGTCTGGTTCAATTATTCCTGAAGGAGCTTACTCCTACACATAAAGCCAACAAGGTGAAGGTTAAGGACAAAATAAAAGGATGAAAAGTAGAGTTGTTGCTATTTTTGAAACGATAAGGGCTATTTTAAAAGTGAGCCCTAGCTTTCCAGTAAGGATGCTTTAAAACACATATCTCTGCAGAGGATTTGCCTTTGAGAAAGCAATGCATTGGGAGAGAAAAGTCCCTGTCACAATACCTTAGGCATTTTCCCTCATAGTCTCATTCTGATATATGCTTAATTTATAAGTTCCATAATTAAATGTCCTAGTCAGTTCAAGAAATATTAAAATATGTCAAATCCCATCCCCTCCAGATCCAATAACATAAAGAATATTGCTCCACTTTATTATCAGCCCACGAAGTTAAAACAGTAACATTAGGCTTGACCATTTGGTTTAAAACTCAACTCTACTTTCTATTTGCATAGTTGACTTTAGGAAAATCATTTAATGGCTTTGTGCTTCACTTTCCTACTTGTCAAATGGAAATGGTAAGAATGACTACTGCTTGTGGTATAATGAAAAGTAAGAGAACAGAGTAGAAGAGGAACCTCAACATGATGCTCAGATCATAACTGCTGGCATGAGGGTATTGATGGCAATCATAAGAGGGATGGGGAAATTACAGTGCTCTTGCATTAATTTGACACTTCTGTCCTTAGTCTTTTTTCAGTCTTGAAGAAGGCAGCAGACTTACATAACGGGGGGCTATTAAAACATCCATGTATTGAAGGCCTACCTGTCTTCCGTTTTGGATGGTTTCATTGGTCTCTGCATTTCATAGGCTGACATTGTTACAGATTTACCTACAGAATTCCCACTGAGAAGAAATGCTCAGAGCATAGTAGTATGGTCTGTTAATCAAAATGATCAACTTCTTACTCTCAACTTCTGCCACTAACTTTGTCTAGGGACTGTGACATGCCAGGTCTCCCCAATCAAAGCATCTCCTGACAACCTGCAAGTCTGTGACCTCTCTGACTGACAGAATGAGAATCAAGAATTGAATACTGTCAATTTTTTTGCAATGAACAAATAGTGCTTCATTTTAACCCCTTCTGGCAATACCACTGTCAGCGCTTTTAGATATGGAGTGTTTGCTCCCAGTGCCATTGCATTGCAACTATGTTTGGAGGGAAAGCCTGTGTGTGAAAGATTATGCTGCCTTACATAGTTGAACTAATCTCTTTTAATGCTTTACTTGATATCAATATTCATAAAGCCATGCTTCCCGGAAGGGTTTATCAATCTTTTTTAAAAATTAGATAAATGGAGTTGTTTGCATATTGACCCTGTAAGCATTCCCGCTTGGTTTTCCTGCTGCTTCATGAATATCAAAGCCAACACACACACACACACACACACACACACACACGCACACACACACACACAGAGGAAAATAAAATTAGACTCACTTATTCATATGTATCAAATGAATCCCTGTGTCAAAACAGAAGTGGCATTATTATTCCTTGTTTCTTCTTCAACAGGAAGGCATTATTAGAGTAGTGAAAATATTTGTGTTGTGTGTTATGGAAAGCCTTTGTTTTCCATTTCTACTTCTTTGAATGCATAGACATTTTAGTACAAACCTCTGTTGTCTCTGACTGTGAAATTTGGGTTGTGAATGATCTCAGGGGGTAGGCTGAAGATGAATCTTGGTCCATTGGCTGTGTCGTCCTGGTCATCCGCACTAACTGTAACTATTGGCTGAAAGAGAAAGGTGGCTCATAAATAAATCATGATGACATCGGCATAGCACTTACGCAAAATTTTCTAACAGGCTAAAACCTCTGATTTTAACATCGCATCAACATAGCATTAATGCACCAAAAAATTTCGGATGAGTACAAACTTTTGACGATCACAAAAACAAGATCTCAAATACATTGCTTCTGGCCAGGAGACAGGGAGCCAGCCTTACTTGGTTGGAGAGTGGCTTGGTTTGATCACTCTCACAGATAAAGCCTTCATAATGGTCAGCAAATTTAGGAGCATTGTCATTGACATCTAGGATCCGGATGGCCACTGGGACTTTGGCTTCCTGATGTCTGTTGTCTGGAAAAAGAGAATTCAGGCAGTAAAAAATTAACAAATAAGAATATATAATGGCCCATGTTAATTCTCAGTGTGAGCAAAAGCTTCTTCCACCTATATATGAATGAGGTTCTAAGAAACATATATCTATGGTTTATCTAGGAAATTACAATTGATGTGTTTTGGAGAGCAATTCAATTTAGAAGGTTGTGATGTAATTAAGTATTTACTGATGGTTTGTACTACTGTGGTAATTTGGAGAAAATTATGAAAAGTAACAAGTATGGTCAAGCTAGAGAAATGATGCCCTTGGGACCTGCTTCATGTCTACCAAGACATGAGCATCTTTGCTCTGTAGCATATTGCTCACTATAGTGCTCTGTATCCTTATAGGTCCTTAGGGATGCAGCAAGGGAACCCTGGGATAAAACTCTGAATCTTTGGGCACAACTAAATTGCTCTTCCCTTTAAATTATTCTCCTGGTACATCTTACAGAGCTGGGAGAAAAAAAAAAACTAACACATGCATTTTTGGCACAAAAGTTATCTCAGATCAGAAGTGTGTGAAATTCTATGGAAGGATTCCTAGAATAAATGTCATGCCTAAACCAGGAAATACTAAATCATTTTCCTACTTTAGCTGAGAATAATTCTAAAGGTTGCTAATAGAACCTGGGACTGCTAGAAAGTAGTTTATTATCATGATTTCCAAAGTGGAATCCCAGGTGTTGCTTCAGACCCATCTGGTCATTTGCTTCTCATAGACATGATTGGACTCTAGTGCAGATCTACTGCATCAGAGGCTCCTAAGATGGGTCCAAGAATCATTGTTATAAAATATCAGCAATAAGATGTGTTGAGAGTGCTTGATAAATGGTCATATTCATGAATTACTGATTAATACCTATGCAAAGTACCTCAAGTTTTGACAGGCTGTTGTTTGAGGTTTAACATGATGATCATAAGTCTTAAACTGATAGAAGATATAAGGCATCTGCGATGGCAATTCTTAGTTGTCAAATTGGCTACGACTGGAGTTAACTAAAGCCCAAATGACTGGCCACACTTGTGTGGATTTTTTTTTTCTTAATTAAATCTTTTGAAGTAGGAAGGCACTTAAGGTGAAATAAAAAATTTTAATCCAGATCTCCTGAGTGGAAAGATCCATCTTTAGTCTAGACACAGATTGCTGGTGGCCTAAATAAAGGGCATGAAAGAAGAAAGTGCTCTTTCTCATTGCCTGCCTGCTACAACCTTTACTGGGAAATTCAACCCTTCACCAGCATTAGAGTCTACATCTTCAGAATTTCAGCATACACTATGCACCAAATGAGACACCCAGCTTTGTTGACCTCACAACTACCGGTTCTTGAGCCTTCCACTCATAAGCAGCTATTGCTGGACTAGTGGGATCACAACCTATAAGTCATCCTAATGAATTCCTTTTCTATATGTATAGAGAGATTAATTCTGTAAGTTCTGTTACTCTAGAGAACCCTAACTAATAAACCATCTTAATGAGTGTGCCCACAAATCTTCCAAAGAAAGGAAAATATTTCTACTGGACTATAATCATTCTACATGGAGAACTAAAAATAAAATTTAAAGACCAAACC
>NW_026067927.1:9853396-9956783 GCF_014885135.2 Alexandromys fortis
AATAATAACAACAAAAACAACCCGAGTGAGCTAGGATAAAATCAAATACTACTGTTCTAAAAAGGAATGAAAGAAGGTGGGAAGGAAGGAAGGAAGGAAGGAAGGAAGGAAGGAAGGAAGAAAGGAAGAAAATAAATGTAAAAGCAAAATGACTCCTAATGACATTTTGCCATGTCCTAGATCAGTGCCTTGCTCAACCATCATGAGAGAAATTTTGTCCTGCAGCAGAAGGGACAGAGACCCACAGTCAGGCATTGTGTAGAGAGTGAGAGACCTTGGGATATTGATCCCTAAAAGGTATGTCTGCATCAAATCCATCCCTTCAAGTCTCAGGGAACCCTGCAGAAGAAGAGGCAGAAGCAAGTGTAAGAAACAGAGGGGTTGGAAGGCATCAAGACAATGAAGCCCTCTAAATCAACCTGAAAGTTCACATGAACTCAAAGAGATTGATACAGCATCCAAAAGACTGCCAAGGTCTGCATTAGGCCTGCACTACAGGGGTCTGAATTTATTATGACTTCCAGTTTGGTGATTTTATGGGATTCCTGAGTGTGTGAACTAGTAGATACCTGTTGCCTTCTCTGGGACTCTTTCTCTTCTGTTGATCTGTTTGTTTGGTTCAATTCAGGTGACCTACTATTTGTCTTATCTTACTATATTTTATTTTAATATTATCCCTTAGAAGCCCACTCATTTTCTAATGAGTGGGTGTAGATCCCAGTGGGAGGGGAGGTGAAGGACTGAGAGCAGTAAAAGAATGGGAAAGGTATTCAAGAAATATTCTGTGAGGGGGCTGGAGCGATGGCTCAGCGGTTAAGAGCATTGCCTGCTCTTCCAGAGGTCCTGAGTTCAATTCCCGGCAACCACATGGTGGCTCACAACCATCTGTAATGAGGTCTGGTGCCCTCTTCTGGCCTGCAGGCATACATGTAGAAAGAATATTGTATATATAATAAATAAATAAATATTAAAAAAAGAAATATTCTGTGAGATAAACTATAATTTCAATAAACAGAGTAAGAAGTCTGAAACAAAACAAACAAGCAAAAAAATCTCAGCAATTTTGTTTTATAGACTGGAGTCAGAAGAATTAATATTTAGTAATGGCAAATCAAAGTCCTCATGAAAATACTTACGAATTTCTGCTGCAAAGACAGAGATGTTGAGCCAGGCAGTTTCCTCTCTATCTAGAGGTTTTGTGGTTTTAATAAAACCATCCTCTGGATTAATTGTGAAAAACCTGTCGAGGTCAGTATGACGATCAATTGAATACCTAAGCAGAATGCAAATGAGGCAATTAGACCAAGACATTCAGAGCAGTTTAATATTTGCATATTTTCTCCATTTTATATTTAAAGCAACTTTTTTTCAACTGATTTCATGACTTATGTTTTCTTTTTAATCAAATTTATTTTTCAAACTTTACACATGAATATTTTATAGAAATCATTTTGGTACATTGGAATTCTTTATTTGGTACAATGAATGAAAATGCTGTTTAGCATATTTGATTGAGAAGTATAATAATGTGTTGCATATTTCTCCATATTTACTATGATCACCCACCGTCTGAATATTTATGAAACTGCATTTGGGGAGTGAGTTTGCATCACTCCCAAATACTCAGAAAGTCACAAATGTATCAAACCTTTGCCAAATTTTGGCATATGAAATATTTAATAGCTTCAAGTTTGTCTAAATTCATCATTAAAGATCACTTATAGCTCTATACATCGGTATGTTCCACATTTAAAGAATTTGTTATATTTTGCATGGTTTTTGTTTTGTTTTGTTTAGATAACTATAGAGACCAAGAGGTAATTTGGTTCTGAATTCCAAGGTGCAAACACAAACAAGGCTCAGCAGTTACCTATAAGTCATCCTCTTCCTGGTTGTGCTGAGCTTCACAGTAAAGTACAAAGGTTTTATCAAATCCTACTCACTCAGAATTTGTCTCTTTCAGACAAACACAAAAGGAGTCTCAGAATGTTATAAAGAAGTCTTTATTCAGGTATGATCAGGTGTGGGATGTACAGAGTATGTGTGTTTTAAGTCATCAGTGGTGCTTAAAAATATAAGAATATCAGAGTTAGCAAGGATTCAGGATATCAAAGAGCCTACTCTACTAAAATTCTACAGGAAGGGATTTGCAAATGGTATATGTCTCGTCTCAGAGGAAGCAATGTTGCCAGAAAGATCTTCCTATCTCATGGACCAGCACTTTATAATATTCAATACATGAGGTCAGGCCTGATGAACTTTGATTCTATGGCTCCTTATGAAAAATGAGTAGTTTTCCTTTTTCCTGGAGGTGGACTTCAACTTGGTCTTGCATTTCATCAAAGCCAGTTAAAGCTCTACAACTGAGCCCTCAGCAGATAATTTTATGTACAATAACAGAAGACATGTTTCCTGACATAATGCAGCTTCCTATTTAAGTAACCTGATGGCACATGTACAATAAGGCAGAAGAACGGGCAAGACATAATTTTAAAGACATAAAAATGGTCCACGGATCTAGATTTTGCAAAATCTTAGATCGAGTCATGCCCCACTGCACATAATCTAAATAAAAATATTTCAAGAAAGTCACTTAAAATTATGACGTGGAAGTCCTTCTGTGCATGTGTTGCTTTTATTGGCTAGTGAATAAAGCTGTTTCAGGTCAATGGCTTAGCAGAGCAAAGCCAAGTGGGAAATCCAAACAGAGATATAGAGAGAAAGTAGGTGGAGTCAGTAAGAGGCCATGTAGCTGCCTAAGGAGACAGACGCTGGATCCTTACCAGTAGCCACAGCCTTGGGCTGTCACCTAGATTAATAGAAATGTGTTAATTCAAGATTTGAGAGCTAGCTAGGAATATGTCTGAACTTTTGGCTGAACAGTGTTGCAGTTAATATAGTTTTTATGTGATTGTATGGGTCTGAGCAGTTGGGAAACGAATGAGCAGTCACCATTTACAAAATTACTTAACTTCAGCATATTTATCTTTACACTAGAATCGCAATTGTCCCTAACTTGATATTATATGTGAGAATTAAAAGAAGCATCCTCATACCTCACCCACATTAATCAATGGAACCCAAAGGAGCTGCTATTTTAGTTTTTGCTCCTGCTGTTGTTGTATTGAGGAGAAAATATGAAAGTTTTTGAATATCAGAGGGTAACCTCCATCATGAAGCCAATGGTAAACTATGGAAGACCTTTAAGCAAAAAAAAAAAAAAAAAAAAAAAGCAAACAAATGAAATCAGAGTGATCATTCAGATATTACAGAAAAAGAAAGATCCAGAGAGAGAGAGAGAGAAAATTTCAGAATTTGATGTAGTTTTCAAAATAGCAGAAATAGTTACTGAAATTCCGGGGGGGCTGAAAACTATGTGATGAGAGGAATAGCAGTAGGAGTCAGTCAAGATATAAATATCTGGGATGGTTAGGAGAGTTTTCAACGTTTCTGGCCTAACTCTCTGAGAGGGAGCTGTTGGAAGACACAAAATTAAGTTAATTTAGCAGGTAATAGAGGTTGAAGTTCAACTAGGAATAGGTTGCAATGTTAAGAGAGTAAAGGTTTAATTTCTCTGAAAGGCAGAGATAATTAGCTGCTTGAGTGAGATGAGGAGGCTGGTGCTAGTGCTGGTGCTGGTATTGCCTTTGTGTATATAGAGATACATGTGCCTAGAGGAAGATACTTACATGTATATATGCATTTAGAGGCTGCAGAAAAACCTTAGCTATTGGTATTCAAGAACTGCATGCTACATGTTAGGGGACAGAGTCTGTCACCAGCATTGAGCGCTTCAAGTCAGCTAGGCTCATGACCAGAAATCCCCCAGGATCCACTGGTCTCCTCTTCAGCAGTAGCAGAATTACAAGTGTGATCCACCATAACCAGCATTCTCATGTGGATTCTTGGGATCAGTCTCAGATCACCATGCTTCCCAAGTGTAAGTACTTTACTAAGATGCACCTGTGCCCCTCTTTCTAATTTTAAATAAGGCACAGCAAACACACTGTTGTGTTTCTACAGCACTGAAACCAGAAGTCACAGCACTGTTGATGCTTGCCAAGCTCTCTATCACTGACCTATATGCCTATCTCTGCCCGCAAATATCGTAAGGAAGAATAAATAAGCCAGTGAAGAAAAACCAATAAAGGATAAAAATTAACAACATTTACTCTCGTAAATTCACAGTTAGAATCAAAAGAAAAATCAGACTATACACAAAGAATGTGAGAGACCAACACAATTCAATCATAGCGCATGAGTGAAAATCCTCCAGGGGAGTGGATACAGAGAGACTCCAAAGTCAAACACTGAACCTTAGGGAACCTGCAATGCTTGAAAGGTAATTGAATACTTAAATAAGACACTAATTAGCAGGCAGGAAGGAGTGAATGTGAAAGAAAGCAAGGAGAGAGAGAATTTCAGTTAAAAAAGAAAAAATAAACAAACAAACAAAAAACAAAATCCTAACCAAAAATGTCTTAAATGCTATATAGAATCTGAGAAGAGAGATCTAAATACGAAAGAGGCTCAGAGTTCTGGTGATTTCTGTGAGATGGTTCAGTCAATAAAGTGTGTTGTATATGCACATGGTTAGGGTAGGATCTTGGCTCTACTTGGTTATTGGGAATATGTGGGTAATTAATAGACTTGCAAATTGCCTGCATGCATGGAACAGCTACCACTGAAAACATGATCCAAATAAATGGATTGCAGATTTGGATCCCTGGAAGTAATAAAGTGCAGGGGAAATAGGTAATTGCTCTATGTGTCTTTATACTGTGGTTTTTCTAAAAAGTCCCCAACATGCCTTGGTATTCTAGGTCAAAAGTAACTTGTATAGAGTCATAACTATTGATATCTTAAAGCAGTTAGAGGCACAGGAAAGGTCTCCTGTCATTACAAAGGAAGATTCTTTTACCAAAAGAACAGAATAGTCAGATGTTTCTGAAGAAACACCTTTATTACCAATTGCCTATATCTAAGAGAGTAGATGGAAGTTAAAATAGATCTGGGTTAGAATCCAGTATCCAAACTGGTCATGTGAGCTTAAGCAAGTCATATTATCACGATGAGCACAGTATTTCCATCAACTGACTTCTAAAGCAGTTACACTCTCAACGTGATATATGAAGATTCAGAAAAGCTGCCTTAAACATATTGCTTTGATTCTAAGAAAGCATTCAAAAATGGTATCTCTCATCAGTAATAATATTCTAAAATGCAATACATAATCTTCTCTCCTGTTGTGATTTCCTTTTTCATTTTTGGACATGGGATAAAGGAATGTCAACAAAATAATGGTTAATGCAATTATATAATGGGAAAAGGATTTAAACAGGTGTTTCTATTTCTTCTAGAAGATGCAGACTGCTACTAAGTGTCTTTATGACATACTACTTCCTACTAGTACCTATCAGTGAAACAAATATGACATGTGGTTTGGAATTTATTAATGTGTCTAGAATCAAAACATGTAAGCTACACTGCTGACACTATTGGAAAATGTTGCAGGTATTGTGTGGAAAAAAAAACTTGGCAGCTGCTCAGAAATTTAAACACACAGTTGCTATGTGATTAACCAATTCTAATTCTAGTTATATAGCCAAGAGAAAGGCCTTACATGTATGCAAAGATCTGTGGACCAGTGTAATCAGAAGCTGTATCTGTAAAATCCAACACTTAAAGTGACATGAATGCCCATACAAGTGACATGTAAATAAACAAGAATCTGTGTATTCATACAGTGAAATATTATTTGGAAATAAAAAATAATTTTAAGTATAATCTACAATGGTATTGATTATCTAAAAGGTACTAATTGGAAAAATCCAGTTCTCAACTATCCCATGTAGCATTTATATTACTTGAACGAAACTAAATACTAGTGTGCTTTGAAAGGATGTATACTATACTTTATGAAATGGAAATTTTTCATAGGGAAACAAGCAATGAAGGAAAGGAGGAAAGGATGGATTTGAGTAAAGAGAGAGAAAGGGACGGATAAGAGAACAAGGAGTCTGGATTTGAAGCTCAGATGATGAGACTAACACAGCCAGCCCCACTTGAGATAGAAATAATCACAACACTGCACCTTGGAAAGCCGAGACTTCAGTTGGAGGACAGAGCATGTAAGGGTGGGAAGGAAGAGTTTTGTTGTTTTTCAATCCTATGATATTTGAATGTGCCTTTTATAGCAGTTATTTTGGCTACAGGATTAATAACACTATGCTGTCTGGGAGCCTGGAGGCAGAGAGATCCTGAGGAGGCAGATGGAAGAAATAAAATAGAGGGGCAGCTATGGAAAGGACAATTCTGTGGAACTGGAATTCACACAACTTCACATTCGCTCTCTACGAATGACTTTCCTCTATGGTTCAAATCCCCCCTCAGTCTCCACATTACAATGGCCTCTTGGCCATCAGGCTCATGACTCGATAAGGCTAGTTAATGGTGGGAAGGAGATGTAGATGCAGCATACTTTTGTTAAGTGTCAGAAATACAATCATGTGATGGTCATTCTGTTTGTGACCTTTGAAGCGTGTTCAGAAGATAAATTGGATCATGCATTTATCACACCTATGAAAGCCGGTGATGCTTAAGGAGAAATTAATAAAAATAATGGCTATAATTATTTCATGGTAGTTATTGATACTGTATCCCAGTTTCAGAAAGCACGTAGGCCTGGCTAATGGTTAAATCAGCTAGTATACATTAGGAATGTATTTCAGAAAGAACTAACTAAAGTAGCTTGAAGCCTAGTCAAAAAGATAGTAGCAGAAAAGAAATGGACTCATATCTGGTAAATCATAACTTAATTTGAAATCAATTGAACCTTGATACGGCTTTGAGATGGGATGTTATGGTGCCTGTAAGACTCTCCCCAAACTTTCTGACTCTAAAGTTTCCTGTATATGTTCTTAAGATAGAGCTATGTGTACCTTATTGGACTGTTGGCAGCATCCGGGTCTTTGGCATGTACTCTCCCAACCACAGTGCCAGCAGCTGCATTTTCTTGGACTTCATGGATATAACTTGGGGCCAAGAACATGGGAGGCTCATCAGCATCTTCTACTGCAATCTTGACCGTCACAGTGTCCTTGAAAGGTCCATTGCTGATGAACTTCGGATCAATATGTACATTGGCGGCCTCTACCTTCAAGCTATATGCTCTTTTGGTTTCAAAATCTACAGGCTGGTAAGAATGAAGAGAAGATTGAGAACCAGTTCTTGGAAAGATAAAGACCTGATTGGTTCACTGAGTGAAGCAAACAGCTTCTCAAAGAGAGGAAAAATCTATGCTAATTAAATATCCACATGGTCAGAAAATCAGAACAATCATTTGCTGAAACATGATGCACGGTGTTCATGATGCAAAGAACAAGGCAAATACAAAGGTGGAACATACATAACGTCAACCTCATTCTCTACACCAAGAAGGCAGATAATAGCCATTTGGTGACCAGTCTGTGAAGTGCTACAAGTCTGATAATAAGAGGACATATTATTTCTTAGCCCAAAGACAAAGGTACATCTTGTTTAACAACTGCCTCATACTGTCTTTTACATAAACACACAATATCCTAGCTTCTTCATACTGATAGCTTCATTTCTTCGGTTACATTTTGACTAGATTACATTTCCCAAAGGCTGCGGTCTTACCAGCACATACATTCAATTATTTATCATAGTTTATAGACATATTTTGGTAGGTGGAACTGTTAATTAACACTTATTTACTTTTTCTCTTTTTTTAATTTTTAATTGTGTGTTCATGGCTTTCAGGCTGACATGAAAAATCTTCCTCCACCTTCTTCCACTTTATACATGCACATGCATAAAAGATCGCTCAACTGAACTCAGAGCTCACTTACACTACACCACTAGTGTAGCTAGCTAGCCTGCTCCAAGATCCCCTGTCTCTTCTTTTATAGCAGTAGAATTGCAAGCAGACTATTCCACTAACCCATTTTTCTTATTGGTTCAGAGCATCTGAATGCATATCTACATGCCTAGTCTTTGTGCAGCAAGTGCTCTAAACACTGAGAAAAGTCTCCAGTCCTACATACATAGTGACATAATTTTGTCTTCCTGAACATCTCAGAGCTAGTTTTTTTTTTCTAATGTGTCTGTTGTGCTCCCCAATCTTCCTTTAAAAAGATGTTCACCGCTTTCTAGGTGAAAGGTAATATCATAGCTTTGTTCTGAGTTCATTCAGTATTAGGGTGCCTTTTCTTAGGGAAAAATAATTGACACTGAAGACAGTCCTGCCTTTTGGTCAGAACACATAAATGACAAATTGGTTCATTTATAGAACAACAAGTATAAGTAGCGCAAATTTTTGCACAAGTAAGCAAATGAACTTGAAGGCAGCATTTGAATAGACACAGTCACAGGGAGATTGATGGCGAGTGCCCTTTACTTCTGGATAAGAAATGCAAAGAGTGGTGAAGGTGAAAAACAAAATTATGGCACAATATAAGCCGTAGACTCTGAGAAACATCTTTCTAAGCAGTATGCCAATGAGGCAGAGCTAACAAATATTTGTAATAAGCTTGATCTTTTAAGGCTGGCATCTGCCTTCTATGCAGTTGTCATTTGTCTAGTAAACACTTATACTGCATGGACATACAATCACAAAGCTTCGACTGACCTAGTTCTGCACTGCTCCAGACCCAAGACCATCATCATTTCAGAAAACTTAAGCATCTTAAACATCCTTGATTCTGTTACCTTCCACCTCCATCTCCGTGCAATCAAGGATCACTCCTTTTTCCTACTGCCTAACATGTTCTCTAATTCTCCAACAGTCTGTCTTCCCAGATAGGACCCAACAACTCCTAGATCCTTGTTAGTGCATTGAGAAGCAGAAATAAATTATCTTTATAGATTGTCAATACAAAGCTGCGGCAATTTCTCAGAAATCTCTGTAATGACTAGACTGAATCACACATTGGAATATGATCATTCTGAGATCAGGTGATGTGTAATCAGAAAAGGTGAAATTTCTGTCTGCTAATATCCCTAGAGCAAAACCTTTTTGAACTTGATGGAGGTATATGCCTAAAACCGAGAGACGGGTTAGCACTAGAAAACCCTGTTTATCTTGAGCAGCATGTGGTCATGCTGCACTCTAACCAACTGGTTTCATCTAGATCATTCTATGCTTTGATCTCCAGGAATTTCAACGGTTTGTCTAGAACAGCTTTTCCACTCTTGTGAGAACCTGCTAAGTACTCTGGAAGCTAGCCCAACGTCAATGCCTTGTGAAGGCCTACTCAAGAGTCCCAAATAGTGGTGTGTAGTCTCATAGCTCTCCTTTCCTACTGAAGAGGAAGCAGCTTCAAGGAATCTATTAAAACTTATTGATTTTTGTCTCTCTATAACTAGGAATGGCTGCACCATATAGTCACATGCTCCATTCATTTTTCTCAATGAGCAGCAGGGTTAATGACTGGATAACATTTAAGCATTTACTTACAATAATTTTCCTTTCTCCTTCCAAACAGGATTTGAGGTAGTTCCCCCATGTGGACATTTATACTCACACTATGAATAGTTGAAATAAAACTAAATGAGGTAACACACTGCATAAGCCATAAAATCCTTAATGCCCACCCCAGCTTACTAATCCTTACCTCTGAAAATTCTCCCTGAGGGATTTATTCAACAAAAAATACAAATAAACAATATTGAAAATGCATAATATTTGTTGGCTACAATAGAAGGTTATATCTAATCTGGAGAAATGCACAGATAGCACAGAAAATCCAACTGTGAGATTTTATTAAGGAAATCACAGTCCATAGATAGAATGGGATGTAATGTTGTCATTAAAAATGATTATGTGTGTTATATAACAGCATGTAAAGTGTTTACGACGTGACATTAAGTTAACAAATCAGATCACCCTGTGACTGGAAGCAAGCAAATGTTATATATCCACAGCTATGTGTACAAATACACAGACCAAAGAAAAATTTAAAAACAGACATAACATTGATTAGAACAAGGAATGCTTCAAATATCGTCTATTGCTGTTCACACACTACCTCATAGGTTTATTTCGTTTTAAATGAACAGTTTAGATGCTGTGCAGGCGTTTGTTTCAAGTGGGTGGAATTTCCACCTGACCAAAGGCACTGTCAAATGAGTGGATTTTTCTTCCTAGCAGCACCAAACCACCTAAAGGCTGATCTGTATTTTACATTGTTCTGCATACAACTGCACAAAGAGGGGTTAAACACTCAGAATAGTTTTTTTTTTCTTCTTCTTTGCCATGAAACTCTGAACCTGCATCAGAGATCTTGCATTATTTTGGAAAGAATTTTAAAAACAAATCTTTGAAGTCTGTCAGATAGCTAAGAATGATTTTGCCATGTGGTCTTGATGGTATGAGCAGTAGTCCTAAAATACATTCCCTTCCTTCCAAACATGACTGGCGGTAGCTCCCCAAATCCTCAAGCATCTTCTCCTTCATTAGTTTTATGCTGTCTTCAGCTGTCTGAAATTTCTCCTTTTAATCACAACAACAGATTTTCAACTGGTCCTACAGTGTCATTCCATTCTAAGGACTAAATGACTTTCAGTCCCATTTTCTTTGAAACCAGTCTTTCCTGATCTCTGTTCCTGCCTTATTTCCTCCTTGTCAATCAGGGAAAGCAACGTTCGACTGTCAGGAATCAACTCACGATGCATTCGACTTGGAGCCATTCCTGACCCATAGAGATGGAAGCACACATTTTAGCATAATTGAGTTTTCAGATAAGGACTGATTTTGCTCCCAGTCACTCCAGAGGTATTTGGTAAGGACTAGGACAATATTTTCAACCATTATTCACACAGTGTGGTGATGGAAAGTATATACCCATTAACCTATATATGAAGAGCTCCAGGATCTGTAAGTACCCTGCATTGTATAGAACATTCTTCTACAACCAAGATTCATCAAGTCTAAAATATCAATATTGTCAGGGCTGAGGAAACTCTTTTCATCATAACCAGATTTTCACTGAACTCTCCTGTTAATCTGTGATTCCCTGTGGCTAGCAGTCAATCTCTTAAATTTTAGATTCCCAGCTTTTACCAAAGCCTGACGGACAAATAATTAGAACTGATTAACTCAGTAGAAAATAAACAAGTGAATCAAGAAGTGAATAAAAATGCCATATTAAAGAAAATCTTTAAAATGCAAAACTATTTCTTTGATCTTTCCACGTGTCTTTATAATCTTGTATTATATGTCTTCCAAAAGGACTCATATTTTTAGTCTACTAATTTCACATTTGATTGCTTTTTCCTGGTGGGCATTTGGAATTTTGTGGTGCCAATTAAGGTAAATCTTCTCTCCCAAATGAAATAACAGCCTACATTGTTTTAAATCTAAATGTCAGTGCTCTGTGAAAGCTTATCCCGCTGCCTATAATAAACAGTGAATTGGGGGAAAGTGCACAGATTAATCATATGCAGAGAGCTCATTTGCCATGTATGAGTTTCATGGGAGTGATTTAAATGTTTCAGGATCTTAGAGAACAGTGTGTGTTTATGCCCTGAATACACTCCAAACAGGTGACAACCTTCACATAACCAACCATCCAATTACTTGAACAGCAAAGGATGGGAGACAGGAATCGCTGGTGTCAACGTTCGCGTGTCAGTTTCATGCAGGGGCGATAGTAATATTAATTAACGAAGAAAGTTGACAGCTACACACAGCTCACAACGCTACTTTTTTTTTTTTTTTTTTAAAGAGGCACCAGAAAGAAAAGCTCTCCGTCCTCTCATGGCTGATAGACGTCTTTGGTCATGAAATTCATAGTCAGGAGTGGCAACTGATGCAAATATTTGAGCTCTATCTTAGTTCCCACCTGAGAGTTTATTGCTGTCTCAGTACAGCCACCTTCTTTTCTTAGTTTTCTGTCCCCTGCATATTTTCACCTACCCAATATGCATTGTGTCCCAGGGAAAGGTCAGTCACCCATGTTCTCCCTGCTGAAAATGTCTCCTAGGGCCCCCTTCTCTTCCTCTCCGGCTACTAGTTTCTTTATTGACTCTTCAATTTAATTTTTTTCTCAATGTTACCAAGCAATCTTTTCTTTCACACCAAGAAACTTAACATTCATGCTATAAAACCAAGTAGCAAACGAATGCTTTCTTAAAACCAAGGTAATACCCTCAGCCAATTCACATTTAATGCTCCATGCACTGCGATGATGAAGAGGTGTTGATTTCTCAAGTGGTAAATCAGGAGGGAACTGCTTTAGAATGCACTGTAATTGTTTCTTCACTTCATAGTGAATCTTATCTGACTTTCTGGCTCAGTTACTTCCAAAATGTCTTAAGAGAGACACTGCTCCCATGCCGCCTATATTTGAATTCTGCGTGTATTCACGCGACTGTCACTGAGTTTGTCTGAGTCTCAATTTCAAAATTAAGTTGAGGGATTATTGAACATTGGAACAATCTATTTCATATGACATGCTTGTGTTAAAAATGAATGAGAGGTGGGCTATAGCTGCCCAATAATCAGTATTGAGTAGATATGAGATTTATATAAAACCAAGCCAAAGGAAGCAGTAAGCTCTAGTGTTTAATCAATCCAGAGAAGAGATATGTTTTGTTTCTGTTGGTGGTTTAAGTGAATAAGGAGGAAGAATCGTTATTATTGCTTCAAGTTCAGGAAGGAAAAGAGGAAGGGAGATTGGTTAAAATTTAATGGCGCATCCCACGGTCCATTGAACTAGGGATGTTTAAAATATCACTGTACAGCCTGAATTAGTTGAGTTAGGTGGGCAAACCTCCAGGAAATTAGAGTGACTTTCCAGAATCCAGGGTTATCAAGTCGACTTTTCTCCTACCCAATAATTTTATCAAAACACAGGAGAACAAGTCAGCCACTTCAGATGGGTATAATCTGCTATTTTGCCGGCACCTTTCACAGTATCTGTACGAAAAAGACTTCTCTTATCTCCTTCAAGTTCAGTCCTCGGCTGCAAATTGAGGAGGTCATCCCTCAGTCTTTCATAAGTGCATTTCTTACCCATCAGTCCCCTGTCTTCTGCAGGTTGCTTGGGTAACACAGATCACCTGACTGGCATGTCTGACTCCTCTAACCTACCTTTTTCAGCTTCACCACACCTTCCTGTGTCTCATAGTCCGTTGTGATTTCAAACAGTTCGGCGCCGTCTCCATCAACAATATTGTACGTGACTAAGCCATTTTCTCCAATGTCTGGATCTTTAGCCTTCACTCTTCCTACTTCCTCCCCCGGGACAGCTGCTTCTGAAATAGACATCTGGTACACGCCTGAAAGAAGAAGACATCTACTTTTATTTTCCTTTTTATTTGGCAGCTGTAAGACTTCAGATTTCATTGAATTCCAGTAAATTTCTCCAAGGGTTTAAAAATGAACTTTCTATTGGTAGAACATAGAAGAGAAGCAGATGGTTAGGAAGAGGGTCCCAGATGACCTGCTTGCTAGAAGAATGTGTTTCTTTACAGGATGATAAAACAATATTGGGGTCCTGGGTGAGGTGATTGGGTCACCTGATCCATAGAGGAAGGAAAGGAGTGATGGAGGACTATGCAAGACTCCACATATGTGAACAGCTGAGTCTTCCTTTTGCTTTTTCATGATATCCCACGGATTAATTCCAAGGTTTTCTTGTACCACTGTTAATTGCTCATGAAATCAGAAACAGAAAAAAAGATGACCCCATCTTTAAAAGGCTTCCAGCACTCCACATTACCTTTCAAGAATATCCCTTATTTTACTGTTATATTTCTATTTCATCTTACTCCACATGCTTCCTACTAAGTCAAGCATGGAATTCTCTAGAAGCTTCTAGATAATCTACTCTCTCCATACTTACATGTATAGTAATCAGAAATGTAAATGATGCCACATTTCATATTTATGTTTAACAAGAATGTAAAGGCTATCACACACTCCATTAGCTCTGAACATCAGTAGTAAAAAGAGCATCATGATCCTTCCCTTAAGAGAGGTACAAGAGAAAGAAAACAAAATGTATCTATACATAGTGTGATGCTACAGGCTAAGAAATAGTGTATGGTAAGTGATAAAGGGTAAAAAGTGTGTGTGTGTGGGAGAGGGTGCATGGGTGTGTGTGTGAAGGAGTGTTTAAGTTACACAAGCAGGCAGGAAATTAAGTGTATGACCATGCTGTATATGAGTGAATGTGCATATGGAAGTGTGCTGCGCACTACGGCCCCGGTCTGCGCTCTATGTGCTAGATAGACCCCATTTGCGAGCTTCAGGCAAGGGGCCAGAGGTTGAAGAAACACACGCAGAGACAGACCGACACACAGACCTTCAATCACTGGTACCAAAAGCCCTTCTTTAATAGCACCATGGAGGCTTAAATATCCTGTAGTCAATGGCCAACAGGTGAAAATCCCATCTTCTGATCCTCTAAGCTAGGCACAGCTTCTAGTAACTTCAATTAGGAGGCTCTAGACAGGGAGAGCAGCTGAAAGCCAGGACTCAATTAGTCCCAACAGAAGTGTGAGATAATTTTTTTCTATGCAGATGTATGTCATTGAACACATATCACTGTTAAGTATGTACAAGTGAAAAGGAGACCTGGATTAACTTGGGACAGGCAAGGATTGAAGGCTTCCTTTAGAAGAAATCTGCACTCAACTGAAGGAACCAAGCAAGACACGTGTATGAATAAGTGCAGAATAAGCCACAGGGCCAGGAACAACCAATGTCAGAGAACCTCAGGTGAGAAGATTCTGAAAGTGGACCGGATAGGAAGGACAAAAGTGAGAGTTGGACCTCTGTTGCAGGAACAAAAGTAGGTAGGTGATGTTTGAAAAGGCATTGAAGAAAATAGACAAGGTGTTGTTTCACTTAAGGAAACCACCAGACAATATTCAGTAGAGTAGTGAGATCTAGCACCATTGTATGAGTGACACTTTGAAAAGGCGTCTGTTTAAGACACTGAAGAGTGGTGGAACCCTAACTTTCAGGGCTCAGCCCAGTGGTGTTGGCTACATCTATCCTTGCAGTGCTCTGTTTCTTTTGCGCTTATATTTTACTGATTTATCAACTTAATCTTACATTTCTTTCACATTAAAGGAAAATCAGAGTATCATTTTGTAGAAATTACAAAAGTTTATAAAAGTTTAGAAGACCTGCTATCATGCGATTTTTCTCAGAATGCCATTCAAGTCCATGGCTGTAAAAACACTCATACTGGAACCTTAGAGATCATTATCTAATGACTTCTTATAAGAAGGGACATTAATGGCTACCCAAAAATAATGCTGTTTACCCTCTTTCATTTCCATTTTACAGAATGAAATATGCAACTTTGACAATGTTGCATGAGCCTCAGTCTTTTTAAAGTTGTATAAATTTCAATCTATTCAGGGTGATCAAGTTTCCCCCATCTCTTTTGGGATCCTCAAAAGCTAATGTGTCTCATAATCCACTCCTTTGATATCTCTATTTTATAGATCGCTATCTTTGGAATCCTTTGAATAACCAAGGGGCCTACTTAATTGTCCTCCTTGATTGCCTTCCTTTTGGTTTATTTATACTCTTAAGATTGTTCATGTGTATGTGCATGTGTCTCTTTTAGTGTAAGTCTTGTGTGTAGGGATGTGCTTGCACAGGCCAGAGTGACTGTCAGGTCCTCTGCATCTGGAGCCACAGGAGATTGTGAGCTACCAGATATGGGTGCTGACCTCAAGTCCTTTGCAGGAAGAGACTCCATTGGAAAGGATTCTCATTGTGACTATTTTTCCATTACTAGAAATCACAGAGTCATTATGATTATGTTGTAACTCTGTATTCACCTTTGCACACACACAAATGTGTGTTAAAGTCTGGCTTTGGAAATTTCTTTGGCCACTCATTGTACTTCCATAGAAGTCACTTTTTAACCTTTAAAACATAGGCTTTTGTTAGATATTTATAATATCAGCGACTAGTAATTAAATGATGGTGAAATTAGAGGCTATTATCAACTTCAATATTTCAACATAGTTTTATCTAAAGAGTTAGCTTATTTAGTGCTGGAGAGATGGCTCATGGTTAAGAGTTTATGCTTCCCATTATGTGTACCAGAGTTTGGTTCCTAGCACCCAAACCAAGTAGCTTAAACACACTTGTAATTATGGCTCCATGGAAATCTGACAGCTCTGGCTTCTGAGGGCACTTTCACAGATACACTTAGCCCTCATATGCATACTCATGAGTGCATAATTTAAAATAATAAAAATACAAATTTAAAGATGTATATATCTGTGTCTTGTGGCTCTGTGCACAAGAGTGCAGGTTGGGCAGAGACCAGAAGAGGGCAACAGATCCTTTTGGGACCCACCAATATTGGTCTTCTGAAAAAGCAGCAGATATTCTTAACTATTGAGCCATCTTTTTATTCCTTTGTTTTTCTTTATATTTCCTCAACAATATCATAAGTTTTGTGCAATAATCAAAATAACAGTGGCTAAAAATTATTGCCAATTTTTCAGATGCCATAAGAATCAGCACTAGCTGGGTTAATCCAAACAATAACAATAATATTTTACTTATATACTAAAATGTCATCTTCTAAAAACAGACATGAATATCTCTCATCCCACAAGCCTCTTCTTTAACATTATCTTATGGTCCCTCCATTGAAAATTGAGGTCTGGATGAACTGCACTGAAATTTTGGCAGGTTTATGAGTACAGTGAGAAAGCCACGTGACTTCTGAAGTCAGCTCAAAAAAGGCAAAACAGATGGCTCCTGTGGTCTTGGAGTTCTTCTGATCAGAACTCAGCCACAGGAAGGCTCATGTGGAGAGGAAGCAAAAGTCAATCTCAATGTGCCAGTCTTGTAAGTAATCTTAGAAGTGGGGCTTTTCAGCCACAGAGAGATGTCAGCAGTGGATGCTGGAATGAAAATGGAGCAGCAATCTCTCCTAAGCTCTGCATAAATTGAAAAGTTAGCACACTGATAAATATTCTTTTAAATCGCCATGATTTGGGACAGTTTGTTATGGAACAATAAATAACAGATCAATGTACAGATATCATGTAGGATCGTAATGTGGACACCACGACAGAGAATGGTTAATTAATTCCCACCTTACATGACTAATAACCTAGTAATTAAAATACCAGAAAACACAGATTTTTTTTTTGTCTCCAGAGTTACAGATTTTTTAGTGCCTTCTTTTCTCCTCAATATCTCTATACCATTTAACTTTGTTTTGTGTGTGATTAAATTGTTACCATGTTTTAGTTTTTTGCAAGAATGATGAAAATCGTCCTTGGTTTTCTAGACTTTTCTTTGTGAAAGCTGAGTAAAATCGGAGTGCAAAGACCAACCTCAACTACTTACTCTGTGGAAACTTTGGTGGATTGTCATTGACATCAGTCAGAGTGATCGTCACTTTGGTTGTCCCTGAGAGCCCGCCCATGTGTCCACCCATGTCCTTGGCCTGGATCACCACATGGTACTCCTCCTTGGCTTCTCTGTCCATATTGGGAAGGGCTGTTCTGATGATACCTGCCAGGTTAGCAATACAAAATTACAGATCTTCATTCATGACAAAATTTCAACAAGGAAAATATTTTAGATTCTGGGTAGTTAAGATACATAAATGAATCTGTTTGCTCAAAGAAAAGTCAGTTTAACATGACAATTATAACAGAAAGTAGTCATGCCCAAAGCATGTATGTATTTTCAAGCAAATAATAAGAATATTACATAATGTTAATTAGTTTTGTTTTTCATTATGCATGCAAGGAGCAATCTCTTCCTGAACACTGAAATAACAAATGCCTATTGTATGTCTCCCCATAACTGAATCTATGCTTCCAGACTTCTAGCAAAAGCCTTCAGGAATCTAGTCCTACATGAAATTATTAGAAACATTTCTACAATCCATGCACAATTTAAGGAGGAGTCATAAATTATATTCAGTACATTAAAATCCTAATATCAATTTTTAATAAGTGAAATGATGAGTTAGAAGATGAACAAAGCTTGCACCTGTCACTGACAAACATAATAAATTAATGGTTTAATTATTTATGACCCCTGTACATTGAAACATGATTTCCATGAAAACTATGCTTACTGACATCTCTAGGGATCACATGGAAGTGTTTATACTCAGTGAATAAGGTGGTATTTTTAGCGTAAATATAAAGAACAAAGAGAAATTGTTGGTCTTTGTTGTGCTATCCCAAGCTCCAGTGTTAGCATGTGTCTTTGCAATAGCCTCCTGAGACCTCAATAGCTCCTGAGACCTCATTTTCTTCATCTGTTAGATGGTTTTGTAGGTTTTCAAACAGTAGTTACTACCCTTGCTTCCTCAAGCAAAGATTGGAGTTTTTAGCATCTCCAAAAATCTAGATGAATCCCTTATTCTTCCTCTACTGAAAGACTAATGGCAAATGACTTTATGAAGTCATAAACTGTAACTCCTCAAGTTGCTGTTTAGAACAAGGTGGTAAAAAGTAAATTAATGCATATATAGGCAGGAACTAATCAAGCAAATTTTTTAAAAAGTACAAAATTAGAAAACAATATGTAATAGCTGAAAATTGTATGAGAAACTCTTCCAAAAATACAGAACATACTATGAAGAAAGAAAATGTCCTTGTTATCATTCTGTGGAAGAGCAATTTTGTTGAATTATAGTGTTTACTCTTGTGGAGAATCACAATTGTTATAAATGAAGTGCAACATAGTTTGAGTTTGTATTGTATACTGGTTCACTTTGTTGGTTTACTCTTTATTTTGTATCATCCATTGGGAACCTATTGCACAAAAAGAGAGATTGGAAATGTGCTGAATCTTCCTGCAACAAGAACATTAACCATTACACCTGACAGTATTGAGTTTACCCAGAGGTCTTCCAAGAATGCTTTGAAAGTTAACTTCTTTGAATCAGCTTTGGGGTCCTTTTCATAAATCCACAGTTTAAGACACTTCCAACTCACAAGATGAATTATTAAATATTTATTATTATGAGCTGAGGCACTAATAATTGGGCTTTGCTTCATTCAGTTGTATGCCCAACATGTACATAGGCGTTTTGGCCCTCATGCTAACTCTCCAGAGTGTCCCTTATATTTCTCTCAACTTTAATAAATTTTCAAACCAAAGCAGTGAAGTGAACAGGCATGGACTCCTTACTTAAAATGTGTCATGACTCACAATGACAATGCAATCCACTCTACCTGTTTGGGCCTCCACTGAGAAGTAAGGTTGTCCTTCAAGAATACTGTACACTAACTTGGCACTATTTCCATAAGTGGGGTCGTCTGCATCGGAGGCTGTCACTTGGATTACTGATGTTCCTAAAAAGGGAAACAAAGCAATTAGCAACACCCGCTAAACTTTTCAAATTGCATTTGTGTTTACAGGGTTTAATTTAATATTAAATCCTGAAGAGAGGCCCAGGATTAGTTAATATGATATTAATTTCCTACAGCCCAAGAGTAAAACACTCCCCTGAATTTCTTCTTCCTTTTTCTCATTCTCCTCTTTGTTTTTCTTTTAATTATCATCATTTAAAACTAAACTTTCTATAACCACAGTGCCTCCTGTATGGGTGGATAGTTAAAATAATAATATAAACATAATTGTCAAATATTTTAGAACTATGTGATAGAAATATTCAATGTATCAGATAATTAAATAAAAATCTCAGAGAGTGTAATAAATATAATTAACAATTAATTGCTTTTCATGAAAGGACAGAGTGCACTCTCCCATCTGTAACAACAAATATATCATTTTATTGTTGTTTTGCCTATAATAAAGTTACTTCTAATACTAAATTGTAATTAATTTATGGATATAAATATTATATAGAATGCTGTTCCTTACTGACTCAAAAATTGCATTTTATCATCTTTGTTGGGTCTGGTAGCTATGCAATAGAAACCATCAGTGAACAGTCAATGAGATCTAAAAGACAATTCCTAGGTCAGAAGAAAGGGAAATCAGGTATAATAAGAAGATGGAATTATTTTTTTTCTTTAAAAGCTCTATTGTCACAGTAGAAATCTGGGCAATAGCATGTTGAGGTTCAGAGAAGAGAGAGAGAAGATGGGAAGACAGAAGAAGCAATTATCCAGTTTATCTGTGCCAAGCAGTGTTTGTACTAAATTCCATATGATGTGCCAACATTCCTCCGCTAGACATTTTTGCATCTTTTTTACTTGGGGGAGATTTGGTATGAGAGATACGACATTTTGAAATCTCTTTCAAAATTATTTACGGTCAGAGTCAGGAGTCTAATCCAGATCTAGCAATAGTAAAACCCAAGTTCCTTCTCTGATTCTGTCAGCAGAAGTAGGGTTCCTCCTGTCAGGGTACAGAACCCCTCTAGACAGCTTAAAGAAAGCCATCCCCTACTTCACAGGGTTTACTGTGACTTCCATGAGAAATACAAGAAAAATACCAATCTTCCAAATTCTCTTTTCAAAATCAGTTTTTTTATACCACTGTCATTTTTTAACTACTCCTAACAAGCCAGGAAACATTCTCGAAAATGAAGATTAACATAAAAATGTCATGGCATGCTCAAAGAAGTTACTATTTATTTATTTATTAATAATAATAAAGTTACTTTTATGATTTCATTTAATTCTATAATTTTCTAAGTAATTGTCAACTTTTTCTATTTTATATATTTACTTAACCATCATTGTAAACATGAACCTCATTGTATCATTGACTAGTTGACAAAATGATAATTTATGAAGGTATACAAAGAAGCCAGGATCACATATTCATCTGACAACAAAGACAATAGTTGTCATGTGGTATAGTAGAAAATCTGGGCACTGCCCAAGACACAAAATGTCCCCTGAAGAGAACTATAAGTCCAATGGGTTATCAGTTTGGATGCCTAGCTAGCCCCACTTCCTCAAGTCTGCTTCTCCTTAGAGTTTGCATGTGAGGGTAGAATAAACAGCGGAGCGGACAACACAAGAAAAGGTGATGGGTGATGGGAAGGAGGGAAGAGATGAATGAGCACAATAGGCTCCGCACAGAGACTGGAAGAACCTTGAACTTCCGACGCCACAGCTGACTCTCTTGAGTAAGCTTAATCCTCATATTCATTGCTTGTTATTCTCATTTGTAAAGTGAAAAACAAAAAGTCTCTGGTTGTCTTTAGATTCACTCAAGCTTAACGGATCAGACTGCCGCAAAAGATGATAACCATGCTGATAACCATGCACATTTTGGAAATTCAAGTGAAAGTGATACCTGAGGGCCACTGCTTGAAGAAACAATCAGAATTCCATCTTTGCAAAAAGCAGTGTGTCTTTTAAGCGTATTGCATGAGATGATGCATGCTGCATGAACTACGTAGCACAACGACCTTGGTTAAATTGGTCAAACTGTTTCTGCTTTTGTTTCTCATTTATTCGTGGGTAACTAGATCCACTGCTTTGCAAAGTTTAATCATGGCCAAGTTAAACAAGATAGGGTATAGACCCAATCAGTTAACACAAATCCCACAAGCAACAAACATTGTCATTGCTGGTACTTAATGGACATCAATATGCCCTAGTGACTGGATGCATTTCATCAATACTCTTTGAAGATGGGAAATCGTTACTCCCATTCTACAAAGAAAGAAGTTAAGTGGTGCCACATGACTTAGTTGACACTCTGAGTCAGGATTTGCTAAACTAAATCATATTCTTCCCCCATTGACTCTTACTATCTCTTGACTTTACAACATCCAAGTCTATTATGAACATTTGAAAATCCAAGTTTCTGTATCTATATCTGTTTCATGTACTCTCTTTTTCTTGGGCACTTTCCCTTCTGTTTGTTTCTTTGGTCCTATTCTAATGCATTAGTTTTTGTTTTATCTTTCTATGTTTTCTTCAATCAATATCCCTTAGCAGTTTGTTTTCTACTGAGAGATGGAAAGAGGGAGGCTCCAGATGGGAGGAGATGCAGGAGTGAAACTAGGAGGAGTAGAGGAAGAAGAAACCATAATCAGGATACATTATGTAAGAAAGATAGCTATTTTTAATAAAAGAAAATATCCGATTAAATAATTTTTCCCTGTTAAGATGCAATAAAGATTCAACACAGGCTCTGGCTCTGAGCTTGGAGGACAGGAACCAGCCTGCCCACCGGCAAAGACACCAGCTAGGAGTGGAGCAAGTGACCCCAACTTACATACCCACATTGGACCTCTCAGGCACATTGGCATGATAGGTTTCATGCAGAAACTCCGGAGGGTTGTCATTAATGTCCTGGACCTTGACAATAAATTCTGATGGTGGTTCCAGTGGCCTGTTGGTGTCCCTGTCCACTGCCTGAGCCATCAGTGTGTACTGGGCTCTCTCTTCTCGGTCCAGTGTCTTTGTGGCATGAATGTTCCCTGATTTGTCATCAATCACAAAAATGGTTCCGGCTCCTTCACCTGAGAGAATGTATTTAATGTTCCCATCACCAGAGTCAATATCTGAATGAAGCTAGAAAAAGAGAAAACAGGACTTGTAATTTCATAAGGAACACAATGAAAATTCACAAGCTGATTGCTACATCATGCACATATATGTGCACATACATACACTCATACATATATCATGAGAGCAAGCCATTTTCACCATCATTTTCTGAATGTCAAAATCCAGTCATAGATAACTACCATGACCAAGGACATCAAGTTAGGTAATGATGAGGCTAAAATATAAGTAAATATTTAATTCTGAAATTTAATGTACTTACTCTCTTCTTTTATGTATATATGCATACATACAAAATATATATGTACACATTTTGAAAGAAATACATGCATATACTTTGAGCAGATGTAAGCATGGATTTATGGAGTATCTTTCTCTCAAATTTTACTACTGTTCCTTCACTTTCTTTCACTAGAAATCACATTTTTTTTACCAGTTCTTTTATGAGCTATTTATTCAAGTCTATACATATATAAGCTGATCTCCACAAATTCATAAGTGTTCCTGTTCATTTCACATAATACTGGGCCACAGATTACATGCTATTCTTGTGGTTTCCTCTAACTGCAACTTCTGTAACTCATTCACCATAAAGATTCAAAAACATTCCTCATGACATTCCGCTTGATATTACTGTCATTTCTTCCAGAGATCCTCCTCAAAAGATGTTTATATTGTCCAGGTTTTTGCAACTACAGGCAACTCAGATAATCAGACTTCTACAGATCATCTGCCTAATAGTCAGGGTCTACCATCTGGGTCTCTTATCTTCTTAGAAGAGTCTCCTATGACCACAAAGGATGGTGTAACAGGAGGGTAGACATGTAGCCCTCAGACCCTTGAAATAACCTCCAATATGGTTGGATTTTTCACATTTTCCAGAGAGCCTAAAGACAATTTTTAAACTGACATGTCAAGAATCCACGGTTATGATAGTCATCTTTGCTACCAGCTCTACTCAATTCTGTTCTGTGATTCAGAGCAGACCTCACTAATTTTCTCACAGCAATAAACTCCTTCCATTCCCTTTAAATCCTCATGATTTTTGAGTTCCTTTGCCTTCATTATTTCCTCTTGTGGAAAAATATAAATGTTACTTTACATTGTCTTATAGTATTAGAAAAATATCTAAGAGATTTAAAAAAGCTGTTTCACATAGAATTTCAGCAAAAAATAGCATTCACAACAACAGAAACTATTACTAATTATCATTTAATATTAATTGATTTAATTTGAATACTAATATCACTTTCTTTTATTTCAGCAGAATTTCTATTATTATTATCAAACTATGTCTTACACAGCTTGCATGAGGTTCACAAAAGAAAAACAAAACTAAGCTGAGTATACTACTTTTTAAAATGTTTGCGTCATTTTAATTTCCCAAAAGATATCTAATTTATTTGCAGTGTTCTAGTGAAATAGCAAACATTTCAGCTCAGAGGTGAACACAAGACCACTTAGGTTGTGGACTCCACAGCTTCTGGAGCAGGGAGCGCAACCAGAGTTTACTTCAGAACTTGTTAGTCAAAACAACCCATCATTTCAATGGGATGTGCTGATATATTTCATAAGAGGTTGACTATCTGAAGTTATTTGATGGACTTTAGTGGGCAAGTAGAATTGCCCAACCTTCGTGCTGTTTTCTTCAAGGTCTGTGCTCCCTTCTGCTACCTCTCTACGACTGTTGTTTTCCTTTTATTCCTCTGCTTCACAAATATCAAAAGTTAGAGGTTCAGCCCCATGAATGGGGAACAAAGAAATAAATATCAATGTCAAACCACTGAAAGTTTCTCGGGGTCTCCATGCATTACATAAGAAAAAAGAGATGAATTTTATAATTAGACAAATACCTGAAATTTTGCTGTGCATTCTGTTCGTCATGTTTCTACTTTGTCTCCACGCTCTCCAACCCTTAAAAGTCTGCTAAGTCTTCACTAGTTTTACTCTCTCACAAAGATAATGCATTATACTGACAATACTATTTATTAGGTTCCCCACAAAAGCGGTTTGGGAACACAGCAAGAGCTATCAAGGGTCCAGTTGCCGAGGCACGCACAGCCAGTTCCTGACGCCCAAGACTGATGACTTCTCTCTTTGCACAGAGCAGCATGGCACGGGCTGAATTTTTGACATGAAAACTGTAGGTCTTTTTGCTTTGCCAAATTCTACCTTTTCAGGGAATTTTAAAGCATTCAACCTTGAATGTCACCATTCAAAGGTTGTTAGAGAAAAAGTCAACTATTCCTCCTACTTAAGGGAGATCCATCTCAACACTATTTCAAAAGGAAAAGAAAAGATTTCCCAGATCCAGCTGCTCATCATACACACACACACACACACACACACACACACACACACACACTCTATCTTACCAAGACTTCTTTTATGAGCCTAAATTTTCAAGATCAGACAGGGGTTGATGCCAGGTTTTCCCTTGCCTTCTTTTTTGCTGTGCTTCTCCCTTGTAATATAACATTTGCTAGATCCAAAGAGAAGAAAACTCATCTGACTCACTAAGTCCTGTCTTCTCTGCAAACTTCAAGCCTCAACACATGCTGCCCCACACTAAGACAGCGACTAAGCACAGGTCACTTTCCCAGAGCAATTCCTACCCAGTTTTGCACATGGTTCGAGCTATTTTGCCCGGCCTTTCTGGGCTATATTTTTCATTTCTCATCCTGTAGACTAGCACCACACATCAGCCTAGGGAGCCTGCTTGTCAATTATTTCCCTGTATTTCCATTTTATCAAGACTATCTCTTTGCATTTTCCACTTTATGTATACATGAATAAATTTATTTAGTATATTTCTAAAAACCATATTCCCAGTTCTAAATTATGTGGAGATTATCATGCCCTTTCACAGAGTCTAAAAATCAGATTGCCGTTTTCATACAAAAGGACAAGTAAGACAACTTCATTGGCATCCTTGGTGTTCAGAGGTGTGTGTCTCTATCATCTGTGCTTACATTTCTTCCTCTATGTTGAACCAATTCTACTTAACTTTCAGGCTAGAAGTTACTAGGTACTTGCCTCTATTTTTTCACAAGTGTTAAGGACATAAATTCATAATGATTAAATTGAATTTTATGACGCTTCTCATTCTACCTGGAGTTTTTCTTTCTTCTTTAATTGAATGCATGGATGACTCCGTTCCCTCGATTATTTGAGGTCAGTTATTGCTTTCACCTGATTTATCCTCTGCCTATCACCTCTTCTCCACACAGTGCATATTCAATTTGTGTATGTGAAAATGTCTGTCTCCTAATAACTTATGTCAGTATCATCTAAAAGAGCCACGTATTGTATCTTAATAAGTAGTAGAAGGTCAGTTTGACAACTGTAATTTGGACTCTCTACATTTATATTTTTGATGGAGTGGCATAGCAAATGCACAACCTAAGGAGAAGTACAAATCTAGCTGTTGTGTAACCATACAAGAAGGCAATGAGGATAAAATCACACTCATTCATATCCTTGTGTTTGTGTGAACCCCCAAGACCTGGGGGTTGAAAGGTAATCAAATCCCTTACACAAAGTAGAATGAAATCTGATTAAAGAGACAGGCAGAGGTAAAACAGGAAAGAAAGTTACGATGAAAAGACACAGGGAGACATGAGAACATTCAAATGGGGTCAGGCAAGTTGGAGTTAGGATACAATCAAAGAAATTTCTCCATTCCGAAGAATGGCTCGGTAAATTATGGCAGTATTGCTTTCAACAGACTACAAAGCAATTTCTACTAATTGAGTTCTTATGGTGTAAGAAGTGAATATTAGAAGCGTTCTCAATGTGGTTAAGTCTATGAATGAGGGGAAGATGCTGAAAGGATATTTATACAATATGATTAATTTTTTTAGTGGTAGCCAGTCGTTAGTGCTTTCTAACTTGGCTTTTGTTAGTTTTTGGCTTATTGTGTCTCGCTTTTGTCTGATTGCCTGTTTTTAATTTTTGCTTAGCATTTGTCTTGGCGATGTCCTACTGATCTGATAATAAACATGTACAGATACATCAATATCGAATGCAAACAACCTTACCCTGCCCACAAGCACAGGGTCAGGCCCAGTGTACTCTTCTATCACAAAGAACTGGTTCCAGACCCAGCCTCTCTTGGAGCGCTGCAGCACCTGGCCCTCTTTGCCCTTCTCATGGTGTCCATGGAATGGGGGCCGCAGGTGGTTTCGTCGCTCCAGGGCCAACGCCTGGCTGTGGTATAGCATGCTCAGGCACACCAGGGCAGCTTGTAAACAGTAGTTCTCCTTCATTTTTGGTTATGTGGTAGGCACAGGAGAATGCAGCTATCACTCCTTTCGCCACCAGAGTGGCAGTCTTTCAGACGGCGGCCTCCCAGATGTGTCAAGTAGACCTCCTCTGGAATGGAGTATCTTCACTCGCTGAGGACATCACGTCAGGGCTGCCCACTTCCCCAGTCAGCTTCTGCAAGCAGAGAGATATTGGGTTAGCTGCAGCCTTCATTCCCAGTTAGCAAACATGTTGGCATGAATGCCAGTTTATCCCCTGTCAGCTCTGGGAAAGCTGACTGCTTTCTCTGAACCCAGCTAGCTCACTTAGGAAATGGAGGTAAGAATAGAAAATTGTGGGCAGGCAACGAAAATTAAATATGTTTTGTTTCTCGAGACAGGGTTTCTCTGTAGCTTTGGAGTCTGTCTTGGAACTAACTCTCTAGACCAGGTTGGCCTTGAACTCACAGAGATCTGCCTGCCTCTGCCTCCTGAGTGCTGGGATTAAATGTGTGCACCACCCACGCCCAGCAATACATTTTTAAATAAAAAAAAAGTTTGAGTCTCTACCATGGGCCATGTTGATACCCAGAACCCTAGGTAAGACCCCACCGACAGACCTCCATCACTCCTCAGTGGCTGCCCAGCTTTCCCCAACAGACCACCTCCCTTCATCACCATATCCTGCCCCCGACTTCATGTAGAAACACCAAAAAGTCAGGATAGTCAAAGCAGCCTGTACAATAAAAGAACTTCTGGAGGTATCACCATCCCTGTTTTCAAACTGTACTACAGAGATATTATAAAACTAAAAAAACCCTCATGGCATTAGCACAAAAACAGAAAAGTTGAGAGATGAAACTGAATCAAAGACCCAGACAAATCTACACACCTATGGACACCAGTTTCTTGATTAAAAAAAAAAAAAAGACTGAAATACACAAGGAAAAAGAAAAGCATCATCAACCAAAGGTGCTAGTCTAATTGGATGTCAGCATGCAGAAGAATGCAAATAGATCAATATCTATTGTCTTCTATAAAACTCAATTCCAAATGAATCAAAGACCTAAAAAAAAAAAAAAAGATACACTGAACCTGATAGAACAGGAAGTGGGAAGTAGCCTTGGATACATTGGCACAGGAGACTACTTCATGAATAGAACACCAATAACAAAGACCCTACGAACCACAACCGATAAATGTAACCGCATGAAACTGAAAAGCTTCTGTAAAGTAAAGGACACTGTCAACAGGCTAAAACAGCAGCCTACAGAATAGGAAAAGATTTTCACCAATTTACATCTGACAGAGGACTAATATCCAAACTATATAAAGAACTCAAGAAGTTGGTTGTCAAAACACAACTAATTAAATTTAAAAGTGGTGTACAGATCTAAAGAGAACTCTCAATAGAGGAATCTCAAATGGATAAGAAACATTTAAAGAAATGTTTAAGATCCTAGCCTTTGGAGAAATGCAAACCAAAATTAATTTGAGATTCCATCTTTAACCTGTCAGAATGGCTAAGATCAAAAACACAAGTAAAAGTTCATACTGGCATGCATGTGGAGCAAGATGAACACTCCTCCATTGCTGCTGGGACTGCAAATTTTGGAAATCAGCATGTGGTTTCTCAGATTATTGGGACTCAATCCTACCTCAAGACCCAACAATGTCACTTCTGGGTATATACCCAAAGTATGCTCCATCCTATCACGAAGACACATGTGCAACTATGTTCATAGCAGCTTTATTAATAACAGCCAGAAACTAAAAATAACCTGTAGGTCCCTCAACCGAAGAATAGATGAAGAAAATGTACATTTGTACAGTGGAGTAATACTCAGGTGTTGAAAAAAATAACATCAAGAAATTTGCAAGCAAGTGGATAGAACTAGGAAAAAGATCATCCTGAGTGAAGTTAAAGAAAGACAAACACAGTATGTACTCACTTATAAGTGGATATTTGTAGTAAGGTAAATGAAGATCATGCTACAATTCACAGACTCAAAGAAGCTACATAACAAGTAGGTCTCCAGTGGGGACATATTTATCTCCCAAGGTAGGGAAAACGGAATAGAGATCTCTGGTGAACTAGGGTCGAGTAGAGACAGAACAGGAGGGATGGAGTAGGGTTAGGGGAAGATAATACTGGGAGAGACAACTGGAATTGGGGTGGGTATTTCAGGGGTAAGGTAGAAACCCAGTGCAGTAGAAACTCCCTGGATTCTATGAGGGTGACCCTAGTAAAACCCTTAGTTATGGAGATAAAGACACCCAACTGGCAATCTTCTGTAACCAGATAAGGCTTCCACTGAAGGGATCGGGACACCAACCTAGCCACAAAACCTTCAACCTAAAATCTGTCCTGCTTGCAAGGCATGTTGAGGTAAGGGTGGCGCAGAACTTGTGGAAATGATCAACCAATGACTGGTCCAGCTTGAGACTCATGCCACCAGAGGGAGTCCATGCCTGACACTGCCTGGAGAGCCAGGGACCAGGTTTCGGATAACCCAAAACCTAAGATAGAACCAAACAGGACTGGCAAAAAAAAAAAAATCAATAAAATGATTTCTAATTATATTCTGCTATACTGTGCCATGTCCAGTCATCATCAGAGAATCTTCATCCTTCAGCAGATGGGAGACGGTNCAATGAAATGGTTCCTAATACTCTGCTATACTAGTAGACCAGAACCTAGCCTGACAGCCATGAGAGAGGCTTCATTCATCCCCTGATGGGAGCAGCTGCTGAAACCCACTTAGGCAGAGCTCAGGGAATCCTGCAGTAGAGTGGGATGAAGGACTGTAGAAGCCAGAGGGATTAAGGACAAGACAACAGAATCAACTAAACACAGCTCATAGTATCTCACAGACTGGACTGACTATCTGGGAGCCTGCATGGTTCTGAGACTGGTTCTCTGCATATATGATATGGTTATAGAACTTGGTGTTCTTATGGGATTCCTAACTAGCTGTGAGAGAAGGGGCTGTCTCTGACGCTTTTATATGCTTTTGTGACCCTTCTCTTCATACTGGGTTGCCTTGGAGTAACTTAGTATGAGGTGATGTACCTAGTCTTAGTGTAACTTGATATGCCATGTTTGGTTGATATCCCAGGGAGGGGAGTCCTACCCTTTACTTGGGGGAAGCAGAGGAGGAATGGATCTGGGGAAATAGAAGGGGAGGTGGGGACTGGGAGGAGGATAGGGAGGGGAAACTGCATTTAGGATGTAATATATAAGAGAAGAATAAATTAAAAAAAAAGTTTGAGGCTAGCTTGATCTAATCTGAGCTTCATAGTAAATTCCAGGCCAGCCCTACCTAGCAAGATGCTATAATTAAAATTAAAAAGTATTTAAAAGGTCAAGCCTTTATTGAGCATTGTGGATCAATTAATTAAAGTTATAGCGATCAATTAACACTACAATGTCAAATAATAGGTCAATTCTCATTCACTCACAGGGGAAATCTATAAAAGCTATAGAAGTCAATTAAGGCTACAGCATCAATTTGCTTTTTTTATGGTCTGAAATCTCCCTCATCAGCTCAGCATCCTCTCTTGCTGGACAGTTTTATATAAGATGCTTTCCAACTTCACTCCAATCACAAGACACAATATTAAACAAGAAACCTGTAACAGGACCTATCGTCAAACCAAAACACAACCATCATGCTACTATTCATCAGCAGTAAGAAGAAGCCATTGGCAAAGTTTTCCTTCCAATTCCTTGTATATATCTGACCTACAATCTCTCGTTTCTAGACTTCTTTTATTTGAGTTGTAGTACTATGGTATGAGAAATAACTTCCTATTTATGTAACATTCATGCTTAATCCCCTTTCTTAAAACTCATGCTTCCTTATATAAAATTATCTGCTCTTTCTTGATGGCATCCAGAGCATAGGTTTAAGATAGCTCTCATAAACACATACATTCTCTATTACTCCACTGCCCAGGGACAAACGCTGAGTAGGAACTGAGATTCTTCCTCTTTTCCCATAGTAACAAGATGCAAGCCTGTTACTGTTTATTGCTCATGGAGAAGACAAAAGGAGACTAGTAAGGTACTCCAAAAGGAAAGAAAAAAAAATAAGTGTTTCAGGGGACAATGTAGCCATTTGTCTTAGTCATCTAGGATATAAGTGGGCTGGTAGAACACCTTTTCACAGAGTAAATCCTGTTTCCCTTGGTAGCCTTTGACTTGGCCTATCCAAGCTTGTGGTTTCTTTGTCATATGCCAAGACAATAACTAAAAAGGCTGAAGACACAAAGTTAAAGGTTTCTGCTATGAGCCACATAAAACTGTACAATAGTATTGCTCTAGTTTCTTCTCAAAGAATAGGAGTTGAAGCCTTTAGCATTTGTTGTTTTGCATTGTATGCATCAGAATGCATAAAATTCTTCAGGTAAATCTATTGTTTTTGAACTCATCCTTTTTTCTGTGTGTGTTTGTGTGTGTGTTTTGCAATGGTGCACATGAGTTCTGATGCTCACAAAGGTCAGAAGCCTTCAGTTCCCCTGAAGCTAGAGCTCTGGCTGGCTGTGAGCTGCTGGAAATGAATACTGGCAACCCAACTAAGGTCCTCTGCAAGAATGGCAAGTGCTCCTAACCACGGAACCATCTCCCCAGCCCCAACACTCATCATTTTAATAATCCACCGAATGCTGCTTAGAGCAAGCCCAGGGCACTACATGGGAAAGCACAGAAAATTCTATCAGCAGGAAGGAGATCTTAAAGTGAGGCAATAAGAAGCAGCAGTGAGAACACCGGGGAACAACTGCAGAAACGAGGTTCCAATATTAATTTGTCCTTGAACCACTTCAGTTCCCTTCCGTAAGGCTTTGCCTTCCAATTGGTAAAATGAAAGTCTTGAATGAAATTGTCTATCAGTGGCTTCCCTCTTCTTGTAAATGGTTAGGGTGTTAATGAAAGATTATGGAAGGTTTTCTTCTGATTCAAATTCTGCATCCTTAACAGGCTCATAGCCTCTTAATAATTGAGGTCATATTTACTACACATGTCTCAGAACTAAGCTCAAAGAGGGCATCCCTAACAGCTCAATGAGTGAGTTCAAGCAGACACTTGAACTTCAGACTTACTGCCGCCCATGTGGAGATTCTAGAAAGAGAAAGGAGAGAACACATGGTGCAAGGTCCCTGCCCGTTTTGTACCATGCCAAGTATTAAGTGTTCATTCACGAAGCGATAAATTATTCCGGCATATAAACTGTGAAGTGTATTTGAAAGAAAGGGTTTAATTAAAGTTGATATTTCTGCACCTCCTTTTTTTTTGGCTGCCATTTTGCTGTAAAGCACAATTATTTCTGACACCAAAGTGCTGAAACTACATGACAACTTTTCCACTTTATAAAAAGTCTAGTTTCATGTTAATGAGTAAGAGGTTCGATGTGACCAATAAACAATTGGCCTTATTCTTTTTATAAAAAGATAGTATTATAAATTCTCGGTTGGAAACAATTGCAAAACTAATCTTTTAAAAGTAACTAATTGGCCTAATGAATTTTAATCATTTATATGAACAAATACAATGTATTAGTTATCTTGATAATTATCCTTAAATTATATAAGGTGGATTTTAAGTCATTTACTCACTTTAGAATAAAAATCTATTGAACAAATTCTTTTTTCATTAGCCATCTTTCTAAAAAAATCACAATTATTAAGTCACCTATTGATTAACATGTTAATCCTATTAATGGGACTATGAATAATCTGTTTGAAAGGATATGAACATTGAGGCCCATTAATTGAGGAAAATTAAGCACACATTGTACTCCTGTAGGGTTCTGGTGATAGCTAGACTGAAACTTGAAAACAGCCCTTCAATTTCTATATTGAACAAGTGAACCCTCTCTTCCTTTTCTCTGTTTTTAAAGTGATTTTAAAAATGAAAAGAATAATCTTGGACTAATCGGAATGCAAGATGTAAGTTCACATGGACTGGAATCGACTGGATGGTAATAACAAGACTATGATAAACAAATTACCTAGTACTTGTTAATGTTGTCTGCCTGAACCTAGAAGGACTTTTCATGAGTTAACTAAGCACAAGAACCTTACAAATGACAATAGTACTGTAATCTCCATTACATATGCATGTGAACTAGAATACACAAAGATGAAGTCACTTTTCTAAGGTTTCAGAGACTGTCAAAGGGAAAGAAGGGATTGGACCCTGAAGGATGATGATTCTCAGAAGAGTCAGATGTGGATTCCTCCCCTTACCTGATTCAGCATCTCTTAAGAGAATATCTAAAACCAAACCCAGAAAGATCCTTCCATATCTTCAAAATTACCCTATCATGAGAATAATTTAGGATTAGGGATCATTAGGTAAGTACATAGACTATGATAATAATAATAATAATAATAATAATAATAATAATAATAATAAAGAATTAGTCGAACTGGAAAGTAAAAGAGAAAGCACTTCATAAAAGTCGCCGTAGTAAAAATGGACACGAGGTGATAAATTATCCCCACCAAGTCTTACAATGCAGTGTGGCTAATCTTTCTTTCTTTTTCCTTAAATTTCTATCTCAACAATTATAAAGACAGACCTTAAATTTTGTATTTAGGGAGTTTGGTTTATCTAATTCTGGGATTTTTCTACGAATGACCTGGAGCATCTCAGGAACGGGTTGGTGAATACAGTAGAAACACAGCGTGAAACGCACACAAAAATTAATGGGCGGCTGCATTCCTCGTGAAACCTTGACATGGGTAATAATTGGGGAAATATATCAATGCTCTAATTAGTATTAATAATGACCCCCAAAGGCAGTTCAGGAGCAATCTTTCCACTAAAGTACTTTCCAGCAGCTGGCCAGGATGTATAAGCTTTGGGGTTCAACTAACACACATAAGAAGACTTTATTTTATGATGGGAGCATGTTGCTTAGAGGGAAAAATAAATGTTGTTGAAAGTCTCAGGAGTAATAACATGACAGGAAAATGGATTTGCAAAATCGCCAGTTCTAAGTGGAAGGCTCACCCCTCTATCTGGAGAGCAGATAGTCCGTCATAAGTGACTGCGCCTTGAGCATAAAACACTCCCGCTGTGCCTGCTTTTGTCTCCATAAAAGAAAATGACATATATGGGTGTTTAAGTATATTTGGACTCCTGCTGGAAATTGTTATCGGGTAGAGAATGAAAGACAAAAACGCTTAGCAAAAAGCAAGCAAATTTGGTTTTCAGCCTTCTCCTCCCCCACAGAGCTGGAGGGATCAGACACAGTGACCCATTCTTTTTATTTCTAGCTAGCTAATTTACAGATAAAGACAGGTTATCATTACACTAAGAATATTATCAAGGTTCCCACTAGAGCTCGAAATCCTATTTTTGTATCTGCAATGTTCCCTTGTGGGTGAGCGCAGGGACTCTGGTCTCTCCTTCAACAAACACAGCTTTGTAACCAATCGAATTCTATTATGCAAATTAATTCAAGAATATTTTATTCCCCGCTCAGATCTCATCACTCAGTGCAGAGCTGGTCTCTCCTTTCAAATCAAATCACAGGAATTATGCCTTGTCTGTGAAAATCATAGGGAAGGGAGAGAGAAGTATTACAAGAATTGTTGAAACATAATTCTCTATCTCAGATTTCCACATGTGCAGTAAGGTCTAAGTTTGGAATAACCACTTCTTTCAGGTGCAAAGCATACAGTGGACACTATAAAAAAAATCATGATATACATGATATACAGGACTCATTGTCCAATGCCAAAATCAAATATCAAATCAACAACAATGAAGACGTTTTCTTAACTTGAATGAAATTTCTATCAAGGCTCAAAGGTAAGTCTCACTCTTTCCTTCCAGATACATAACGAACTACGAAAGCACAGATTTGGAAGCTGGAATGGCATTTAATAATCTGTAAGTTACTCAAATCGTGGCCTGAAATCTGGTTAAATTCCTTACAGATTCCATGAAATTAAGTAGAAGTAGTGGTAGCAGCTTCATCCTTCTAAACCATCTAATTTTAGTAATACTGGACAGTGGGGGAAGCCTTGCTATGCAGCATTCCACTGCATTTTCAGCATAACTTGATATATCTTATGTTGGGGGGTCTCATGGTCATGAGGTTTCTTGGGAAGTTAAGCTAAGACCTCATGTCTCACAATAATCCAATCACACTTCGGCAGTAAGATGATTGAGTTCAATGTCTACAAAGAACATGGATTACTCATGCTCCATCTGACTCTTAAGACCGTCGTTCTCGGGGTAGTATTTTCTAAATGTTAGTCATTAATATAAATAAATGACACCAACGCATACAGGAAGCAACACTGTGAGCAGTGCCTGCTCCGACTGTGAATAAGGGCAACCTACTAATGTGTGGAAAGAAGTGGATTTCACGTTCAACTTTTCTATGGCGCAAAGTGACAGTGATAAGCAGATACTTAGCTTAATGCCTTGCCATCTGTGACAAGAAAGGCATAGGTGCAAACTTCCCTCTTTATCCCCAATAGCAAATTTGTAGAATGGGATCTTTGTTTATCCCTTCGTTCATTCAGGATAGGGCCTTGGAAGTACACAGTCAATATATTTCTGACCCTTAGATTTCCTCAAATAGTGTAGTCTATGGTCTAAGTAGTAAATGAAAGATCAGCACAGACAACGCTATACACAAAGCACAGACGAATCAGCAACTGCTATCAGCTTGCCAACCTCTCAGAGGAATGTTGGAGAAGTGGAACTAAGATTCCTCAGGTGTGGCAAACCTGAGCATAACGTCAGGTGTCAGAAGGAGCGAGACAACACAGCTGAGTTACGACTCCTGGGCCGTGTGAATCAGTGCCAGCGGATCTTCAGGCCAGCATATTAAAAACGGTAAACATTGGCAGACCAGTTATACAACAGGGGAAAGCAAGGTTTCAAAACAAAGAAAGAAAGAAATGATTTGACAAGAGTGCTGTGCTTGTCACTCACCATCTGGAAAACACAAAATACAGTCTGTGAAGACAAGGGGGACCTTTGCTCCCCATTGCTCATATGCAGACCATGATCTCGTACCAAAGAAATAACAAAGAAAATTAACAACAGAATATAATATAGAAGCCCCGATGCAGTAGAGTACCTGCGCCAAAAGATTCCAAGACCTCATCTCTGTGTGTGAACAGAAACAAGGAGCCAGCACAGGCATAGTTGAGTATAATGACTAACATGTGGGAGATGATTAAGATAAGGCAGACCAGCAATAGCTACAGAAACTGTAACCGAAGTCACATAGGTAGATTTGAATTTTCAGGAAAAAAAAAAAACACATTTTTAATTATCCATCAGATAACTGTAGCATGTATGATTGTAGTATGTACGGATACTTATTTTAATTATCCACGAGATAATTGCAGTATGTATTCAAAATATAAACAATAAACTATTTTATTTTGGTTTCTGCTTAGTTTTGCTGTTTCGTTTTTCGGTTGGTGTGTATTTCATATTTCGTATTTAAGCCACAGGTGAGAGGAGTTACATTTTAAGACCTGAGTAGCCACAAGTACAAGAAAACACTTGCTAGAATAAGGTATGTAAATGAAAGACTTCCTGGTGCTGAGAATAGGGCAAGAAAGAACCAGAAACATAAGGCTGTGCTAATAGGTGGAGAAGTTTTCTAGAAAACATTCAGATGGCCTTTGGAGCTCACATATCCAAGAAAAGGCACTAAGGAAGTAGACGGGGGAGGATGTGGAAGCCTCGGTAGAAGGAATGGACTGGGAGCAAGAACACAGGATTTTAAACTCTTTGATCTTGTAAAACCACTACACTTCCCCAAGTTCTTCAGGGAGTAAGTATCACAAATGTAAACTTCTGAGTCTCTGGTTGGGAGATTTTGTTACATTGTTAACTTCTGGAACTTAAGAATCAGATGATAAGCAGCGAGAGACTTTCAACTATTAACTTTTTTTCCCCATTTCGTTAGACAAGAGAAGATACTGAACTATAGAGGTGATAGGTAACATTTAATACTAGATTAAGTGAACAAAACCTGGACTCCCCGCTTCCTGAGGAAAGAAAAAGAAAATATCAGGAGATGAAACACAGTTTTCATAGCATAGATGTCTCCTGCCTTAAATGTAGTTTTCTGTTTGTTTATGTCATTTCTATGGAAACAAGAAACTTGGATTCATAAAGAGAAATGTACCCCTAAGTAACCTAAGAATGCTCCTCTCACTCCTTTCAGGGATAAAAGAAACAAGAGATAGTAATCTACATATTCTCCTTGACACTAGCGGTCCTGCACCAGTCCAGCAGTCGGTTTTCTGATAGAGAAACCGTGAGAGGAATGACTGTGTGAAGCTGGGCTTCGTCGCTTAAGAGGACTTGGTGAAGTCTTGCAAACTGACCACTACAACCACAGAAGGGAGTTCCTGAAGTCACCAGTGTCCAGAACCAGAACTTCTGTCAGGGAAGTATATTCTGTGACCCTACCCACTGAGATCACAGGCATAGTTCCAGCTGAACCAGTGTGTGGATGGCCTTAAAGAGTGAGGAATGAAGTCAAGCTGCTTCCAATTACCAAAGGCCTGATTTCCACCAGAGTGTGGGTGGGCTGTTTCAGAGGTCTCTTTCTCAATGTTCCGGTCTGGACCACCCCATAGTGCTCCGAGCAGTCTAAATAAACCCTGAGACATACTTAAATGGCTCTTTTATATGCCCACATATATCACAAAGGAGGTCTCACCCATTTGTTATAAGAAAGTTTCATAAATATCTCATTGTTCTTTCAACAAATCCAACCTTTAAAACCCATTTTTTCCAGTAAATTAAGGCTGTTTATCAGGAAAAAATATGGGATAATTTTTTTAAGTCATGACAGAAAAAAAGCAATGGGATGCAGCAAAACTCACCAGTGCCTCCTATGTTTATAGAGTATTTGCTGAAATGTGAGCCTAGCACAGGACAGACAGGACTTTCAGAGCAATGTCAAGAGTTTTTAGTGCGTCTTCAAAAGGTATGGTCATTTAATTACATTTTCTATATTCCCAGGTTAATACCACTGAAAATTACTGACAAGAATTTTGACTTCCCTAGAAGAATAATCTATTGTTCTAAACACATTTATGGCAAAAAATGCATGCCTTATTTTTAATGTATTGCTTAAATAACTATTGCAAAGGAACATTCTTCCTGACTTTTCCCCTGGGTAGAAGTGACAATTTTCTTTCCTTTGGATCACACTTTCCATTAATATATTCAAATTGGATATTTCAACAGATTTCTGGCCCCACAAAAACATGTAGGGTACATTACATTTTTCATAAAGTTAGGTGATGACCAGCTCCTCATTGTATTCCTTCATACTTATACAAAGGACAATAGAACAAACCAATTTTGACCAGTTTTGCTTTCATGGAACTGAATATCTAGGCATTTTACTCTCAACCCTGACTGAACACTAGAATTGCCTGAGTAATCAATGAAATTCCTTACCATAGTCTAAGTCAAACAAAAAGTGAATTAAATCCAGAATACAGTATTTTTGAAGATACAAGGCAAGGGGATTTCATTGTCTATAGATCTTGAATTTTAATCTAGGCCTTAGTCTTATGTCTTAATATACTAGTCCCATTTAAATCAGTGTTCAGTCATTTTATATAGGTACTAAGTCCCTGCAAACTGTCTTATTAGTCGATCTTTGTCTTCGACGTGAAAACTACCCTCTGAAACAGGTAATGTTTGTTTGGTGGATGAAGGTACACAAACAAAGCTTTATTAGGCCACTAAGATATGCCACTAACTCACTGTCATGTCCCCAAACACCAGTCTTTAGGTATGTGAAATAAAGGGCTTTGTTGCTTGGGGGACTCACCAAAGCGAATCATCAGAAAAAACCTAGGTAGGAAAGGCTCCAATATGTGGGGATGCCTAAGCTGCCTCTCTGCACATTCCTCAGAGTGTGGAAGGCTAGATTCAACAAAATTTCTTATTGAAAACCATCTCTGCTTTATTATAAAGAAAAATAAAGGAAAGCGAAAGCATTTGTGATATCTTGATACCTAGTGGGTTCCCGTGTCTCAGCAGGTTAAGAACTTTCTGCTTCAGTGCCCATAATCTCCTGGCATAAGCAGGAGGCCTCCACTCCGGAGAGGGTAGCAGCACTGACAACTGACAACTCACTTGCCTCCAGCCAGCCGGTTTTCTCGGATGAAGAGCAAGATGAAAGTTGTCTGACCTCCCTCGCTCTCTGGTTAATTTTACATTCGAGTAAGGTAATGGGTGAAGAAGCTTTTATAAAAGCATAATGTGGGTTATGTAGGTGTGATCGAGGGTAAAAAAAGCTGACAGCTGTGACACCTTGGACATCTTCAGCTAATTTTAAAGGCCTTGACTTCTAATCTTCAGCAATTTGGATTGTGGATAAATGTAAATTATCTGTTATTATTCCAGGACAGATGTGTGTTTTTCATTTTTCTCCGATAAAAATATAAAATCGAGAGACTGCATAGAGGTCCCTATTACAGCTACACACTTCCTTTCTCTTTGTCCTAGAATACGTGGATACTATCGGGCTCCCATCAGAGGACTAGGACGCTGACCTCAGTTCCTCCTGGTGAGATGTTGTGTGGTGGCCACAGAGTGGAGGTATGATTCCAATAGGAAAACTGTCACATATGAGTCACAGGCTCTAAGGAGACCAAAATCACAAGGCCCTCTGCAGAAAATCTGGACCATTCAAGATTTCCGTGATATGAGATAAGAATGAAGCTATCATGGGAAGAAGCAAAGCTGATGGGAAGTTGACATAAGGTATCTTGTCAAGAGTGCTGTGTGTGTGTGTGTGTGCGCGCGCGTGTGCACGCGCAGGTGCACATGTGTGTTCCTTCTTTATAATACTTCTGTTTTAATTGTTGTTTTATTTTTTATCTAACACAAAACATTTTAATGAATATAATATAAACATTATGCAACATTTACCTTCTACCTGTCTTTTTCCCCCACTCCAGGTCTTTTTCATGCAAATCCCCACAGAATATTCACTGGCCAAACTCAACTATTTTTTAAGAAAGGACCATTGTATAACAATACTGTGAATCTGTTTTCTTTTTCTTTGACCTACACCCAGAAGTTTATTAGAAAATACATCATCTTCCCCAACTTTACATGAAAAGTTTAGAAGCCTTATAAGAGCATTAATTTGTTGAAATGTTTGATAGCTTTTTTTTTTTTTACAACTATCACTGGTGCTGTCTTTATATAACCATTTAGCTACGGTTACGACTTTTGTGATAAATAGTCTTTATATCTTAAAGAAATTAAGGCACCAATATGGTCTTGTCATTTGTCCACCCAGCCCCCTGCTCACGCCGCCCTTTCTTCTGAAGCTTCCAGATTTCTAGCTGGCTTTATGTCCTTCGGCCTGAATTCTCTTCACACGCCTCATATTACAAAGTTGGCTGGCGATGTACTTTTCTTAATTTCCATTAACCAAAAACATCTTTATTTAAGAAGGATATTTTCCCTGAATAAAAAATTCAGAATTGGCAGCTCTTTTACTCTTTGAGGTCTCTAAGGATATTATTCTGCTGTCTCTGGCCTCAATTTTTTCCTCATGAGACACTGGACATCATTTAACCTCTTTTTCTCTGGATATGACATTTCATTCTGATTTTCAGTAATTCAGCTATGATGTATCTTGTGTAGTTTTTTTTATATTAATGTGTTTTTCCACATTTTCCACATGTGTAAGTCCACAATTTGATAGTGTTAATTACTTGTTCTTTCAATCAAAATAGCCTAGTCTCTGTCGGATTCTCTATCAGATCTGTTAATGTTTTCCTAGCAATCTACTCTGTCTATCTACCTGCTATCTGTTCTGTTACTTTTGATTTCTATACACTCAGTACACCTACTTATTCAAAACCCAAGCTATGGCCATTGCGGATCATTTTCTTGACCTCATAGAAGAGCCTGCTAGAGCATTATCTCCCAATCAGTTTCTTTTTGCTGCATTTCTTCTATGAAACAGGGAATGTGACATGTGCTTTGCTTCCATTTTGAATCATCAGTTTCTCTACAGCATCTCTATCATGATAGTGTCATTGTTTCTACTGTCCTGAGAAAGAAACAAGGGCATAGCACACTTTAATTTGTTTTCAGTTGGTTACCTAGTACCCCAAATGGATTTGAAGCTATATATGGCCCACTCAGAACACTTTGCTCATCTATCCTTTGGTATTTTGCAAGGATATATTCTATTGCAATACTCCTAAAGTTTCCCTCTAGTAGGTACTCAGAATTCAGCTAGCTCCTTTTCTACATTATAACCATTTTAAGAAATATTGGCGGAGAATGGAATTTATGAAATAGTAAAGTACAAAATTGTGATGAAACATATTCTTTGTGTCCAAAGAGCTCATGGGTTCCTGGAATTCTTAGCTAATACATGTTCTCCTACAGAACTTTATATTCTCCACCCTAAGCAGTGCCCATAGTGGCTTAGAAGAATCCTTCATTATACCACATATGTTTTCCCTCTTAATCCAATCCTTGCAACAGTTTCAAATGAATAAAGCATGACTTTAAAAAAAAAAAAAAACTCTTTTCCTGGACCATTTTCACATTAGAATAAAATCTTGCTGTGCATCCCTCACTGCCTAAGTCTACTAAGAATGTGCTAATAAGTAACAGCTCCAAGCAGTGCAAGAAACTGTAGGAAGCCAGCCAGATGGTAAGTGCCTTTTAGCAAATGGAGCCCACCTAACAGGAAACAGTTCTGTGGGATGGCATTATCCTAGAGATTGGGCATGTTGTTCACAAAAGAGTTGAGTGGTGTTAGCAGCCTAGTGTCTCCCAAGAATGAGCATATGTCACCAGATGTGGATTTGGCCATTGGTTTAGAGGTCTTACAGCCTACTGACCTATTGCATCTTCTAAAGATATCTTTCTGAAAGGATAAATTTACAATCTATGACACCACTGGTTAGAAAATGCCCTTTGACAATACTTCCTAAGGGAAAGCTCCGCCGAGTCACAGTGATCCCAATCAAGCAAGAAGCAGATTGTGTAAGATCAATAAATCATGAATTGCCTATCTGGACCGGCTGCGTTCCTGGCAAAGTATCCATGATAGAAACGTGCGCCCTTGCAAATGAAGCCTGTCTAAAACGGAAACCACTAAAATCTAGCTTGGTCTCGTGGTTTGTAGGCTCCCACTGCTTCTCAATCTAAACATTTAAAACGTGCTGACTTTGTGTAATATCAAGGTATCCTTCATCTTTTCTATTCCTAGATAGCTGTAAAACGTCTCTAGGGTTTAAATGCCTCTACCATAGACTAATCTAGATTGTTCTCTCAGCGAGAAGAGAACATCAGTACCTGAAAGTTAGCTGTATCAATTAGCATTCATCCAAATAAAATGATGACTAATGGGTCCAGAGAAAGTTAGCTGATCAAATTAGTATCACATATCCTGACAAGTGAAGACAGTCAGGATAAACTGTGATGAAACATCACAGGATGTAAACAAACAGGATGAAACATCACAAAGGACCTAGATACAGGAAACAGGTAGAAGCTTTCTAGGTGGAATGGAAGGATGATATACTGCTATTCTTTACCCCATCTCTCTTCTACAATTTCTTTGTATGTCACAAATTCAGGCCATGTTTCATTGGAAACCAATTATCTGGTCATCACAGTGACTCCTGCTCTTCTGAGAACCCACTTTAAATACTGAGTGAGCTTGAGGTCTGCTTGAGTAATACCTAGAATCGGCCTGTGCTTGGGGCCCCACATGTATCTAGATTGAGAAGAGAGAAGTTGTACCCTGCTTGTGTCTATATATCTCTGCTGTGTTAGTGCACCATCCCCATTTGGCATTCTATGGATGAACCAGACCAAAGATTCTAAGCATCTTAAGAGTGTTTATAGTTGTATAGTTACTATAGCACATAGAGTACCACCACCACCCTTCTAAGATGCATATGCCCATGCCTCACTGACTTTCCATTCCCTACACTCTGCAGCTGGCTCTATGGCTGAATCATTTTAAGATGTTATTGAATGACACTTTGTATGGTACAGGACGAACTGAGGTTTCCCCTGCTGTTCAATATAAGTGTATTTCTTCTGTTAGTATTTTCTAGTTCATATAACCACTGCAACAAATGCCCAGCCCTTAGTTCTTGGTTAAGTTTTGAGATCTTTTTGTATAATATGCAACAACATGGAAAAAAATCTTCAAGCCATGGCATAGAATAAAATAGTACAATCAAAAGAAGACAAATTCCATATGGTCAGATTTGTATGAAGAATCTAAAAGACTGAAATTAATAATATTAACCATAACTGTTTTTTGGAGATAGGAGGAGGAAAGAGGAACTCACTAGTTCATTAATCAACAGATATAAATGTCAGTTGAGAAAAATGAGCTAATTTCTAGAGATCTGTTGTACAACATGCATCTATAGTAAGCAATCCTACAAATACAGTTTAAAAACATAAGGTAAACTCCTATTGGAGTTTCTATCATGATAAAATAATTCTATGCAAGCAAAATATACCTAAATAAAACCTTTCTCCTGCATAAGTAAGGTTTAAGTGTTACACAAATTGCCATATAGTGAGCAGAGCATAGGCTTCTTGACATAGAGGGCCAGAGGTGTCAGTCTGAGAAAACTCTCAGTGAAATATGGCAATATCTAACCAAGAGTCAAAGAAAATAAATGTTCCTGGGAGGAAGAGAAAGCACAGCGGAAAAGCTGTTGAGCGTATTTTAAAGAAGAAAAATCTTCTTCAATCAAATATAAATAAAAAAGTGGCACTGGCATTGAAGCTCGCGACTACAAATGAGAAAAGATGAAAATCAAGTTCTACAAAGAATAATAAATGCCTTACTATGAGGCTGTGATTTTCTTTCTCCCCTAAAGCCATGCTGCAACAAGGAGAGCTCCAAGGGGAGACATTGCAGCTGCAGAAGAGTAATAATAATTCTTCCCTTTACCAATTACTAGAGAATTTAAATCAGCTAGTTTGTGAGCCTGAGGAACTCAAAGATTTTATGGTGAGATTGTCCACCACATATGGGGCCAATGACAAACATCCCCAATAATATTCCTCCTTGTTCTACAGTGTGGTTTTGGATCTGCACAGTAGACCTCCTTTGTATCTTGTTCAGTGTCTACACAACAAAATTTCAAGTATTACACATAAAAATGTATTATGCTCAAAGAAAATTCCCCTGACCTTTGCAGCACAACTAATTGAGAAAACTGTCACAAATATTCTCAATCCAGCTATCTGAACATGACTCATTTCTCTAGAGTTTGGGACCATGTTAAAATGTCAAGTGTTAAGTGTTGACTAACTTTAATAAATGATAATCAAAGAAGACTTCTAGGTATTCTAGCAATAATCATCACCAATTTGCAGAAAGCATTTTGTCACAGGTTTGAAAAACTCCTGCCCCTGATCACAAGACTTTAACAACAAATAGTGGCGGGGGACTCAGAAATCCCAGCTAAACAATGGTTCAAACACTTTAATATCGTATCTGCTATTTCAAGACTCTCTGATGATAAAGCTTAAGTTATCGACATGAACGGGAAACAGAGATTTGGATTTAGAAAATTAAATGCAAGTAGTCCAATTTAATTCCTGCACTAGAAAAGTTTCCTTTATGTTTTTGTTCCTTGATATCCATATAGTTTTTGGGATTTATACTGAAAAATTATCACTGCTGTCAACATGAAATTCAATCTTATCTGGTATTCTATATTTTTTTCTAGTAACCCTATTGGAAATTAAAACAATGAATGGAGCCAGGTAAACCAACCTTCAAGCTCCAAATTATGATAATTCTAAATCTCAGAGTCAGTATCTTTCCAACTCTCATTTCTGTGACCTGAAGATGCTCTGTGTCATCCCCAAAGAGGCTGCCACACAATACAGACGAGATCACATTTAAAGAAAAGCTAACAGCCTGGGAACTTTTTGCATTCATCAATCCGAGGACAGAGAACTTCTTTTGGACTCTAATTTCCCTAGAGAAAGCAGAAAAGCCCTTCCTATTGACAGGTGACCTGCGATGTAAAAGACCAGAGGATGGAAGGATTATCTTTGATGCTAATTGGAGGAGGAATTAGGGACTTTCTTTCATCCTTTCGGTTGACACCAGTTTTCAGAAAACAACTGACGCTGTAATCCCTGAGTCAAGATCATTTATATCACATTAGGAGCATTGCCCATACTGGATTGGAGAGCAACTTCTGAGGTCCCTTCAAGAAACAACATTCACAGATATCTATTCACAGGTACTACAAAGTGGCAGAAATGTATTCATCCACAAGGTTTGTGCTGTTGGGTTGTGGACCTGGTATTGTAAGGTGAGAGAGAGAAGGGGGGAATAGAGGGATGGAGAGAAGAGCAGAGGGGTCTCTCTCATGATGGGAACTAGAAAAGTAGAAGATGACTTGGTGGTGTAGGCTGGGAAGCAGACCAGAACTTAGATAGCTGCAAATGCAATGTGGAAAGTGCTCTGATGAGGGTGCTGCAGGGATCAGAGGAGGGTCAGACAAACCAGGCTGCTAACAGGCAGCTAATCAGAGAGGGCTTAGTGGGCAAACAAGGATGTTTGAATTCTGACATATGTGAAGGAACCAAATATTGTAAGGAATAATTCTCCAGGCAGAGGAAACAACATGATCAAATACATAAAACACTGAAAATAGATCCTGTGTCTGGGTGACCACCAGAATTCAGATCTATAAGCTACAAGTACTGAATATTCAAGCAACAGGAAAGGGGTAAGGCAATGTAGGTGGACAGGCAGTGAAAAACACAAAGGGAGAATGAGTGATAAATGAAATAATAATAGCAACTCTATCTGTTTGTTGAATATAAGTGAAGAAATAACTATTCTGGAGCTGGCAAAGATGAAGTACATCAGATAAGCATACAGAAAAAATGGCAAATGTCCATCATGTTTAGGTCCCTGGGTCAAATTAATTTGATGCCCTATTTCATCCAATGTCTGTTTGGACAGCATCCGCATCTTAAACTAAGGATGTGTCTTTGACTGTTTGAAGTTAGCAAAATATCTGTGTCTTACCTTTTGAGAGCTAGTGCAGGAACAGAGAACATTTTGGAAGAATGAGCATTATATTGTACATCAACCATGTTAGACCTTGAGACAGATGCATGAATTATATTTAATCCTAGCAGTCTTGCGAGAGAGCAATTGTTATTCCTTCCTTGACACATAGAATTAGAAAACTTTAAGTTCCCCAACTTCTGACCTGAATTTGACCCCAGTGACAGAAATAAGCCCACACACCTATGCCAAGCGTTCATTCTCGAAATCTCTAGCAAAAACATCCAAAGAAAAGTGTCTCTTGTTCTAACAGAGGTGATGCCTATGCAAAGAAGGAAACTAATTTCATTCTGATCCCCCCTGATCTGTGCGGTATGTATCAAATCATGGGCCTCTTTGCAAAATTAAGGGCATTAGTTATCCTCCCATTCAGTCTCAGCGGCATTGGACTTGCATGCCGACGTTCCCAGCTAAGATGACGAATATCAAGTTTTTCCAAAATCATTCATCAAGGGGTGAGACCTGAGCCTGATTAGCGTTTCAATAAGAATGCTGGGACTAAATAGAGAATAAGCAGATGATCACAGCAGCAATTAGGCACCTTCGAGACAGCCACGCTTTTCCTCAAACCAATCGAGTTGGAGCAAATGAGGATTTTTTTTTTCCTCCTCTCTTTCTTTTCCCCCTGCTGTGAAATGAACTGCATTAAATAACTGTTGAAGTGACAGCGAGCCTGTTAAAAGAAACGCTTGCCCATTAAGTAAGGCTTAATGAAGCAGAGCAGAGGCTAATCACTCTTCCGTCTAATAAGCGATAACGCCCTGGTTAAGCCCATCCCACTCGGGAGGCGTGGTCGGAGAGGCCTGGAATGACACCTTGCCTGGAAACTCCCAAAGCCACATGTAGAGTAACAAGAACTTTGCAAAGCCACACAGAATTCACAACAATGAGCATGCAAAGAAGAGCCGTCAAATATTAATATTGGGCTCCGGGGTGTTCTCTTGAGATTTATTCAGAAAACTTAAGGTGGACACCCTTTTCTCCTTAGATAAGCCATTTGGCGTGAGTGATGAAAAGTCTGGCCCTGGCACTATGATCAACATGAGATTCTTCATAAAGATGATGTCAGAGGTACTGGGTTTGTCACCTTACGTCTACCAAGAGCATAGTAGGATACATGGAAGCACACTTCAGTGGGGGTTTGATGAATGATCGTGCAGCAAAACAAAAGATATAAATTCGTACACATTAGTGCCTGAAAGGAATATATAGAAATGAGATTAAATGATATTACAATGTCAGTTTTGTCATTCCAAAACACTTGGATGTCCTAACTCCTGATACCATAAATATAAATTTATTTGAACAAAGGGTCTTTGCACATGGTTGAGATAAGATTAACTACTAACTTTGTCAGTGAAAGAATCTAATATGACTAATGGCAAATAGAAAGGAGGAACTGGATCCTCTTAGACCTCAGAGGAACTCTGAACCACAGGCTGCAGCTTCACAGACTTGACCAAAAATGGAGTGATCAGTCAGCCATCTGGGCACCCCACTCTCTAGGCCTTCCATACCAGGGCAAAACCCCAGGCCCCTCCTCCACCTGCCTCAGCTTCACTAGGAAGCCAGCAGGCAAGCTTCCTGCAAGTAGCCTGCTCCAACAGCACCCCCCATCAATTGGACCCTATAAGCTACAAGGCCCACTCCACCTCAAACGCACCCATCCCTGTGATCTCAGAAAAACAATGAAGCAGAAGCTGCAACTGCACACAATTGACCAAGAGGCTGCAACTACACAGAACAGACCAAAAAGCGAATCAAGAGAGCAAGCCAAGAGATACCTCAGCAACTCCCTGGGACACAAACAGCATCTGCACAGAGCAGACTAAGAACAGCTTCATAAGACACAGACAGCAGCTACAAGGATTGAACCAAGAGGAAAAGACACTGCAGGCACCAACTGGAGGAAGAGATAGGTAGGCGCTAATGCAGAAATTCATTCAACAACCTGAAAATCAACATGGTAACACCAGAACCCAGTGTTGATACAATAGGAAGACCCAATCATCCTAAGCCAGAAGAAGAAACAGAAAATGATCTTAAATATAATTTTATAAAAATGATAGAGACCCTTAAAGAGTAAATGAAAAATTCCCTTAAAGAAATGAAGGAAAAGGCAAACCCAGCAAAGATTTCAATCACCATCAATGGAGAAAAGATATTCCATGACAAAACTAAATTTAAACAACACCTATTCACAAATCCAGCCTTACAGAAAGTACTAGAAAGAAAACTCCAACCCAAGGAAGCTAACTAACCCCCCCCCCAAAAAAAAAACAACACAGGCAACAGATAATCTCATATCAGCAAAGATCTTCATCGACCCCACATCAGACAAAGGGCTGATCTCCAATAAAGAACTCAAGAAATTAGACATCAAAATATCAAATAATCCAAGATTATGAAAAATGGAGTACATCTCTAAACAGAGACTTCCCAACAGAAGAATCTCAAATGAATGAAAGACACTTAAGGAAATGTCTATCATTAGCCTGTTGGGACCAATTGAGTCCTGGCCTTCAGCTGCTCTTCCCTGTCTAGAGCCTTCTAATTGAAGTTACTAATGGCTGTGCCTTACCTAGAGGATTAGAGGATGGGATTTTCACCTGTTGACCATTGAAGGCTGTGCATTTAAGCCTCCACGGTGCTCTTAAAGAGGACTTTTGTACCAGTGATTGGCGGTCCATGTGCCTGTCTGTCTCTGTGTGTGTTTGTGTTCTCACCCTCCAGCCCCTTGCCCCAAGCTTGCGACTGGATTCTAGCGCATAGAGCTACAAGTATGTGTGTTCAACTGTGTTTATAGCAACATTATTCATAATAGCCAGAACCTGAAAACAACCTAGATCCCCCTCAACTGAAAAATGAAAATAATATGTGGTACCTTCACACAACAGGGTAAAAAAAACAATGACTTCTTGAAATTTGCATGCAAATGGATGGAACTGGAAAAAACCAATCCTGAGTGAGGTAACCCAGACTCAAATAGATGAGCATGGTTTGTACACACTCATAGGTGAATATTAGCTGTAAAGGATAAGGACCCTATAGTCCACAACCCAAGAGAAGCTAAGTAACAAGGAGAACCCTAAGAGAAACATACATAGATCCACTGGGGAAGGGAAAATAGACTAGACCTCCTGAGAAAATCGGGAATGTGGGATGGGGAGAGAAGGAAAGGTAAAAGGAGAAGAGGAGGGGGAGAGGAACTGGAGGGAACAGGGTGGTCAAGGTGGGGGAAGGACAGAGACAATGAACAAGGAAAGGGATATCTTGATTAAGGGAGCCATTATAGACCTAACAAGAAACCTAGCACTAGAGAAATTCCCAGGAATCCACAAGGATGACCCCAGCTAAGACCTTAAGCACTTGTGGAGAGGGTGCCTGAATTTGCCTAGATTGATGGCTATTTTCAGCGTCATCATAGAACCTACATGCAGAAACTGATGGAAGCAGAGGAAGAGAACCACAGCAGATCATTGGGCTGAGCTCCCAAAGTCCAGCTGAAGAGTGGGAGCAGTGAGAATATGAGCAAAGAGGTCAAGGCCATGATGGGGATACCCACTGAAACAGCTTGCCTGAGTTAATAGAAGTCTTCCAACTCTAGCCAGACAGCGAGGGAACCAACATAGGACCAAATGAGGCCCTCTGAATGTGGCTGACAGTTATTTGGCGGGGGCAGACTGTGTGACTGCTGGCAGTGAGACCAGGATTTATTCCTACTGCTTGTTCTGACTTTTTGGAACCCATTCTTTCTGGAGGGATTCCTTGCTCAGTCTAGATATAGTGAGGAGGACTTTGGTCCTGCCTTAAAGCAATGTGCTATACTTCGTTGAGTCCCATGGGAAATCTTATACTCTCTGAGGAGTGGATGGGGGGGAAGGCAGGTGGGAGGGGGGAATGTGGAAAGAACAGAAGGAGGGGAGGGAGTGGGAAATGGATTTAACATGTAAAATGAGAAAAGATAGTTTTTGTTTTTAAAAAATGGGGAAAAAAAGAAAAAAGAAAGAAGGAACAGGCACCAGGAAATAATTAGTTACAAACAAAGACAAGTGAGAAGATTCTGGAAATGAAGGGGAAGGCAAGAACCCATTCTTCCTCATAGCCCAAAATTCTGCCTATGCTTTGACCTGATACTTCCAGCTGAACTGAGGGACAGTAAGTTTCAGTTATTTAAGCCATGACTTTGTGGTATTTTGTTACTATGGCAACCCCAAGATACTAATACAGAGAAGAACAAATTGCAGACTGAGTAAGACTGGAGAAGAGCCTAGTGCTCTGAGGAGGGATACCTCATCTCCCAGTTATCCTGTGCACCGACCACCAGCTCCCTGCAGTCTGACCAGGAGCCTACTTTGTTATTTCTTATCATGAGTCCCCCATTTGCAAACTGAAATTATGATTTTATTATAATTATGAAATGAAGCAGTTTTAGAACATGATAGTAACTATTGCATATACTAAACGCTCAATAAATAACCATCTTCTGTAGTTATCTGCATCAGTGTCTTGGCCTCAAAATTTAATGATGTTACTGTTCTTTTCATTATTATTCTAGTTGCTTGGATTAGGATTTAGCTGGGCAACAGGGAGCTGGCTGGTCCTTTGTCATTTATGGGGAATGAATGTGCATACTGATTGTAATAGTTGATCTGTTTTTCTCCATTTCTTCTGTTCTCATTCTCTTCCCATTTCTCAATTTGCCAAGAAGAGGCATTGGAATCTGTAGAAATCTCACTATGTTGGAACTGACCTAGAGCGCTTGACATTCAAAAAGCCAGTGAAAGACAGCAAGTGGAGAAGCAGACCTCAGATGGCTGTGACCTTGGGCTCCTGGGAACCCAACTAAAGGCGAGAGCACAAACTCTAATTAGTGCTTTACTGAGTGGCCTGACAAGAGAGGAGAGATTATCTGTCAGTCACAGTCAAGCATTCGGCTACAGTTGGGAGGTTTTCCAGTCCCTTACACTAAGGAATATCCTCTGGCTCTGTGATTGCTATCTTGTTTACTCTCCTCAGGTTCTCAATGAGGTTGATATTTCTACCTTTATTTTTGAAAATTAGGAAATGAAATCCAGAAGATGGTTGGCAATTAGGCTAAGTCACAAAGTAGATCAGTAGTTGGAGTCCAAACACAACAGAACTACAGGATGCCATAACTAACTATTGTGACCTATGGCCTGCTAGCATCCACAGCATCCACTTGAAAGCCATTGTTAGAAGCTGATCATAATGAGAGGTTCTAGTGCTGAAATTAGAAGGCTGCATTACCAGCCCATCTGCTAAGGGTTTATACGTACATGCATAATAAGATACAAATGCTTTAGGAATGCCAGTAGTATCCACACTATTTATGGAATACCTTTAGCAGAACAATTAGACAATATAACATGTTCTAGTGTACTTGGTAATTGACAAAGGACATTTATGAACATTTGGCCATTTTATACATGAACTGAATGACAAAGGTGAGGATTGTGTTTCTCCTCGTTTAATCAATGGAACGAAGAATAAGCCAGATCTAGTCTTTAGTGCTCAGATTCTAGTAAGTAGATAGTTGTTATTTGATAATAGAGCTGATGCTGGAAAATCCCTTCTCAGGGAAGTAAAGGCACCTCCCACAGAGACTAGCTCTCAGTGTCCTTGATGTGCAGAATGACAAAGCCAGCAATGAGAGTGACTGGCAGACAAGAAGTTCTTACTTGAAGCTCAGAGTTCTGCAGAGCGCTCAACACACTCCTTTCATCAATGTGCTCACCGTTTTATGGGGTTTACTCATGTTTTTCACATCTAGACACTGAAACTTCAAAAGTTTTTATAACTCACCCAAAGCCATGTCATTGTGGCCCTGACCAACTGATCTTAAAGGTTTTCTTTTTTTTTTTTCGTTTTTGATTTTGTTGAGCTCTACATTTTTCATTATTCCCCTACCTGCTTCTTTCCTCCCCTTCAACCCTCTTCCAAGATCCCCATGCTCCCAATTTACTCAGGAGATCTTATCTTTTTCTACTACCGTGCAGATTAGATCCACGTGTGTCTCTCTTAGGCTCCTCACTGTTGTCTAGGTTTTCTGGAATTGTGATTTGTGGGCTGGTTTTCTTTGAAAAGGTTTTGTTTTCAATGATTGGACTCCCACAAATGGCCTAGTCTGATCAGCCTCTTTAATCACCATGCTACTTTGACTTTGTTTTATCAATTGCTCTGTAAATCAAGAATCTCCTGATTTAAAGCAACTAGAAAGAAAGGACTTGAAGCAAGTAAGACAGCAGCAGAGCTAAGATTACAGCATAGATGAAGACGTTTTAAAAACACTGAAACAAAATACACTGTGACCTTGGGCATTGGTCAGGGAGAAAATAGAGACATTAAGTGGCCAACTGAGTTCCATCCTAGGACCTGCCATGCGTGTCATTCTGTTAGACAGCAACACAACAAATTGGTGAAGTCAGGTTCCCTACTGGAGATCTAAAAAAAAAAAATCTTTATTTGGATATGAAGTATCACTTCAACCTCTGCTTTTGTCACCAGCTTCAGAGTACTAGGCAAATAATTCAATATTTCTTTCTGTTCCCCTTCCCCACAATGACCAATGTGGTAGAAATTAAAAGGAACATATGCAGCATGCCTTTGAAATCTCACTGAGTTTCTTCCTCTTTTCACATTTTGCCTATTTAATCATTTATCTATTGAGAATATATTTTTGTCTAATAGAAAAATTCAGCTTTAACTTTAGCCTTAGAAACCTGAATTCATATCCTCAGCTGTACTACTGACCCATTCCATCCAAAAAAGAAAAAAGAAAAAGAAATACTTACTCTTGAAAAAGAAATACTCATGATGAGAAGCCTTATTAGTAACTCTACCGGTGGCTGCAAAGAATAACAGTTTTTTTTTTCTCTTTCTTCTCCTGCGCTACTGTCATTATTTTGTAATAGAAGTCAGTTAACCTGCCATAACAGAAACCACACATCCATTGATCCCCTAGGTACTACTTACTATAGTTCATAAATCTTTTTTTCAGGGGAACACAAAACCCCAGAGGCAAACAGCAGCCCCCCATTGTCTGAGTTTACAAATAAAAGCCAAGGCTCAAACAAGAGGCAATGCTTGGCCAAGATAATCTGCGAGAGGAGTTTCCATCAAACAGTACCCTTTCTGCAAGCCAGCTTCCCTTCCGGATTAAAATGACTTTCAGCCATTAGTGAACAGTAAGTGATGTCAGAGCAAAAATGTGTAGAGATCGGTCTGACCACAAGATATGTATAAGTGGGTGTAGTCATCAATAATCCCAAGTTCTTTTCTGAGTTATTACTATGTGCTGGTCAGCCTGGATGGATGCTTTGCTTAAAATATCTCCTCTGATCCTTGCAACTGTCCTACAAGTTGGTGCAATTTGTGTTCCCATTATAGAAATAATAGTACTACCCCAAGGATACCTCATAATATAGTATAAGAATTTTTGAAAATGTGCTCTTATATAGCAAAGGGTATTTTACCAATAGAGTTAACTTAAGGATTTTGATGGTAGTTCATTTCTGTAATCTCAGCACTTGGTGGCTGAGACTAGAGGATAGTGAGTTTGAGGCCAGCCTGAGCCACATTGTAAAATCTTGCCTCAGAAAATAAGTAATAAATCTTGAGAAGGGGAATTAATCTAGATTGATCTGGTGTATTCAGTGCCGTCAAACAAATACTTAGAGGACGGAAGTAGGAGGTTTGAGGTCAAAAGGAAATTATCAGGGGGTCATAGTGTTCTCTCTGAAGGTAGAGGAAGAAAGAGACCATGATCCAAAGGAGAAAGGAAACATCTGAGATATACAAAGGACAACATCGAGATGATGGATTCTTCTCTATGGTCTTCACATGGCACAAATCCCCCTAGACCTGCCTGCAGTTTGGTCTTAGCCCTGAGAACACATTATATATGAATTATAATTTTTCAAACAGTAAGATAAAATTTTTAGTGTATTTAGCCCTAACATGTGGTATTTCCCTACAGTCTCGGATGCAGAAAGACAATCTTTTGGAAAACAAAAACAATACAGTCCCCATGGGGTGATATTACTTGGCTGAAGTCACAAATTAATTGACTTAATGAATATAAAATGTTTCCACAGCTCCTTCTCTTATGCCTAGGACTCTATTACTTTGGGGAAGGAGAAAACAATACAGTTTCTTTCATGGTGCCAAACCTGCAGTTCCGTCCTCAGTCCTGCCAACTGGTGAAAGTCACCACTGCTTTCCATTCCTTTCTCTTTATGCAAAAAGAAAGCATGGCTCCTAGAGATCGATTCAAAGTCATAAAGTAAGAAGCATGTGTAAAATTCCAGTGAAGGTGCACCATCTCTTTTCCTGACTCACTTTCAGTCCCACACATCGTGCTGCTTCTGAAGACTGTGGAACATTTTCATAGACCTTCCTTCTTTTAGCCCATGGCATCCAGCAATTACAGTCAGAAATCCATGGGGGAACCTGGCTTACACCACCAGCATGAACTGTGAAAGCTCCTACACATGCTCCAAAACCCAGATGTGACCTAGATTCCATACGTCACTCCAACCATTGACTACATAATCCCAAAGTTGTAAACCCCTGCATCTCATATGGTTTTGACACCTAAATCTTGCCATAACTATCCCTCTGCTCCAGTTCAGGGAGGCTTCCCTTTGGCAAGCATTGATCTAGGTATATCACAGATAAGCTCCCTCTAACAGTTACAAAACCCCAATGACTTAAGTATTAGTATTATCCAATCAGTAGCCCATTGAGATAAAGATGGGAATCCAGGTGCCATTACTCCAGGTAAGAGCCCATCATTGGTGGGAAAATGTTTCAAGAGTATCAGGACCTATTGCAGGAAGTCCCAATTCTTTAACCAGTGATGAAGAAACAACGGATCCGTAGGTAGATAGCTATTTCATTAGTTCCTTCAAAGCTAACCAAACTGCAGAGAAACGGGGAAAGAGGCCGTTTACTCCTTAAAATTTCCATTTGCTATGTCCCAGTAACTTTTCATTCTGGAAGACCTAATTATATTTACGTTTCTTGAATGCAGCTAAACAGCAGGGACTGCCTCGACTGAGCTCTAGCCGATCACAAACTGAGCTTTTGTTCTGATCTTACTGCTTAGGTTAATGCATTTTGACTTCTCAGTTGAAACCTGGTGATGCTGCTGTTCCTCTGCGTGCAGGGGAAGAAAAATGCCCCCTTTAAAGAAAAAGATCCACAGCACTGTTTACAAATCATGAGTCAGATCCTCATCCTGTTTGGCAGGATGAGAACCTGACCCTTATTGAAGTTAGGAGAGTGGGAATGACATCAAAGCTCTCTCGTGAATGCAGGGGAGATAATGACTTAAGTGGCTTTAATCTAGACATGCATGTTACAATGAAAGCAAGTGTCTTCTCTTTCTACAAAGGAGAAAACAGGCAGCTACTCGCTTCGACAGTTAACAGACAGGCCCTCTTATGCTAACCTTTGTGAAAGTCCATGAGTCCCACATCTCTAGGGTTTCACTTAAAAATTTCTCTTGCATCAGGGACATAAGAGGCATAGAACACTTTAGAGAGAGATGGTGCTGAAAAGGGAGGCGGAAGTGCAAAGGAGATACCTGATACCTAGGAAAGACAACCCAGTGTCCACTACACAGGCTAAAACAAAGCAGATAAAATCTCTTCCTCTTTATCCCTTTGCAGCTTGGTAATGCCTTAACTCTGCAGGTTCATATACAAGGGGTACACAAAAAAGTGGTACTCTAAGAAAAGATGAGCAAAATGAAGAGTTGGGGCTTTCCAAAGCTTAGAACTTCCTGCAGGAATAAATTTTGATGGTTGTTGATCCCATCTGTCTTACTCCTACATTCCAGAGGGTATTTTTCTTGGAACCAATGGAATAAAGTATGAAGAATTTGAACATTGTAGTAATCAAGGCCAGAGATGAGGTCCCAGATTTGAAGCATTTTGGGCAGGTTGCTGTGATCTTGTACTCGGCTCCTTACCTACAGAATGGATATATGTTTCCCCATATTACAACATGAAGGATTTTAAATCCTCTGTTAAACTTCTGTATTCTTTCAGGCTCTATTAACTTAGCCCAACTCTCTGAATATGTCATAAAATTTGCCATAATTTATATGTATGGTGTATAACCTACTTTAAAATTGCAGATTAAAATAATATTCAAATGTCACAAAATTTGCCTTTTAAAAGTAAAGTCTTTGCTAGTACTCACAAAATAATGCATGAATCCCTCACCATGTAATTCTATAATTTGTCTCTGTCCCTCAAAAGCAAGGCGTCATAGCCATTAGCAGTTTTAGAAACATATAGGCTTCTGTTTTAGGAACATATATTGCTAATCAGCATCGCTTTATGCTTCTAGGCCTAAGAATCTTCTCTAAAGTCCACAGGAAATTATTCCGAAGTGACAGAATGGTGTGGGAAGTCCTTCTCTATGTGTTGCTTTTATTCGTTAATGAATAAAGCACTGGATTGGCCTATTGCATGGAAAGAGGAAGGCAGGCAGAGTTAGAGAAAAGCTATAGAACCACTGCCAGACACAGACATGCTGAAACTTTGCCGGTAAGCCACCGCCATGTAGAGATACACAGATTAATAGAAACGGGTTAAATTAATATGTAAGAGTTAGCCAATAAGAAGCTAGAGCTAAGGGATTACACAGTGTTTTAAATAATATAGCGTCTGTGTGATTATTTTAGGTCTAAGCTAGCTGGGACGAATAAGCGGTCCTTTTTCCAACAACGGGGTGTGTATACATGTGCATTTCAAACAGTGCTCAGTTGAAGCACAATTAATAAAAACTCTGGCAGAGAAACTGGGGTTCATCCTGAAGGTCCAAAAAAGCAAAGCAGCCAGCCACTGGCTCTTACCTCCACTTCAGCCTGAAAGGGCAATCTTACCTCTAGGAATCTCAGAATGAGACTGTGTCTGAGAGCTGTATCCTCCCATTTTATAATCTCTCTAGTTCTGGGATAAAGGAATGCAAATTTGGGACTAAAGGCATGCTCTGCCTGGTTTCTATGGCAACTGGTGTGACTACTGGGATTAAAGGTGTGTGTTACCACTGCCTGGCTGTAAGGCTGACCGGTGTGGCTGTTTTACTCGCCCAATCCCCAGACAAGCTCTATTTATTAAAATACAATTAAAATGCCAGTACAAGTGCTCAGGGGTTAAGAGAAATCCCTGCTCCAGAAAATCCAAGTTGCTATCCCAATCCTCATGTCAGACGGAGCACAACTCCCTGCAATGCTAGCTCCAGGGTATCTGATCCCCTTCTTCTCACATATGAAGGCCCCTGTACATGAAAAGCGTAAATAATAATAAAAATATTTGAAGCAGTCATATACCTTTCTTGGATGCCCAGCAGTTGACAATAAAAGTCCCTCTAACTTTTTAATGTTCTTGATTGGCAATGATCATATCTATTTTTTCCCCCATAGCCTTGAACACTAACTTGGTAAACACATGATTTAGGAGAAATAGGTCCATGCCATTTCTCCCAAAGACCAGTATGTTTGTCATCTGTCTGCCTCCCTGAACAGGCAAGCTTCCACAAGCTGTCATGGTCCATGATTATTTTCCCCTAACATGTGTTGTTAATTTTTCATCTTAATGACCTGTCCAGTTGAGTTTAACAACCGGAATAGTGATAGGAATACAATAAAAATGGCTTATGCCTGGCTATTGTTAGAATTCTCTCTGTAACACTGGCACGTAATTGAAATAAAATATCTCAATGGCTACAAACACCATTTGTCAAGAATAAAGTGGTATAAGTGCTATTTCAAAAATTCACGCTAACAGGCTTTATAAACATGGATTATAGGAACATTCTTCTGATTGATACCTACTCCAGCATTTAAGTGCATGGTTATTATTCTCTGTTTGTTCAAGTGAAACCACTTTGGGTCCCATACTACATGTCAGCCCCAATTTCCCACAGTATTACAGATGCAATCTTTCCTGCAGGGACATAGGTCAGGAAAGTCCAAAAGGCCAGTGTTAATTCACAAATACATACAGAGGGAAACAATTATGCAACCCTTGGCATCCCAGGCGTGGAGTGTTCCAGGTCTGGCTGCCACTCGCATCTGACTGATGATCCAGGAGGAATTCAGAAATGTCCCAAGATTCTGCTCAACCCAGAAATGCAGATGAACCCAAGCTCTAGGTACTTTCTTTAGTGAACCAATACAGCCATTCAATCTTATACACATATACAGAAAACATTCAAAAAATTATGTTTGCTCTGTCGTTCAATCTAGAAGTCTTTGGAAAGCTAACTGGTGTGGATCACATTGCTCTTGGCCCTCAGAACACTGAGTAGGTCAGGCATGTAGAACTTTGAGGGCTGTCAATGGTACAAGTGACTTGAACAACAGAGTTATTAACACTGACAGGAAACAAACATATTCATCAATAATAATAATCTTATTGAATGATTAGATGAAATGATAAAATATGGAAGAGTAGTAGAACATGTATAGGCTGTGGCTTTTCTGTGAAGTCTGAGAGATCCTCTCAAGTTGGGGTATTTAAGTCAATACTGAAACAATTAGGAAGCGGTACTTATACAAGGAGACTTTCAAGGCTGCTAACCGCAAAGTCCCTGAGTAAAGAAGTGGATGCGTCGCTGAACAGCAATGGGCGCTATGTCTAATGGATGGGGCAAAAAGTAATGACAGAAAGGGGGAAATGAGCAGCACATTTAGCATCTGACTTGATTCTCATTCAGCTATAATCCCATTACATGGTTTTACATTGTTACTAAAAGAATTACGAGGAAAACTACCCCCTACCCTTATTCAATATTTCTGGACTTGAAATTAAAATCTGTTTCTGTTTCATAATATCTTTTCGATTTCTGACCCTGGCAATGATTTCCATTGGCAGGTCAGTCCCACATATCCAAACCCTTCTGAATATCTCATATTCTGTTCTCCTTCTCCAGTCCATGACACCCTTAACCCAGACTCCAGTGTGCGCCTTCATCTAAGGCTAGATTAAGGCAAGGTCATCCCGACACTGCTACTGATCTCTTGGATGCAACATTTATCCTATTATACAATGAGAAGAACACAGAAAATAGGAGGTTTCTATTAACCTTCCTTCAAAGGACAAGACAGCCAAAACACTTGCTAAGAGGCATAGAACACTACAAAAACCACATTGCAGTTCAGTGGATATATACCAAAAAGAAAAAAAAAATGGATTAATGTTATTAGACCCTGAGCCACCAGCCATTCTGGTTAGCCCTGTGTTTCAGTGGTGTGAAGGCTCATGCCAGGAAAGTGGTCCAGCATCAAGCATTGCAGAGAGTTAAACTGTTCAAGCCACGTGTTTTGTCTTTTCATTGCTCAAGAATAAGACACCTGACTTAGGCCAATGAATACGAGTCTTTTTAGATCTTTTCTAATCTTTTGGGGGGAAATTATAATTCTGGAGATTAAATCCAGGGCTTTGTGCATGCTAGGAAAGCAGTCTACTACATAGGTACATGCCTAGGTCTGTTGGAGAAAGAGGCCTCTTGCTTGTTCCTGTCCACTTAGACCTGAAATAATCACACAGAAACCATATTATTTAAATCACTGCTTGGCCCATTAGCTCTAGCTTATTATTGGCTAACTCTTACATATTAATTTAACCCATTGTTATTCATCTGTTTATCACCATGTGACTGTGGCTTACTGGCTAAAGTTCAGCCATTCATCTCATGGCTTCTCCCTATTTTTTATTCCTCCCAGCATTCGGTTTAGTTTTCCCTGCCTAGTTCTCTCTGCCCTGCTCTGCTATAGGCTCAAAGCAGTCCTTTATTCACCAATGGTATTCACAGCATACAGAAGGGAATCCCACATCATAGGTCTGTTTACTAAGTACAAATTAGGAAATGTGGTTAGGAGTGTCAAGAGATCCAGCATGATATCTGTAGTGGGTGGAAGTATGATGCCAGGGAAATCTGCCAGACTGATTTGGAGAGGCTTTGCATGTGTGCAACCAGTATTTTTTAAATGCTTTTTCTATGAAATAAAAAGTATAGGAACTGTTACTATGGCAACCTAACAGCATTTGGCATGGTTCTCGGAGACTAAGATTCAGAGCCTCTCAGAAGGGTGAATTCACTGGCCCCTTCAAAATTTCTCTAAAGCTTCCAAATGGAGGCATCTGCCAGGTGTCTTACTGTAACCTTCTGATTCCTCCACAGACATAAAAAAATGGTGGCAGATTTAATATGGCTTGTTACCTTTGTTTCCCGGTCCTTTCTTCTCTCGTTGCCTTGAGCTCTGAGTTCTCTGAAGGGCATAGGGTAATCTGGGTTAGCAGCCTCTAGAGGGACAGATAATCTTGTGTCTTAGGAACCATGTGATACCAGGGAGGACAGATGAGCAAAGGCTTGATTTCCTTCTGGAACTATCTAGGGACAGCTGAAATTTCATATAGGTCCCACCCTAAGGGAACAGTTAGACCAAGAAGGTAACAAAGGATGCCTGCTTAGGTTTATGAGTTCCCTTATCATAGGAAGCATCATGAGTTTATTGGCAGGTGCTCACGTAAATAGCTTGAGTAAGTAGCCTATACATGTGTGCCTAATGTATAAATGAGTTAGTTAATGAATGTCTAGGAAATTCTTCTTTGAAATCCCACCCTACTGTGCTCAGATTCAATTGCTTTTTCAACTGAGATATTTCTTTTTGTCTCACTTTCATCTCCTGAGAGGATGCCGCTTGGGAAAACACACACACACACACACACACACACACACACAAAACTATATCTTGCCAAAGATCATGAAAGAGTGTGACCTGAAGGCTTTCAGGACTTGTTGGCTGAGAGAAACAATGAATGAGGACCTGAGAATAATCCTTTCATATCTAGATCGCATGGCTACAAAACCCTGTCACATTGGCTTTTGAGACTCTCCCTCCCTGCCCCTCTCTTCAGAGTTTCTCTTACTTTACATGCACACTACCCCTTGCTATATAACACAGAAAGGAAGTACACAGATAACTCGAGCAATGCTCAGATGCTTTGATCTTTCAAAGGAGGGAAACCTACACCAGCCTTGAAAGTGCCGTGTTGACTCTGACAAGCAGAACAGAAAAGATAATGCCATCTAAATGACTGCTTGTCAGAAATGGAAGAGATTGGGTTTCAGTTGAACTGTCTGTTGCTTCTCTGTAACAGCGAGCATACAATACAAGCACAGGGAACAGGGAACAGGGAACATACCCTCATTCCCCCTACTGGTTGCTCTTGATGATCAATTAAGTCAGGGTCAAATTCTTCCCCAAAGATCAAGGTACTAAACCATCATCTTCTCTGTCCATCTGTTATTCTCAGGGTAGATAAGCTACTTTTAACGGGTCAAGAAATATGCTCTTATTTGCCAGTGCATCAGAGTCTTTCTCTCCGTAAGAGCAAGGAAACAGGATGTAGGCCATCATGGAGAAGGACGCCAGGCTTCTGAAGTCAATGTCACTGGGATCATAAACAGACACTTCATTCACTTGTTGACTACATAAGGCACACAATCAGTATCCTGATTTAGGGTAATAGTTCATAAAACCATTGCATAGAATACAACCAAATGACTTTCTTAAGTCAGTGACTCTAGGTAAATGATGGTTTCTTATATTGTTTTTGTTTTTTAATTCTTCCTTGGTTTTGAAATGTTTTAAAAGCAAACAGATGTTTATTCTACAAAGCAAGTTCCTGGACAGTCAGAGATACACAGAGAAACCCTGCCTCAAAATAAAATAAAATAAAATAAAATAAAATAAAATAAAATAAAACAAAATAAAATAAAAAATAAAGGCAAACAGAAATGCTTTAACCCAAACAAGTACAATTAAAAGAAGAAAGAATTATTTTTATTTTAACTGTGGTGTAGAACAGTATACAGGAGACAGCAGTTGGGTGCCTCCATGAACATAAAAGATTATTTTAATGTATGTCCCTGTAACTGCTTAGAAAGTCTCTGAACAGTCATGTATCAAACCAAATATAATGGTAGTGTACAGGGGATGGAAATTAAAACACACATAATGGACAAGTTTTTTCTGAACATCAAGTTTTCTATTTTGATTTTAAATCACCTTTATTCAATCATCTTATTTGTTTATACATAAGCAATTTATGGCATATTTTACGGATGACCAAGGCTAACTGAAGCATCTCTAGCAGCAGTCCCTTGACCTGGCAAGCAATTCTTCATCTCCTCATAGTCAAACCTACCCATGCTCAAGTCTATATCCAGCGAAGCCTCTCCTGAGTTTGTCTAGCAGAGTTAGCCCTTCTGTGTGAAGCATTTATAGATGTGACTGTGTCTTGGTTCCAAGCCTACCACTCCTACTTCATCAACAGAATGCAGGGCAGGGTTCTTTACAGGTACAATTTCAGCTTCACTGTGTGAACACTGATTTTTTTTTATTTTTACGTCAAGCTCAGTACCTAGTTCGAAATAAAAAATATGTCTCATCTGTGACTTGGTTGATGAATAACAACTCCCCCTCCCAAGAACCATATTGGTGCTAAAACCCACTGTGTAACTTTTAAATCCATGATGGAGTTTTGAAACATGGCGATACCAAAATAATTGCAATAAGTATTACCCTCAAACTTCCTCCCACACAAGTTGATTGAGACTGATAAGCAAGGCGCAATTGACTTAGAAGAGGCATACTGATGACTTTGAAATACCATACTGACATGCACAGGGGCAGCAATACAACCGATCCAAGGTCAGTTATGAGGCCCTCTGCAAGTGTTTTAGCTACTGTGGACCTCAGTATCCTCCTTTATCAGAGCTCCTAAGACATCTGTCAAAGTTTTGATGACATCGAGCAAGATAATAACTGCAAAGACTGATGTAAGACTGATCCTGCCTTGTAACGATGGTCAATAAACACCACCCAGTTGTTGTTAAAAATGGTCCTTTTGTGTGTTGTGAGTTAAATAAAGCAAGACAAAGCACCTGCACTTTGGTGTTAGCTCATCCTTCAGACTGGCACTCAACGAGGGAGGAGATATTCGATATTCACTTCACCAAGCCCGTCAGAGCGCCGTGCAATCGATCCTTGAATCGGGGAGTGGCTGTCACATTACACATAGCAAAGAGCTGCAGCATGTGGTCCACGAGTGAATGAAGTGTCTGGTTATGATCCCAGTGACACTGACTCCAGACAGAAACCTGGCCTCCTTCTCCACGGTGGCCTACATCCTGAAATAGGAAATGTGCATTCACCGACAGCCCCAGCAGGCACATGGGACCCAGGAGCGGGCTGCCAGCACTTAGAGCTGTCACTGACAATTCAGAGCCCATGGGTTTGGCAGCACAAGTGAGCTGCCCTCCAAGCAGCTTTCTGGAATGGACTTCTATGCAGATGAGAAATAATTGGGTGACCTGTGACCTGAAGTCCCTGCAGATCATTGCTCAGCAGGGTGTCAGCATTCTTGTACTCCTCTTCTGGAAAGGGCATTTCCCTTTTGCTCCTCCTAAACATTCATTTGCAGGCCCCAGTGCTCTATTAACTACCCAGCAGGGTTGCAGGGATGACATCTATCCTGCAGCTGCCTGGGGAACTCCTCTGGTGAGCTGTGATGACTACCTGAGTTACACATAGGCTGGGATGGAAGTGAAAGCTCCAGGAAATTTCCCAAGAGGTTGTTCTAAGAGTTGTTCCTCTGCCCCCATCTCTACTGCGTACTGAAAGTCTCTCCTCTTTCCTTGCCACTCGGATCTGAGTACATCACACAGATCTCCTTGGACGCAAGCATCATTTCAAGAGGGAAAATGTCATTTTCATCTCTCCCTGTGTTTGTGGCAAATCACAGGGCCCTGATCAAGAAACGCTAAAATCCTCACGTACTAGCAATCAGTAGAAAAGCAATGGACACACTTCTAGATTCTTCTGAGCCACCAAAGTTAAGACACTAAGTCGAGTCTAGCTTGTTATTTGTCTTGTTTTGTTCTCCCTAGAAGATGAGCTTTGACAAGCTGCTTTCTCCCCTGAGACATAAAAGTTCTTTTCTTAAAATCACAACTCTGTCCTGAAAAGTACAAGAGTCTATTCCATTTGTGTCGTGGCTTTTTGTTGTTGTGGTGGTGGTGGTTTTTAATTTTTTAGGAACTTGTGAGTAGCATGCTCCTTAATTTCAGTGATTTTTCTGGAAGCATAAGTATATTTTGTTTCCTCACCTTGGATTAAAAGAGCCATGGAAAGTCCCAAAGAAAAGGCTGTGTTTAACCTCTAGGAGGAAAAACAACCTAGCAGATTTTCACTTTTGACTGCTTCATTAGTACCTCAGGCTACTTGTCCCCACTTAATGTGGGATTTCCCTCTGTAGGCTGTGATTACCATTAATGAATAAAGAAACTGCTTCGGACCTGTAGTAGGCCAGAACTTAGGTAGGTGGGGCAGTTGGAACTGAATGCTGGGAGAAAGGAGGCAGAGTCAGAGACAAGCCTTGTAACTCCATCAAAGTCAGATGCCAGTTGGAATCTTGCCAGTAAGCCACAGCTACGTAGCCATACACAAATTATTAGAAATAGGTTAAATTAAGTTGTAAGAGTTAGCCAATAAGAAGTTAGACCTAATGGGCCAAGCGGTACTTTCAATAATATAGTTTCTATTTGGTTATTTTGGTTCTGGGGTGGCCGAGACAAACAAGCGGCCTGCTGCTACACCCACTATCTGGGAAAATAGGAAATGTCATATAGTGAAGAATTCAGAGTCATGGAAAATGACTCTGATAAAATGAAGAGGCCCATCAGCCTTGGCAAAAGCAAAATGATCAGCATTCACAGGTGTGACCACTGAGGAATGCAGGCCACCTGCCGAACCAGGCATCAGAGCAAAGAAACATGGAAGATGCCAGCACCAGGGCAGCCCATGCCAGTCAGGTTGGTGCATGGCAAGGAGGTGCAACTTAGGTTCCTCTGCTGAGTCTTTCATACACTGTGTGGTCTTGTTTGTGTTTTTGTTTCCCTATCAACTGTTAACCAGACTATGGGGGGGGGGGAAGTTTGAAGATTTCTCAAATGGAAATTCTCTCCCAAAACAGACTCTCATTAATATATGAGACAAAAAAAAAAAAAGACCCTGAAAATCGCCAAAGACTTATACATTGCACACATAGTGGCTAGATGACTGTGTTTTAAACAATAGTTTTGGAGAACTAAACTAGGAAGGAGCCTTATGTGGAGGAAATGTTTTGGCCCATAATGTAGCAGAACATTCAGAGGAAAGGCTGACAGAGGTTGGCCAAAGACACAGCTATAGAAAAAGTCAGGCGTTCCATTGATGCGAACTAAAAAGATAAAGAGGTGCAGCATATTGCCATGGGCAGCTTATCCTCTGGAAGGTCGAGTTTTCTCATTTAAAAATTTTAAATAATAATAATAGCTGGTGCACAAAGGAAGGATTAAGGGAGTGATATCTCTAAAGACAGCGTGCTTCTGACACCGTGCAAGCATGCAATGCCAGTTAGCTGATTTCAGTAATCCCCAGTTCCTCTATGAATACATCTCATCCATCTGTGCTGTGAAGGACCTGTTCTACACTCCACCCTCCCAGCCACAGTGAACTCAGTTTCCCAAAACAATGAGCCAGTCAAAGAAAGGCTTTCCTCCTGTGAGGTGTTTCTGTTTGATCTCAATGACTAGAAAAGTGTTTTGTATACTGACAACTGTGACCTGATGTGAGATTACTGCGGATGGTGTAATCCCTGGCCACTGAAGGATTGTCTGAGAAACAATGATGATTTGATCTTAGGGAATAAATAATGAAAGCAAACAAGCAAACAAATCTTTTTTTAGGGAAAATGAGGTCGAAGCTAAGACATAATCAAAAGAAGAGCAATGTTATTGTTTGGGGAAGGAAAATGAGTCTGTTTCCTAATGGATAGCTCCTGGATGGGGGGAGGCTTATAACAAAGAGGGGGTGTGCAGAAAGGGTAGCAGAGATGTGCTCTGGCCAGTGAAAGGGTGGCTTTCTTATTAAAGAATTCTGGAAGTCTCTTAAGAAGCTGATAATTAATTCATAGCTCGATCTTTAAAGGGATGAACCAGAAGAATAGCATAATACAGGGACTTAGAAACACTTCTCAAGGTCTGTATGGAAGATGGAAAACTTCTGGAGTTGATGAAGAAAGATATCTAGGGAAGCCAAAAGTAATATTAGGGAAGAATTCCCCTTGCATTGGGTAGTGTCAGTTGGAATAAATGAACAAAAAATCATTGAGGAATAATAGAAACTAGTACATATAGGAATCTACTAGAATCCGTTGCAGTAAGAGATAAGAACCGAGAGACACACAGACATGTCCTGTGTGTCTAGGCTGGCTAAGCAGTTGTTCTCCCACTAAAATGTGAAGGATTAGAGGAAAATATGTGACTTGCATTTAGCCTGTATGCATATACCACCTGGAATATGTAGGTATCCACAGTGGACACAGACATTTTGATAGATAGATCTAGAATCCCAGAAGGTAACGAGTCATGGCAAAAGAATTAAAGCTATATTTTCTATCTGGAATCCAGGCACAGTGGGGTACACCTTCGATCCCAGTACTCAGAAGACAAAGGTGAATGTTCATGAGTGTGAGGCCAACCTGGTCTGCACAGCGAGTTTCAGGCCACTCAGGACTACCCAGTGAGACCATATCTGAAACACAAATTTCTAACCAACATAAATGTCCTGGGGAAAGGGTGTCAGCCACCACTGAATAGAGAGGGTGACAGTAAATGGATCTGGAAATGTATAAATCTTAAGAACTGCCAGAGACTCAGGATCTAATCACTGCATTGTCTCAAGAAAGGGCTCATTAGCTTCAAGACATTCAGTCGGAGAACAGCAGAGCTGGGCCTAGCATTAAAATCAGACCTCCTAGCTCATGACTGATCTGCCCTGGCTTTTGAGCTTTTGAGGTATAAACATTGCAATCTCCTAACTAGTTCGTTCGTTCTTTCTTTCTTTCTTTCTTTCTTTCTTTCTTTCTTTCTTTCTTTCTTTATTTATTTATTTATTTTTCTCTCCTCTCTCTCTCTCTCTCTCTCTTTCTTTCTCTTTCCTCATTTCTACTCTATTTATTTTTCTTTTTTTGCAGAATGCAAGCCACCTTGTTTTTATCTTAAAAATTCCTCTCAAAAGACAAAAAGGACATAAATGCAGTACAATCATCTTAATCAGTCTGTCTGGACATGTCCTCTTTGCAGGATTACTCTTCAGTTTTTCTCCTTTCTTCCATACCAGATTCAATCAAAAAGTTTGTCCTCTGCAGATTGGCACCTAACAGGTACACAAGAAAGAGAAGCCAACCAAAACAATATGGAAAAGTTACCTTCTTAAAGCCAAAGAGACAAATTTCTCTCCCTCTAAAATTCCACTTCAGGGTTAGTGAAATTCCAGCTCAAGCCAGACATAAGCACTGTAACTGGTACACATAACTCCCACCTTCACAGACATAGTAACCTGAGACTTCCTCGGTACTGCTGACCCATCTTACCTTCTTCACCCATTGGACACTTGCTGCCAATTCCTATAACATACTCCACCCATCTGATTGGTCATTCAACAGATAACAAGAGAAATGAATGTCTTCACAGGTCCACAAAGCCAAAAGCACAGTGATTTCTGAAAGAAAAGACACAGAAGAGAAGCAGCATTAGTAATATAGATGCAGTAGAAATGACTAAAATGCCCCAAGCCTTTATATTGGGCATAGACAGTGGCATAAGTTAGACTTTTCTCTTCAGAGAAAATAGCCTAGGCATACAAAGCAAATAAAAGTAAGCTATTAGAGTTGTATGAAAAACTGGGGAAACTTGTAGATTTAGAACTACCAGGGCAGTGTGATTAAACGCATCTGTGTTTAGTACCTTGATAACAAGGTGAATCTGGGGGACTGCCCAAGTGCTTGTGCTGTGAATGTCACACCCACTTGCTCTAGAAATAGCAATAACCCTTGCCGGAGAGATTGAAAGCATTCAGGGACAATTTTCTAATTAATGTGTACTCTGCTCCAAAGGCATGCATTCCCTCCTAAATTGAGAAACAGCTTTCTGGAGGAAACTGGTCCTCATGGGATGGTCTACTCAAGAACAACAAGGAACAGCGGGTGTTGGAGATAGTCGTTCCCCTTCAAGGAGATGAGAGCACAGGGCTGAGCGTGCATTCAGTCCTTCTCAGGCTTGCATTTCCTCTTCACTGCAACCAAAATCTGGATTTTCTGTGTGGGAGGAGCTGTGTTCTGCCTAGAAGTTGGTCTGATTGAACTTTGTATCTACTGAAGTGTCAACACTTTCCTTATCCCAGAGCAGCTGTTCATATATTAGTTGAATGAATGGAGAACAGTATATGGAGTGTTTAAACAGCTGTCGTCTTTAAAAACTGAGGCACTGAGCACATGAAGATGCTGACTGGCAGAGCATCCCTAAGACTGCAGCCTACAGATGTTCTTGAACGACCTTCAGCTCCAGGATGTGGGCTTTCTGTGACCAACTCAGTTTGCATGAGGCGCTCAATCAAAATGTTTATTAGCTATTTGTTGTACTATGCTTATTTCAAAGTCTACTTTTCCTTTCTCTATACAATATCTCCTTAGTACAATACATTCAAACAAAATATAATAGACAAAACAAAGAAAAATCCTCACTGAAAGAAGGCAGACGAATTGTAAATCTTCAAAAATGTGCTCCTAGCACATTGCTTCAGAGAAGATATCAACAAGAACAGTAAAATTGTCATACTGTGTAAGATTCTCAGGGTGCCAAGAACAGGCAGTCCTGGATTTATCCTGAACATACATGGAGGGGAGGCATTCATACAACATGGAGCTGATGACACAACCAGGAGACCCATATTAGCCAGGCAGCAAATATGTTGCCACCAGTAAATCACATCTTTAGATCTCAGGATCTGGATCTCAACCAGACTTATATAACCAATTAACTGACATTAAGTGAACCCCAGGGGAGAGGTCTCTGCTGATTGATCTAAAAAAACAGAGCTTTCAAACTGAAGCCAGGCTTTTTTTTTTTTCCCTCCATAAGTAATGGTTTACCCTCTTAGGCATAGACTTGCTTGGGACTCATCACTCTTACTTCATCCATCTTATGCCTCCCAACATCATATCATGGAAGTACATAATTTATTTGGGTCTACAAATTATAGATACACAGGATTTGGCTTCAAGATAAACTGTAATTTGATTCATTCATGTTTGAAATAGACAAAATTTAGATGAGAAATGAAACTTTAAAACTAATGCTACACCACTCCTGTCACTACTTACAATTCAGGGAACCCTGAGGAAGGTAAGTTAGAAACATTATAAGAGCCAGAGAGCATGAGGATGCCATGAAAAAAGGCCTTCAAAATACAGATGGACCAACACACATTGAACTCACAGAGACTGTGACAATATGAATTGTAATTGCACAGGTCTGTGACAGATGGGGCCCCTCTCTGAAAGTGGAAGTGGACATTAGTCCCTATCTTCCATCCAGAAGTTATCTCCAATTGGTAGCCAGTCACAAATGAAATAATAGCTTTCTCTACAAATTCTTATTGAAAACACAAGCCATTTCTGAGGCTAGGCTCTGTGCCTAGCAGTAGATGGCCAAGGAAAAAGGAACACAATGGCATTTTGGGAGGTTCTTTTCTGTAATGCTATATATTAAATCTTTTGTTGTTATTGTTGTTGCTTTGCCTCACATGCTCTTTGAGTATATATTGTGGTTTCTGGTTTTGCGTTTTTTATTGGCATTTCTGGGTGTGGGTATGAAAACATCTCAGTTTCTGTGTTACTGTATCTGTATGTGTTCCTTGAGCTTTTCTTTGGGCTCTTTTACTCCTGTTTTTCTTTGTGTTTTCCTATTCTGGTTCATCTGGTTTCATTTTATTTTTTTTTAATGCTTCTTTAAATTCTGATGAGAGAGAAGGAAAGGATGTAGATTTGGGTGGGTGGGTAAGTAGAAAGGATCTGGGAAGAGCTGAGGGAAAAGAAATGGTAATCAGAATATATTGTATGAAAAAAATCTATTTTCAATAAAATATATAATTAGTGTTAATACAAATCAGATATAAGGAGCTGCTCAAATGGAATGATTATATTTGCATGTGAAAAGGACATGAATTGGAAGACAGAGTAAAATCCTGTAGGTTGAAAGTGTGTGACTCCATCCCCAAGTCAATGAAATAGTGTTCACTTCTCTCTCATGCCATCCCCATCCACTCCTCAGAGAGGGTAAGGCATATTTCTTTGGAGAAAGTTGAAGTCCCTCCATGCTGTATCTAGGCTGAGCAAGGTAAACATCCAAGGAGAATAGGTTCCCCCAAAAGCCATTACAAGCAGTAGGGATAAATCCTGGTGCCACTGCCAGTGGCCCCATAGTCTGCCCCAGTCATACAACTGTCACCCACATTCAGAGGGACTAGTTTAGTCTTATGCTGTTTTCTTCCGTGTTCAGCTGGAGTTGGTGAGCTCCCATTAGCTTAGGTGAGTTGTTTTAGTGGGTATAACCATCATGTTCTTGACCTCTTTGCTCTTATTCTCACTCTTCCCACTATTCATCTGGACGTTGGGAGCCAGTCCAGTGCTCCAAACAGTCTCTGCCTCTGTTTCCATCAGTTGCTGGATGAAGGTTCTATGGTGATATTTAAGATATTCATCAGTCTGACAACAGGGCAATGATAGTTTGGACACCCTCGCTTCTATCGTTTAAGGTCTTAGCTGGGGTCATACTTGTGAGTTCTTGGGAATTTCTCTGGTGCCAGTTTTCTTGCTAACCCCATAATGGTTCCTTCTCAATCAAAATATCTCTTCCTTTGCTCTCATCTCTCTCCTTCCTCCATCTTAAACTCATTGATATAAAGTAATCATAGAGAGTCAAAGGATGTCTATAAGATGATGGAGAGACACACAGAAAGTCCTAAGGAGGGACTTTGTGTAGCATGGGTTGTTTTTTTGTTTTGGCAGAGCAGGACACTCTTTTGGAAATGCTGACAAAGAGATAAGGCTAGCTAGTTATTACCCTACCTCTTTGAGCTAGCAGGTTTTCAACCCAGCCTTTGACTCCTGAGTCTTATTGATAAATAGAACAATCGAGATTTAATTAAAAGCTACATTTGATGACAGTGACATAGCTGATGCCTGCGGGAACAGCAATTACAGATTAAAGCACAGCCTCTGTGCTGACAGAAAAACAACCGAGGGGAGCAAGACAGACAAGGAAGATTGTAGTGCAACGCCATTTTACAGATACAGAAACTGGGACTTGGTAATAAATCCCTAGGTGCATGCAGTACAGAAATAGCAGGACTGGACTAAGTTGCTACAAGTTCACTCCTCCCAAGTTCTGAGAGCCCCAGCATCAGAGTACTTTGCAGAACAAACAATGTCTGCTCCTGTTGTGCATGCAAAGATACTTTCTACATTTGCTGTATGCACGCAGCAACGAACTGAAGATGGTTGGGAGCAGAGTCAATCAAAACAAAAGATGAGTAAGCTTTTGTATGTCATCACTCTAAAGTGGTTAAAACACAGATTTGTGAAGCAGCTGCTGGGACTACGCTTTACTATGGTCTAGAAGCAATGAGTAGAGGCACGTGGCCGATCCTGCTCTGTGGTTTTCTTGCTCAGCAAGCAGCAGAAGGGACTCAATAACTGTAGCACACTCTGGGCATCTACAGATGGGAACTTACCGCTTTCTAGAGTGTTACATGTTCTCAACATTGTCAAAGTGATGATTAAGCGCCATTAATAATCACCACTGGCTGTTTTTTTTCCTGTTATTGCCAAAGTCCCCAAACCATATGGTGAAGCATATTTTATAAGATAAGCCAGTTAATTATGAATTTTTAGAAGAAAGGGAAAAGCACTGTGAGAAAATATGACTTAAAGTTCAGGTTTTGCCTGTGCAAAACTAGATTGAGTTTGGGTAAGTAATAACTGTCTGGGGTCCTATTCTCTAGATAAAATGTAGATAATAACAATTTTGGAGGATTATCATGAAGAGTAGTAAGTAAAAATAAATTGAAAAGCTCAGCTAATAATCATGAGCTGTGATTATAAAAAAAGATAGATATGCATTTTGGTTTTACAGTGGTTATGGTTGTTTGAAATTTCATTATATGTTTGCTTTCTCATGAAGCTTATCCGTAGACATGTCAGCAATCATATAGAACATTTGCAATCATATAGAACATTTGCAATGATACAGCATGCAACTAACATCTATCTGTGAACATCAGCATTGCCATTTTTTTTTCACATGAGGAAACTAAGAATCAAAGACTCTTAAAGATGTGCCGTGATGTTCATTGGCTGATCTTAGACCTTTGCTCCCATGTGTGTATAGGGACTTCCAGAAATCCATAGTTTATGTCCCCCTGATGTACCCTAGGCTTGTTCCTCTCCTATAGAATCATGGGATGATGCCCCCAAAGTAATTGCAACTACAAGAAGCCAAACACAAAAAGTTCCTGGGCTCCAAATGGATTTGACACAGCGCTCTTTTAAATGCATCTTCTAACACGATTATCTTTATGTCCCTTTAGTCATTTTCCTAAGTAAGCCGTGCCTTTAGACGCACCTAATACAGAGTGACAACCTTTGCTGTTTTCTAAAGGTCTGCTGGACGGGCGTAGAAGAGAGTCCATTGTCGCCATGGTAATTACCTCACAATACCTGATGGCCAATGGACAGTCAGGAGGCTCAGGCAGCAGCTGAATCCGGCATTGTCCTGGCCCGATAAAAAGATTAGAAGCCCTGAAAAGCCATGGAGCAGGATCTCACAGCTCTTTTGCTGGGTCCTGAAAGGCCCATTGTGCGGCTACCATAAATTCTGGGTTCCCCGGGCACTTGACAACTGAAGCCAGGGATAATAGAATTCTTGTGTCCAACAAAACACTCCTTGTCCAATGGCAGTCTTATCAGCCGCATTTACAAATGTCTTTCGTTGTACCCAAATAATTCCCTATTAGAAGGGCTATTGGGAGCAGGACAAAATAAATATTCTCAGACTTTGTGATATCTTTGAGAAATGAATAAACAAACAGTATTCGATCAAAGGAGGTAGCCTCCTGCTCTCTGCATATTATTACAGTTTCTTGCCCAAACTACAGTTTCATTTTCTCTCTTTAGCATATTAACAATTGCATATCAACAATCCTGTATCATTCTCCCACCATTACAGATTCCTGATATTATTGCCATGGACAAGTGGGTTTCGTGCATACATTTATTTTTAATTAATACTTCCAACAAGCCTCAGAGGGATTTAGCTAATCTCACACCAACTTTGCAAGAGAGAAACGAGACAGAGTTCAGAGAGGCCAATAACTTGCCCAAGATAACCAGATGAATTAGCTCAATGAGAAGTCCAATCTAGGTTTCCCTGACTCCTAAGGCCCTGCCCTTTTTACTCCACCCTGATAACCTTGAAATTGGGTGGAGGGAGGAGGAGGGAGAAGGAGAAGGAGGAGGAGGAGGAGGAGGAGGAGGAGGAGGAGGAGGAGGAGGAGGAGGAGGAGGAGAAGAAACTGCAGCCACAATAATGCTCAGTTTAAGGATAACCATCATAAAGCTGTATACAAAGACTGAAACTATTCCTGTAGTTATATAACCTGAGGAACTTTCAATATAATAAAAGTAAAACCCTTTGTCTAAGGCAGTATATTTTATTATTACGCTAATAAGCTAGTATTTTTTTTCACATGCAAAAAGCCAACATGTAAAATAATCAAACTAAAGGAAAGTGTTATAGTCACCAATACAGCTTATTAATAAGACTGAATGGGGGAATTACCTATGTGAACAAGGCAAATACATGTACGTGATCATGTCTTCTGCAACTTCACTTACATTTTTCCCTATAGTTTGTTTTATTTTACTTTGCTAATTTGTCTCTCTTTCATAAAGGAAATATCTTGAAAATACGAACAGCAAAATAGACACTTCCTTCTTAAGAGAAGACACACACACACACACACACAACACTAAATCTAAAAATATACATATATGTGTATGTGAAAATATTAAAATACTCACTGACTACTTTTGTTGAGAATTATTTATTTTCTGTGCATGTGTATATGCCTACTTGTCAATATGTGTTCTACGTGTATGCAAATGCCTGAAGAAGTCAGAGGGGGCTTTAGGCTTTAATTCTCTTGGGACTTGAGTTACAGACAGCTGTGAGCTTTCGGATATACTGGAAACCAAACGAGGGTCCACCACAAGAGCAGCAAGTACTCTTAGCCATCTCTGAAGCCTCCATTCAGTGCTTCAGTGGTTTCTTATCAGATTGGGAGGTGTCCACATTCATTAACACAGCCTATTCATTCCTGTGTCTGTCTCAGCCTCACAGGCCCACAGGCCCACAGCACTTCCTGCATGGGCAGTCCTGGTGTTCAATGACTAGGCAGCTGATAGCCTCTGTGCCTTTCTGAGCATGTCATTCTTTCATCTAAACTCTGTTCACTGTTGGTAGAACATCCCTAGATCTTCATCTTGCTTCCTCATGTTAACTCAGAGAGCTCCAGGATCCCCTTAGCATACCATTTTGGAAACCCATACTATACCCTATGGCTTTCGGGTTTTCTCAAGGGAAAACTTCATAATTGAGGCTATCTGCCCTTTATAACTTTGTACCCAAAGAAGCTATGAGCTACCTAAAGATTGCAATTGATCTTATAGTCATTTTTTTTTATTTTCTGGGGTCAGTAGGCTTCTCCGTTCTTTAAGGCTCACTTACTGCACTAGTCGATGAATGACAGTAGAGAAAAAAAGAGAGTGAGAGAGTAAAATCATGTGTTTACATGTATGTACACATGTGTGTGTGACTAAAAGTATTGCCCACTTATGTGTTTGATGACAGGGATTTTGAATAGTCTTCAGTGGCTATAATGATGTGCTCACTTAGCTCAAATTACTCAGCCTTGATAATGAAACACTGCACTCTTTGGACTGTCGCCTAAAATAATTAAAATCATATACAGAGGTTATCATTTGTCAAAATATGGTTATTATCAAAAAAGTGGCACAAATAACAGGTAATTTCTGATTGGTATTAGATGCATATATTTGTGCCAATATTGAGTTTTGGAAAAGTGTGAGTGATAGCTCCCAAGTGCTTCACTTGCCAAGTGAAGCTTCTCAGCATCTGTGGGGATTTACTGTATGACCACAATCATAAATAGGTGGCATAAAATTTCTCAGAAATTTTAGGTATGAGTTGCTTAGACTCAGCTTAATCCAAACAAGCATTGAACATTGAGAACATTCATTAAGTGGTTTCAATTCTTTAAATGCTGTGCTAAGTACTAAGTACTTTACTGCGCGCGAGTATGTGTGTGTGTGATATGTGTGTGTGCATTTTCATATTAATATTCTTGTAATCAGGTACTGTGTTTCCTCTATTTCATGGCTAGGAAATTGAAATACAAAGAGGATGTATGAAGTTCCCATCAATCACAGTACCAAAACACAGTGAATCTAGGATTTAGACACAGGCTGTTTCATTCTACTCATTTAACTGCTCACGCCAACTTTATTCTTTATATATAAATTAGAGCTATTATTCGGGGAAGTAGTCTACTGATGCTATTTTGAAAAGTGAGGAAGAACTCTATTAGTTTGCCAGGCAGCTATAAAACACAGAGAAAGTGGCCTGACAAGCAACCCTACAAAGTACAGTAAAGAACCAACTTTTAACCACACTCAAGAGCAGAGGCAATGTCTCTAACATTTGATCAGATATAGGCAACCTCCACACAATCAAGATATAAAATTATCTGCAAACTCTTCATCGGGTAGGTGCCAGCGATTACGGTCACAGATTCATTGTGGCACACTCCCGCTGCAGCGTTTTCTCCCTGCCCCAGACTGTTACTGTTTTCTTATCAGAGGACAGGGAGAGTGTGACATCTATAGCAATGTGACCAACTTAAATCAGAAGGGAGGTCCCCCCTGAGACACGATGCTCAGAAAGAAATACAATAAAGATTCTCAGACTGAAGTGAGACTATCCTTTCACACTGAGAAGCTGGACAGCGGCTGATGAGAACTTGCTCAGCAAGTAAAACTGCTTGCTGCTAAGCCTCGTGATCTGAGCTCCTTCCTCCAAATCCACATAGTAACAAGAAAGAACCAACTCCCAAAGTTGCCTTCTAGCCTTCACTCCCTCTCAAATAAAAATGAATAAATTGTAAAAAGCAAAAAGCTATCTTGTTAGTCAACCTTTCTAAGATGTTGCAAAGATAAATGCTTTGAGAACCCCAATTGTCAATAAATTCACAGCGGTTAATAAAAAAAAAAGCTTGTTTGTTTTCCTGGATATTGTTTATCAGGTTGACAAAGACCCAATCTAAATGATAGTGAAGAGAATCTGAAGAGATTATCTGATAAAGGGGCAGAGAATTCCCGACTCCATGTTCCTATAAAGGCACCTATACTTCTGAAGGGGTTTTAGTGAATAAAGGCATGTCATTTTCTTTAGACACAAATATGAATTGTCCACCGAAGGGTAATATGAGTCAGCGAAGGAATTTAGAGGGGGCTCTGGGTCTTGCTTTTAGCTCATTAAGCACACTAGATTTACTCAGGATGGGCTACTTAGCAAGGATGCTACAGTGGTCTCCCGTACTGTACTAGTGGAACAGCATCCTTCACTGATATGAATACATTTGCTGCACTTGAAAGTGCCTGGAAGAGCCACTTGACAATGTCAAGTGTCTGCTATTCTCATAGGATCTATTACCTAGGCTGGTACCCCAAGAGTTACTTCCGAGGTACTTGCATATATGCCAAGGCATTCTCAAAAATCCACAGGATATTTTCTTCTTTTATAACTCTTGTTTGGTTAAAAGTGGTACCTACTATTATGAATAATGTCAAAAATTGAGAAAAAAGAAGGAAAAAGAAAACACACTCAGCAGTTGTGTAGAGCTGTTTTCTGTTATGAGACAGGGTTGGGATTCTCCTCTTGGTAAGAATGACAGAGAAAAAAATCCTGCTCATACATGAAGGAGCTCTGCTCACGACAGAGGCTGGAAGCTTCTCAAAGTCCTACTACAACGCTCACTCCGTGTTCTATCTTACATCTTTAGCTGAAAGAGTTAGGCTGGATTTAAGTCAGTTTTTCTTAATGTGCTCTTGTCTTTGATGCTTGTAACTGTCAGAGATGGATGTTTGATATATAGATGTTAGATTGATGGATAATTTATATGTAAATGTGTACATACACAGTGAAATGCTACTCATAATTTGATTTCTAATATTTGGAAACACTTAAACCGGTTCCCTTATCCAGTAAATTATCAAGTTAATTTGATACTAGATACCACAGCAAATAAGATAGAAAGCAAGAATCCCTCCTACTTAATTACCTTCAGCTGTCCTGGCTGAAAGTAATTCATTTTCACCAGCAGTATAAGTGTTCTTACAAGTTGGGTCTCACTGGGATTCAATATTAGTCATGGGGGTTCATGATCCACTCCCAGTAACACAAATGAGATGATCTATAAGGGATATGGCATATGCAAAGACCGTGAGGGCAATGTGGTAGGTAGTTATGTTTCAAGTAAGCAGGAAACAATGAAGGGACCAAGCTTTGATAGTGACAGATAGATCTCAACAAGAAACACAGAAAGGTTCTCATTTGGGACTCTATGGCTCACCAGTCCTGAGACTTGGTCCTCACTCTCTTTACCAGCCAAACAGGTACCATAAGCTTCATAGACCTATGCTGAGGCAAAGGAGATGAAGTCTGTAAATTATATTCTTGTTTGTAGGGAAACATTGCTTACTAAATATTCATTGATTTTATCACAAATAATTGTTCTGATACAGAGTCTATAAAATAAACTAGCGCAATGACATATTCAGCAGGGGTTCAACAAATAGCAGTTATGGCTAGCATTAAATGACAGTTAACCAAGACTTCCAGAGTTACCTTCACTCTTCTTTGAATTCTGATGTCTGAAGAAAGAATCTATTTGCAGTGGTTCCTAAAGACTTTTCTTTTGTGGCAAAGAGAGAAGGTAGCCTGGGGCTCAAATGGATTCAGCTACATTGTTCTTCTTTAATAATATCTCATTTTTTTGGTTGCCTCATTTTTATGACAAGAGTTACTAGCTTCCCATAAATGAGAGCAATATAATTATCTCCAAAAATATTTAATAAAAGGAGAGTGAATGAAAATACATATTGAGTAAATAATAAGGAAAACAGAATGATTGTAGAGTTGGGGAACATTGATCTGTCTATCATTCTTCGTTTATTTTGGAGGGATAGAAACTGAGGTATGGAAAGAGAGTATATGAGGGGCAGAGCCTGCAACTAGCTCAGTGATTAGAGATTGTGCTTCTTGCATCCCAAATCTCTATACCTTAGCCACATTAGCATCACAAGCCAGGTGAGGTGTCTAAAGGGACCACTGGGAAAAATGGCAGTCCTCTTCTAAGGACAGGAAGAAAAAAAAATTCTACATAGGCAGAGACAATGTCATTCCTGACCTAGTGACAGGGAGAGAGCATAGTCTAAGAACTCCGGAAAAGTAGGTCTTCATGAAGAAGAAACCAGAAATTGGAAATTACAGAGCCCAGAATTAGCCCCAATGCTTTCCATTCCTTAACACTAATCTTGCACATTTATTCATGTCCTGTTTCATTCTAAAATGAATTTAAGACTACCTATCCTGCACCTTTGCTACCAAAAATGGTTGTGTTTTATATAATAGGATGCTATAGAGGGATAAATGGCAGCATTAAATAATTTGGAATCAGGTTTCAATGCATAGCTTGTTCTCAGCAAATGCCATGCAGTTTCAAGAGCTTTGTCACTCACTCAAGGGGACAACACCATACACAACCAGTTCCAGTCGTCCGATTACAGCTATTCCAGTTGCTGGTGTCACTGTTTTGTTTATGCCATTTCTCTTCAAGTAGTATGAAAGCAAGCTCATCCTCAAAGACAGAATCATGGCACCTTGCACATTATTGGCACACGAGGACATAGAGTTGATCTCAGGTGAGGGGAGATGAGAAGAACACAGAACATGCTATTGCTGCCAGAAAGACACAGGAACAAAGTTCATCCTGGTATAGCTGCTACACACTCACATGAGCTATAGGCTTTCATACACTGTTCCTAATTTCAAAACACCAAAGTCTCTTATGTCCTATGCCCTACTTTAAGTCTTCTATTTCATCTACCCTGCTTGGAGGAAAATGTCATTTTTAATAGATTGCCACAATAATTGTCCCTATTTGAAAGTGGAGAGATCTAAGATACACAAGGTGATTTAATCCAGGCATATATTTACAGAAACTCACACCTGGGGAGTCTTCCTCCAGGGCTCCTGCTGTTGACACCCAGTGCACACTGCTCTCAGAGAGACTCTTCCCAATTTTGTCTCAGCTGACCTTGCACTTAGCCTGGGCCAGACTCTACCAGAAACCCACTTGTTTCCTGGGTTCTTCCATTGCTTTTACTAGGTATAGGAAGCCTCCCCTTCTTCATGAAATCTTAGTTCTTTAAGACACCGACTCAGTACAACACCCTCATAATTTATGTGATCACACACAAACTCACATGCGAAAGCCCCACACAAAGGCATCATCCATGTAGACCGTTCATTCTGCCCAAGAGCATTTCTTACTCATTAGTGCCAGACACTAATTATTTCCCGGAGGAATCACAGAAGTTTACTTTTCCTCCAGAGTCTTCCTCAAACATGTGAACAGACAAGAATTAGAAGGTGATCGTGGACACATAGAACCCATGAAAGCTTTTTGAAAGAGAGTGGATTGTGATTTCTTTTCGAAGACCCATTTAGACCAAGACACACATGCCCATCAAGCACGTTTTACACAGTGACTATGGTTCTATGAGAGTCGATAGCCCCTACCCACAGTAACTACTCTCAGCCAATAAGACCTTCTGTCCTTGAATATGTACTTTTGAACCCAACCACTTGAAAGTCACTTTATCCCTTTGGAGTTATGATGAGGAGGGGATCTGTCCTCTATGTTACTTCTTGCTCCTGAAACATATACTGTATAACACTCTTTGTTTGCAAAACACACACATAGGGACCCAGACTTTAAGCTTGAGAGATGTCATAAATCTGAGCCAAATGGCAACTCATTGATATAATACAGTGATTTTTAAAATGGATCCTGGAAAAGCCTGGGTAATCCAGATATATGCCAGAGGCTATTGCAAGGCAACGGCAAGGTGGGGTAGAGACAGCAGGGGTTCCTATCTCTTTGTCCTCCTCTTTAATTCATACAAACTCTCTCCATTATGGCTTTTAGATGTTAGCATTTTGGGTTAAAATCTTTTTTTTTTTATTACGGTAATCTTGTTTGTTTTTCACTTTTAGCTGGGCTTTCGGTTTTGTTTAACTCAGCATGCTTTGCCATGGTTGGCTTTCACTGGCAATCATGTCGATCTATAGTACAATGTACGAAGGCTCCATGTTGCTTGCCTTTGTTGGCTGTGTTTTTATTATGTCTTTTGGTGGACAGCCATTCATAACTGTTGTGCAGGATAGAATCTTCTATATTAGTGTGTGGGTGTGGGAGGTCGGGGAGCGAGCATACACATTCCACAGCATGCGCTGTGTATGTGGAAATCAGAGAACAACGTTTGCAAGTCACTTCTTCCTTCCCATTAAGTGAGTCCTGGGGACTGAGCACCGACCATGAGGTTTGGAAGTGAGCATCTCTACTTGTTAAGCCTCCCTGCATGTTGGACTCTTATAAGAAGTATGTGAAAAACACACATATCTGGGCGACCACCTAGATGTTGCTTTTTCTGTAGATGGTCTCAGATAAGATCTTCAAGATTTAAAAGAAAAAGGCTGCTAAAATAAAATCACTAAAGAAAAGGCAAGGAGAAAATAATGGCATGAGTGGATCTAAAAGACTGTCGATTTTTAGTGGTCTAAGAAGACTCTTCAGATCCATGCCAAATTATGATGCAAACTTAGTTAATAACAGTTTCTCCACCCGCCCATAGAAGCCAGCTCATTACCTTACCCTCTCTCAGACTCTTAGCCTAACACCCTGCCACCTCATTAAAAGACTAATCTTTACAGATCTGACCTGGTAGTAAGCAAATGCACTTAATGTAATTAGTGATCCTCTTTCCAACTTGTTTTTGGGAAAGAGACTTTGAAGGCAAGGGTATTTTTTTTTTTTGAGGAAAGGGTTTATTGTAGCTTATTTATTTATTTATTATTTATTTCCACACATTGAGGGAAGTCAGAGCGGAACTTGGAGGCAGGAGCTGATGCAGAGGTCATGGAGGATGCTGCTGACTGGCTTCCTCCCCAGGATTTGCCTTGTTTGTTTTCTTAACTCCCAGCACTGGCACAATGGACCGTGCTCTCCTGTATTAATCAAGAAAAGCCCCCATGGTTTTGTCCATCGGCCAAGCTGGTGGGGACTTGTTCTCAAACTAGGTATCCTCTTTCCAAATGACTTCAGCTTATGTCATATTGACCAAAAAAAAAAAAAAAAAAATCAAATCTATCACAATCCCTAAGAAGTTCCCTAATCATGTCACACGTTGTACTATGAAAATGATTTCCTTCTAAAAGCATACATATGTAATATAAAATGTATTGTGCGTGTGTACACATACATGTGTGTGTATGTGTGTGTGTGGTGCATGCATGCACATGCAGTTATATGTACTCACGGAGGTCAGATGAATATGTCTGCTCTTTAATTCTCTGCCCCTATTCCATTGAGACAAGTTCTTTTATGGAACCTAGCTTGCCCTCCCCCTGCTCCCATGGCCTCCTGCTAGGCCGGTTGGCCAGCAAGCCCCAATGATCTCATCCTCCTGCCTCTTCCCACCTCAGTGCTGGGGTTCCAGGCCTTTTTTGTTTGTTTGTTTTGAGACAGGGTTTCTCCGTGTAACAGTCCTGGCTGTCCTGGAACTCACTTTATAGACCAGGCTGTCTTTGAACTTATTGAGTTCCACCTGCCTCTGCATCCCAAGTGCTGGGATTAAAGGCATATTTTTTAATAGTTTTATTCTGCATTGCATGAATTGTCATTCACTTTCAGGAACAGGAAATCCTTCTATCAACCATGGAAGCTTCTTGGGTACAAAGTTATCACAATTTTTTGAATTATAAGATATGGGGTAAAGAACAATAACATCAGGATACTGCCAATTTCTAAATTTTCCCTATGCATATTTCAAGGATTTTTTTTTTTCGTTACAGAAATGAAACTTCAAAGCTTTGGCAGTGTGAGTCAGAGTGAAGTAACTGATGACTGATGTGATGTTAAGCTCTCCATAAATGAAGTGGTTCTTTAATAGTCCCATTCTACTCTACCCAAACGGCCAAGAAAATTATATTGTCATATCCTCATAATATTAGAAGTTCCTTTTTCCAATAAGAGAGCATATAAGTAAAGTGCTGCCCACACACTGCGTGAAATAACAAGCCTTTCCCACCTTGGAAATCCTGAGAATTGGAAAGCAAAATAGAAAATACCCTGGTCTACTTTGATATAGTTCACTATGACATAAAACTCTCTACTCAGATGACACTCACTTAAAGTCATCCCTAAGATTTATACCAGAAGGAAAAGATTTTTTTTTGAGTCGCCACGAATAAAATGTGATGTGATTTTGCTTGTTCTTCCTCTTCCTCGATGCAAAAGTTACTATCTGTCAAAGGAATTGGTGTGCAATGGTGTAAGCTTCCGTGATCTCAACCTCGGTGTGCAACACGGCCTGATTCTTTTTCAGGGTGGATCCTTAAATTGGCCACAGCCAGAGTGAACTAGGTCACGGGGGACTTAAACCCTTCCTACCGCTTTCTCCAACGGCCAGAAAGAAACGTTCCACCTACAGCTGCCAAAAGAGCAAGCCAATTTATTCCAAAATAGAAACAGGAAAATAGTTTACAACACTAAATGCCTGAATCATCGAAGTGTCAAATTAAATATTGATAGCATCAATTTGAGTCTAAAATACTCTCTAGTGTTTGGAGAATCCAGGAAGGGAGGTCAGCAAGTATGAAACTAATGATGAAAGCATGAAAAGAATGTTCCTGTAGGGCCCATCATTTCATCCAAGACATTTGTCCATCTATCTGACCACCTCTGGTGTGGGTGAGGCGGTACTGAGGGTGAAGAACACATTGATGGATAATACAAGACCTGTATCCCTAATGAGCTTGTATTGTACCTAATTTTAGCTGCACTTTCTGCAGCTTGGATAGCATTGCCAAAGGAAACACATAAGAACAACCTAATCTCAGAATAAACTAGGTAATACATAGTAACCCATCCAATCAGTGAATAGACAGCGGTGGCTGAATTCAAGTCCAGGTGCAAACTGTTTACCGGTTGGAGCCTCAGGTCTCTCATGTTTCACAATTAGTAGGTGAGTAAGATGAAATTCTTTCAAAATTTGAAGCTCTGTTATCCTATGGGGCAACAGACTCATTTTTACCCAAGAATAAACCAGACTAAACCAGAAGCTATGGAACATAGAAAGACCTTGAGACACAGCCACGACACTTAAAGCCAATAATGGTATAGCAACATAGAAAAGGGAGGATAGAGAGAGTATTAGTCGGTGAAATATAGCCATGGGATGCTGGGGAGTCCAGTCTAGGCTGAAACCACTGCCTGTTGTTATCAGAACATATGCTGCTCTGGGAGGTGTGTGTGGGCATCATTTCAAATTAGTTCAATCTCCACCTTAGTATCCCCATGTGAGTCTTTTTCTGTACGGTCTAACTCACAGAGTTGTTTGGCGCATTATTCAAGATGCATGGTATATAATAACGTAAAACTAAAGGCACAGAGTTCTACGCTAAACACACAATGGACTCTTGATAGCTTTTTAACTCAAACAGACATGGAAAAAAGAAAGTTATTACAATTATCAACACCTGCTGAGGCTGAATATCCTTCACTTTCCTCCTCCCAGTTCTTGTTTTAGGTCACGCTTAAAGGAAAATAAACACTAATTCTGATGAACTCATACTAATTAGGACGTTAACTGCCAATTAGATATATGATTAACTTAATATGGAAAAAGACAATTCGGTTGTTGCTTTATCCAGCTTGTTTGGAGAGAGCAGTTTTCACAATACATGACAAAAATGATGACGAAGGGTCCCAGATGCTGGGATATGCTGAACAAACCAACCTCATATTTGCTTGGTGAGCTCAGCATAAACAAAAGCCAAATAGGTGAGTCACACACAGCTCAGCAGTGCCAAGAAAGGGACCCAAGTAGAGCGGCAGGCAGTCCTCCGCAACCGTCCCCACTGAAATCTTCATTCATTAAACAGAAATCCCGAAAGATCCTTTGAGGAACTCCCTAGTGCCCTTTGGCAGAAGACTGGCAAACAGAGTTAAAATCAAGGGTTGGGGGAGGGGTGTGTGGGGGTGGGGGGGCTGTGAGAACCAGTGCTCGAGGGAAAGTGGTCTCTGTGGAAAATGCTGGGAGGGAGGGTGGGCTCAGAAACCAGAGCGCCTGTCAACTGTTCTGCACAGAGACACAGCACCATAAAATGCCAGCTTTATTTAGGAAGCTGGATCCCAAGCCCCACCACTGTTGTATAAGCGCAGGCACATTCTTCCATGCTCACATTATACATACATATATACACATCCACCTACACACGCTCACAGGGGGGACTAACATGACAATTAAATGGCAAAGCCCCCTTTGAATCACAAAGAACATAACACTAAGATCCATTTGACACGATGAGCAAGGGGTTACACAGCGGCTCCCTGTAACTAGGTCAGAAACCAATTGCTAGTCAACTCCACAGGCCCAGAAAGATTTAATGAGGAGGCAACCAAAGACAGAAGGTGGAAACAGTGCCCCGAGCACGTGTCCCAGACTCTGCAATCTGGCAATGGCACCCAGTCCGCACCATCTCTCTCACAGACAGGCCAGAACAAACTTTCTGAAGTTCCTAAGACACAGATCCACGATCCTGGCCAGCCCAGTCACAGCTCTGGCGGCGGTGACCGGGGAAGAATTAAAACAAACTGAATCAAAAGACAATCATGACCCAAGTAGAAGGGACAGAAGTAGTGAAAAAATGATGCTGAGCCTGAGCCGGCAGCTGCAATGACACTAGCGGGGCAGAAATAAAATAGCAATGCCAAACTAAAGCTTGCAAAAGCCCGTCCCTTCTGCCAGGATCTACAAGCCACTGTTCCATATCCGAACTGCCTGTGCTGGGCACGGTGACTGGCACCTGCACATCGGCTAGCAGATGGGAAGGCCAGACCTGATAAATCCAGTGCCTACTCCCTCTACCATCACGAGGTCACAAACAGAAGTTGGCCACTTACAGTCATCCCAGAGGGTCAGGCAGGCTCCAGCTACGGGGATGAGTATTCCAGAAGCTTGCTGCTCGGGGAGCTCACATGGGGAAATGGAGGGCCATAAGGCTGTGAGAGGACTCAGCCTCGCTTTGTTCTGTATAGCAGCCTCCCAGAATGGCTTAAGAGGCAGTCCCAGCTCCTGGCACTGGCTAGCAGTCTTGTGAATGAACCACTGTGTGAGACACATACCCACTGCTAATGAGGCCCACACAGACACAAGCCAGAGAGGGCAGAGCAGTAGCCCACTGCAGAAGAGGCAGATGAGAAGCAGACACTAGTGTGACAGCGTGTGGGGCCCACCTGGCGCACAGGACTCCAGCTCATGGAAGTCATAGGGCCTCAGGAGCCAGGATTGGAAATAGCTATCTTCCTCACACTAAAGAAAGTCCCATCTCTCCCCACCCGAGACTCAGTGATGAGGAGAGTGGATGTCAACATTACAGAGATCCCATTAAGCATTGCTCTCCTTTTATTATACTGAAGGACATTTTAACTTAAAAATAACAGAAGGCAATATTCAGAATAGCAAGGTAGTTGGCTTCTAATACAGAAAGAAAAAAAAAACTGTTTGCTTTAGAATTTTGAATATGATTAAGTTTATTTGACGCAATTCCGTTGTAGATTGTAGATCATTAAGAACTTTAGAGGAAGGATGAGCTTTGGGGTAAGTTGCAGGAATTTGAATCCCTCCTTAGATTGCTCACTGGATAACCACAGAAACACCTCCGTATCCCTATCTAGGAAACAGAGACTAAGTAGTTCTCCATCCCTTAGGCTGTCCTGTGAAACTCAGTTGGCTGATGAGGTGTACTCACATAAAGCTCCATGATGCTTCAACCTTCCTTGATTACTGTCCCATCCTTGTGTGACTGAGCTGACCTTGGGCCTTCAAATTTAGGTTAGCATACTAAGTTCTTTGGGTCTACCCAGTTATTGAAATTCCAACCATGGGTAGATATGCAGCTTAAAATGAGTGAGACAAGGCACATTACCGCTGGCTGACAATTAAGAGGATTTAAAGAAAAACAAGAACGGAAATGCTCCCACAACCCTGCCAGCTTCTCTTGCCTTCTCCCATAAGGGTTCTGAAGAGCAAAGATGGAAGATGATTAAGAGTATGTGTATGTATGTCCACTAAATACGTATGTGCAAAGTTTTCAGATATTGTTTATCCTGATGAATGTGCTTCATAACCCCTCTTCTGCTGAGAGATGCTTCTGTTACTTTGATGTGCAGTTCAGCGGAGTACCTTATTAAACCAATTCTACCCTAGGAGGTCTAGGAAGGGATCAGAGGTCCTGCCAACTGATAACCCCCCAGGAGACAGTAAGCAAGCTCCTGGTCCAGGAGAGTAAGGCCTTGCAGGAAACTTCAGTGCTGGGAGGAAGTTTTCCCTGGAACTTCTGGTGCCTTTTTGATGTCAGGGCTGTTTCCTGACAAGGTGCAAACTCTTTCATTATTCATAGAACCACTGTTGTTAAATCTGGGCTTAAGTACTTAGACCCAGAGGTGGGAGCATTTACTGTTTTGTCTTGTTCTAAATCAAGCAAACAGAATAAAGCAAATACCCACTGATGCCTGGAGAGTGCCCTTTGGGAAGTTTCTTTAAATCCTCCCTCCCCCCCTCCCCGTTTTCTCTTCGCTTGGCAGCAGAATCCGAGGTAGGAAGGCCACAGAGGAGGCGCAGTGTATCAGTTTACATTATCAGAGCAGGGAGTCTCTAAAGGGAAGGAGTGGCTGGGGAGAGAAAGGAAACAATGAAACATGCTCTCATTCCCTACCCGTGAACTAAAAGCCTTTCCCTGCCCTTCTGGAAAGCTGCAGGAAGAACAAGAGTTGAAGTGCAGATGAGGCTCCATTACATGTTTGCCGCACAATACCAGACGAGTGGCTAAGCCTCTCTAAAACTTAGTGCTTGGTTTCACTTCTCCAGCCTGGATTGTGACCCCAGTACTGTCTACTCTGTAAAATTATTGCTGCGAAATAGCTCATATGTAAGAGCATGACATTAGTTCCTCCAAAATCCCTCAAAAGGCACCCAGGAGTTGCATTCTGTAACATTCAGGGAAGCCTTTCCCAAGTCCTAGCCCTTTCCCAGATGGTGATATTTGCATGGGAAAGAAACACAGAAGCAGAAAGAGGGAAGATGATCTTAAGAGAAAGGGCAAGCAGAGTCGAGAAAAGCAAATGGAATGACTTTCACAGAAATGAAATGCCTGACTAATGCTTCCTAGTTTTTGTACAAAGTTCCGCAAACATTGTCAGAACATGGTAACATTAGGCAATTTTCCAACCTAAAGTAGAAGCGGTTAATATTTTATATTCAAATCCGTATAGCCGAAAATACACTACAAAGGAAAGGGAGTCGTCCTTAGCACACACATGCACACATACATTGCCTTCCCTGTGAAATCGAACTCCCTCCAGCCCATAGCTGAGGATACCATGATGGATTCGATCTAGGAAGATCTGACCTGGCTGACTTCCTAAAAAGAAAAACCCCTGTGCCTGCTAATGTGTCTCCACACCTTATCTTTTCATGATCATTCCCAGCATGGTCTGCTGGCCAGAATAAAAGAAAGAGACAGAAAAATAAGGATGGAAAGAAATGGCTGGTAGCACACCTTTAATTTTCACAACTCAGGACAGACCATTAGTTGATATTTTTCATTTCAAAAAAAAAAAAAAGGAGGGAGGGAGGATTAGAAGAGCCCATGTGAGACAGTGGCTTCTTGGATGATCCCGTGCTAAATCTCTTTCTACCCGCCCTGTGGTGTGAGGGGGCTCTCCTCATCAAACCCTACTTATAAGACCATCTGTGTCCCTGCCCATGCAATCAAGTCCCCAGCCTCCACTCAAGCATTGTTACAAACAGTCCTCTCCTTGATGTGGTTGTTCAAGGCTGTGGGCCACTGCAAAGACCCCTTCTTTCATTAGGGATTTCTCTGTCTAAACAGGATTTATGATGATCCCTTGGCAAGGAGCCGTGAATCACTGGCTTTCACAGGACAGCCAAAAGAGTGTTTCAGGAGACTCTACCTCTGACAGGCAATCCAACCCTGAAGATTTATCTCCTTGGATGAAACAGGCATTGCCTGATGCTTCCAGGAGGCTGCAAGCACTCTGTAAAGGCAGTAAACACACAAGACAGTGTCAGGGCCACCAGCCTTCTCTCCCAAAGGGTGACCCTAAGGAACTGACCACCGTTTCTGAACAACCATCTCAGCTGTAAGACAGAAAAGTGGTTTTTATATGGTCTGTCATTCATGCTAGCTAGAATACAATAAGTCTTGATTTGGGGGTATGGCCTGATGCAGGGAACCAGTTATTTTTGGCAAATGATGTATGGCCTGAAAACAGCAACATTAACAGACACCCTAGTGCTTTACTTTTACAGAGGAGTAGAAGCTGTAAGTACTCGGCCCCACACTGAAACAGATCTTTACACCTGTAGCTCTTTAGAGTTTGCCAAGGAGAGGTAGACCTTTTCAGTGTGTGGTAATTGCATTTTAGTATGAGAATCACAAATCTTACCTCCCTGCCCTAGCATTTGTTAAACCCAGGTTTCATTTAGACCAATTTAAGACAATTTTCTTCGATTTGTCTCCTACAAACTCCTCTCCTAGTTCCTGCAATTCCCACTTTAAAAAGCATGGTGGTCTTCTTATTTTATTTTCTGTTTCCCAAGGATGCAGATAAGGCAGAGAGGAAGTGTCTTCTCACAAGCTCTCTGAGAGACAACTCCAGTTAACATAACCTCACAGCCTGGTCTAGGAAAATGAAGACTGAAGAAAGAGACAAAAGAGGGAATAACACCCTTCCCCAATCCAGTTAATTCTGGGTCCATAAAATTTCTCATCCTATAAACACTTGGAAAGAAAGCTCTGGTCTGAGGGGTAATGGGGATCTAAGACAGGATGACTCTTCGGAAGCTGTGTAGGACATCATCTGACATTAAACAGAGCTGAGGTTTGCTTAGGCACATACCCTTTCTACACTCTCCATTGAATCGGGTTATTTTTTAAAAGGGGGTGAGTCCTATTGGCTTTTATCCTTCTGTAAGTCCTTCAAGCAAAGGTTGCAGAATCATAGAGACACTAGCGCATCTAAGTTCCGGCTCCACTATGCCAACATAGGAGCACCTGAAAACCACTTCGTCTCCCTAAATGTCAGTTTCTGTATTGAAGGGAAAAAATGGTACGGGTATTTTTATAGATGATTACACATAGATCAGATGAGATGATCAAGCAGAGCTCTCCTTGCAGAAACCTACAATGCCTTTAGCTTCTTTTCTTAAATCGTAAAAATAAATACTCTGTTGTAAGGTACATGTGGCAAAAAAAAAAAAGAAATTTTAACATGAAGAGAATAGTTAAAACCAATGGAAATTATGTTGCCTCATCTAACTACAAAGGTGACACTAATGAACAACACAGTGGCAACTGAGAAAAAGGAAAAGGAAAGATAAAATTAGCAAATGTTTCATCTCATCTACCTAATGTCTTAGCATGTTGCTCATAGTCAATGAATTAATTTTTTTGAATTATGCAATTTCATTAAAAAAAACAACCTCATATGGGGTTCAGGTACTCCAGCACAGTATGTTTAAAGGAATGAATTTTTTAAAAATCAGCTATTAAGTTATTGCTCATCTAAGGAACTCAGCAACAACAAATTTCACAATTATTTGAGGGGAATCTGTCTAGAGTATGCTGTTCTGTTCACCTAAAAAGATACAGCTGTATCTTCCCTGCCTGTTCATATTAACGATGACACACACTCTTCTCTCTGTGATCCACAGACACGTCTGCATGCTACCTGTGTGGCAGACACTACGTGGATGTGGAAACACTGAGATGTAGTTTGCATATCAGGAACAGAAGGTAGCAACTCGGTCCTTGCTCTGTTTCTTGGGCTAGAGTCAAATTCGCTAGCACCTGCTCACTCCATCCCATGACATTCATTAATTCAGGAAGTCTGGATGGCATTCTTTCTTCATTCTATTGGAGATTACTTCTATTTTGACAACACAGAAATACCAAAGAATTTTCTCTGGCACTGCGAATAAAACAGAAAACTAAACATGTGACTGTGTTTGTTTGTAAGATTTTACAGTTTCTCACACTGCTGTTTCCATGTAGAGAAAAACAATTCCGATACTAGTGAATAAATGTCTGTGAATTGACTGCACTTAACTCTCACATCCCATTCCACTTGAAGTCTAATATGTATGTTCCTTGTGGCTTAATTCCTATTACACTGATGGCAGCATCAAAGAAGAGACTTAGTGACATGCCGTTCCCACTATAGACTAGAGAGGCTTCTGCTTTAATATATAGTGCAACTCTTTTCTATTATGAATTTTCCTCTGAACTTTCCAGAAATGTTACAGAGTGACATATATTCCAGTTCACACTATAAGGATCATATTCTAGGAGAGATTTTGATGCGTAAGTCATCGAGTATCGATCAAGCAAGGCTTGCCAATCAACTTCACAGTAAAATTTAAGAGGCAAGGTGAAAAGAAAGATCCCTGGTATAGGTTCCTGGAACCAGCATCCCTGAGTGAACCATATCCTCATTTTATGAGGGAGAAAAAGAAACAGGGCAGGAAGTAGGAGTATTGTGTGTAGAGAACGGAAAACAGAGGCTAACCTACCTACAGCCCAGGACTGTGGGCTGCCTGACGTTAAACAGGGTGTGACCCAGCTGCTTCTGCCTTTAAGCTGAGCAACACTGTCAAAATCCACTTTGATTTGGATATGAGAAGTGGCGTGATCCCTGCCAAATATGCATGGGCTGATTCTTACACTAGGGGGGGGCAGTTGCCTGGATCACCCCGAAAATTAGAAAGTCAACTAAGGAATTTTGACGAAACCTTTTACACGATGAGATGTTGCATATTCCACTCAGGAAACAGTTAGTAATTAACTGTATCCCAGGGGCTGGGATACAAAGGATGCTGTAGAAGATCTCTAGTTGCATGGCATTGGATTGAAGTGTGAATCCCAACAAAATGCCAGTGGAAGAGAATACTTACCAATGCATATTTGGTCAGGAAATCTCTCCAACCTGAGCATTTAACCAAAGAAAGCCTTCAAGGGTAGAAATAAAAGCTCATATGCATGAGGAAATAGTATTTTAAGTATATTATTTTTTAGAACATTATTGTCTTTGGATTTTTCTGATCAGAAAAGCCTTTGATGTTTTCTCTCTCATCTCCCCCTCTGTGTGTGTGTGTGTGTGTGTGCTTATTCTTGTTGCCTTTAGCACATTAGGCAAGTATGAAACTACTAAACAACTTTGTCTCCTTATCAATATGTTGTTAAGGATGGTATTAGCATATATATTTTATGTATCGTGTCCCTTTGAATTTAATAATAAAATTTCTCCTATACCTTGCCTGTACTCTTATGCAATGTGTGCCCAGATAAGTATATGTCTGAGTATGGGTTTTCTAATCACCATTCTATAATGAGTCTTCTAGTCTTTTTTGTTACACTTTTTTTTCCCCCTGAAACCCTTAGCAGGGCTGGAAAACAAAACGTCTCACAGCTTGGTGCTTCTCTGCCTGCCTTGATTCGATTGAGTCCTAGGCACTGCAAATTCCATGCCACAGTCACAGCTGATAAACCCCATTGCTTGAGCCATTCAGGTGTGTTGATGCTGACGTCACCTGTAGAGCCTATTCTCCCAAGAGTCTTGAAACAACTATCTTCCTTGTCTTTTGGAAAAATCACATGCAGATTCTTAACCCTTACCCATCTCTTCACCCTGTTTCTTTTTCTTGTAAAGAATTACTAGATTGAATGCCTGGAAACCTCTCTTTTCTCAGTTTACATCTCTCATCCACAGTGTGCTTTTTGTGTCGACAAGATTTTTAGATTTTATTTATCCATATTGCTCTCATTACCTAGTAATGCATACTTAGTGTCAAAATTTTAGAAAATAAAACGAATAAATGAGAAAACACACATTTCTTTCCACTGCTTTTTACTTACTTTAAAAAGAAAACACAATTGAGATTTTTCTCCTTCTATTGTACCTGACTGAATATGTACCCTGGGCATTTTCATGAACCGTACTTAGCAATCTTTTGGAACCCTGCTTCTAATGGTTGTTTAATTGCCTTTCAAGATGAACAACAAACGATAAAACCACTCAACTCCTTACTATTGGGCTAGAGATAGTTTTAAATTTTGCTATTATAAGTAACAATGAGGCAAATGTTTTGTACATTAATCTCTGTCCTCATTCCTGCTCATTCTTTTGGAACAGATGCTAAGAAGAGAAATTGCTGGGTCAAAAGAGGTAGGGCTTTAAAATTCTGTGCACACATTGAAGAATATTTCCCAGAAATGATGTTTTAATTATTGTATCTCCAGAAGTATAATGAAATGCACTTTGCAGTTTTACAACCCTTTTCTTGCCAATGTAATAAGCACAGAAAAAATAAGAAGAAGAAAAGAAGGAGGAGAGGAGGAAGAAGAAAGAAAGGAAAGAGGGAAAGAAAAAGAAAGAGAGGAAGAAAGAAAGAAAGAAAGAAAGAAAGAAAGGAAGAAAGAAAGAAAGGAAGAAAGAAAGAAAAAGACACGTGAGGGTTGGAGGGAGGGGCATCTTGGAAGAGAAAAGGGAAAGGGCTAAGTATTACAATTATATTCTAATTTTCTCTTAGTATAATTCATCATGTGAAATAAAAGAGGATAGAAAGTATTGCTCAGACATTCATTTTGATTAGTATCATGACAGAATATTGCATATATGTGTATGTAGATTATATTTAGTATTTAAAATTTTCTCTTTAATAATTACAACATTTGTTTCAGAGATTGGTATAAAAATATTAAAGGTATTCACCAGACAAGTCAACCAGTGCAATTGCAAGTAAATGCTAACTTACATAGAGTAAGTAGGTAGCATCTGGTACCCATGTCTATGTAATTGTGTCCATTAAAATCTAACTTACTTTACCTGTCTCTGAAAGAGCATTGCTAGCTGTCCATAGCAAAGCTTCCAACAACCCAGAAGAAACATGAGGATTATTTTTCTGTCTTGGGCAAACAATAGTGACATCATGTCACTCAAAAGCTTTTCCTCTGGGAAATAAAATAAAGCTTTCAAGTAGCTATACAGGACCACATATTGATGTGTCCTGAAATCAACCTGTGCTGTAAACTTGTGATGTCAGCAGAGAATGCCTTCAAGAAAATACCGTGCAGACTCTATATCACACGCCTGTGTCGAGAGGTGTCCCTGAATAGGACTGGTCCTGTTGCTTTCTATGCCGCCCTTGGGTCTCTACTCCCTATGTCAGTCAAGGTTCACGCTACACATACTCTCACCCTCCCTCCTGGTGAAGTTCCACCAAGAGGCTATCGTTAGGAGTTCACCAACGCAAGAATGTACCACAGAGCCCCTTGCCCAACAGCATCTTTTCTACAGATTTGGTTTCAGGTTTGGAAATGGTTGAATTCTTGCCTGCGGCAATGTGATATCTGACCAAATGGGCAGCTCACCCCAGGTCATTCCTCCCTAGGTGCTAAACAGGAATCTGGAAAGCCTGGGTAAGCTATAAGCTTTATAGTACAGGAGTGGGAAGAGTTGAAGAGATCAATGCCATGTCGTATCTGAGCACTACCAGGGAGTAAGGATATCGTACCACAAGCTAATAACAGAAACCATTTCCTTTGGGTTTCTTAAACCTAGTAGTCAGCTCTCCCCAACTTTGCCATATAAACATACTTTTCTCAGCTCTGAAGGAAGAACCACCTTATCAGAGGAATGGGGACAAGTCTGTCTGTCATGTCCTATCTCTCCATCAAGTCAATACTCCTTCTACACTCACCAGGCTCAGTGTGACATTCACCATAGGCAACAATAGAGTCTGCATCCAGCCCTTTCCTTTACACTGACTAATGAAGGAAAACAAAGTTCTCTCTCTCTGTGCCTTGCATCCATACTAGCTAAATTTGAACTACCAGTGTATTCTCTTAGAGAAAACAGAGACTTGGGAGTAAAACAAGCTTGGGCTCCCAGGTAAATTCTGAAAAGTGGGTACTGGATAATTCAAGTGAGAAGCCCCAGCGTTCTGCATTCTTCCCCATGAGAGCCTTAGGAGTTGCTCTTAAGCTTCAAGAACTCTTAAGTTTGCTATTCAAATCATCCTGATTACTAGTTGACAAATCAAATGTTTTGCTGATAAACGTTTTCTGACAAATGAAGGACAAGGGAAAGATAAAATTGGAAAGAAAACATCTTCCAAAAGATCTCCTTACAAAGGCTCTAAGTGGCAGGCATATCATGTGGCTATATGACAACAAGAGAAAGGACCAGCATTTTGTGGACAAGAGGGACAATATACCATGACTGTTCTTAAGTGGAACCAATTTTCTTCCTTAGGAGATACCTTAAAGTGTCTACAGCTGCTTTAGATAGTCACAACTAGGGAAGAAGCAATACTGGAGTCAAATGGGAAGAGAACAGAGAAGCCAGTAATTATTTCACAATGTACAGGATAGTCCTTCAGGGTGTAGAGATGACCTGCTCAAAATGTCTCTGACACTGAATGTGAGGAACTTTGGATGATGGGATACACAATAGTATTTCTTCAATGAGAGGGTGAAATGAGAGTACCTGTAGATTAAGCTAAATTGAAAATATCTACTTGGAGATGAAAATGGACATTCCAAGCCATAGCATCGAGGAAAACATCATGGACAATGAAAAGATGATCACTGCATATTTAAAGAGAAGAGGAACTTTTGTACAGATAGAAGTTATCAGAAAAGGTGGTCCTGATGGACAGGCAAGGTGATAATGTCTTGAAGGTGTCTGCCTGGTAGTAAGTCATCTAGTTAAAGAATTTTCTTAGTGTCTTCCATAATCTGTATCTAACAAAATGATAGTTACAATTGCTACTCTTTGTTGTCAACTGTACATACATGGAAGAAGGGGCTCTCAGCTGAAAAAATCACCTCCATCAAACCAGCCTTTGTGCATGTCTGTAGGAATTCTCTAGATTGCAAATCAATGTGGAAGGAACCAGCCTACTGTGGGTGGTTCCATCCTCAGGCGTGTGGGTCTGGATTACATAGAAAGGAAGCCAACATGAGTTGGGAAACAAACGCTGTAAGCAGCAATCATACGTGATCTCTGCTTCAGTTACTGCCTTGAGCTTTCGTCTTCTTTCCATGGACTTTAAACTGTTTTCTTGTCACATGGCTTTTGGCCACGATGTTTATCCCAGTAACAGAAAAACAAACTGCAACAATAGTTTAAAGATACGACTATATAACGAAGCATAGCTAAAATTCTAAAAAAAATATAAAGCTTTCTCTTTTCTCTTTGGCTAAATATTAATTGATATATTGGTACAGAATTACAAAATCCTTATTAATAATTCATAGAAATACATCATTTTTCTTCCCTATTTTTCTAATGTTACTGAAGAAATCAGCCTTAAGCTTTTCCACCAGTGTTGCTTATGTTTAGAGATCAGGAGACAAAGCCACCTGAGTCTGAGTTGCATAATAGAATTATAAAAACAGGGTCCCTGATGTCAGAAAGCCTAAGCCCCTACACTAATTCAGTGTGCCTCCTATGTAAGTCATCTGAGTGGCTGTATTTTCTGCAAGAGGCTGTTGGCAGCAAACCCTCTAACCTTCATAGAAATGTCTTAGGCTCTGGTCTTACTGAGATACACTCTGTTCCATTTAGTTGTTGAAATTCATCGTCTTTTAGATAGCACATGTCCTTCCCGTTTAGAATGAGGAAAGCCAGGGTGAACCTATGGCAAGGCCTATCTATGGTCACATGTCTTATAAAATTCTTTTAGGCTTTGCTGATTACCGGGTCCTTAAAAGCATTTCCATTTGTTGTCTTGTAGGATGCTCAAAATTGCCATGTGAGAGAAAGGTACCATCATTATTCCTTCTCAGGGATAAAAAAAAAAAAAAATAAGGTGCCTGGATATTCTTTAACTTTCCTAAAAGCTACACAGCTGGTAAATGTCAAAACCAAGATTCAACTCTATTAGGTTTAGTGTAGAAACCTGTCATCTAATTTAAGGTCCAACAGATCTTGTCATGCTATTTTGATGCTGCTTTTAGGAGAGCAAGCCATTACCTCCTCTGAGAAGAGCCATTGCCTGTTTTTAAAGGCAGTATTTGCTTGCAACATTGATTCTAAAATTTCTCACAAGGGTATAAATTCAGGGAGATTCTCTAACAGAAATTGTGGCATGGAAGAAGGTGCCACCTCATCTTTGGCAGACACTGATGAGGTAGACAGCTTAACAAATGGAGGCTTGCTGCTAGCTCTAAAGGCCTCAAAATTATACTTTTGACCAGTGGTTTTCAAACATCGAAAATCTTCAGTTGTCTGATTTATATTCTTTTCGTGATGTTAGAGATTACACCCAAATCTCTCCATATGCTTGGCAAGTTCTCTGCCACTGAGCTGTACTTCTTCCTAAAATTTAATGATAACACCAAGTGTTCATGGCTTCCAAAATCAGATGAACTTGCTGCCGGAAGGTGTATAGCTAACAACTACCCACCTACTAGGGCGTGGCCTCATAGACTATTTACCTGGATGCAGAAGCACATCCGGCCCCCTTCCTCTCTGCCTTTCCCCCTGGTCCCCGGTTTTGCTGGTTCGGTTTGTTTGGATCTCATCTTTATCCATCTTTCACGCAGAGAATCCTGATTTGTACGTTTTGTCTATTAATACCTGTCTATTTCTTAGTTCTGAGCTAGTGTGGGATTCCTTTTATTAAGTGCCAGATCTCTCTGCGTTCATAAATTCTAAAAGTATCCCAAAACCTTACTCCCAGAGAACATGGTTGCGGTTGATTCAGGAAGTGCATCGTCAAGCAATCCCATTTAAGTCCTTTCTACTGGTGCCGTGAAATTAGAATGCATATTGACCTTTGTGCTGTGACTTGAATATGATGTATCCCTCAAAGGTGTGTTCGTTGATAGCAGATCCCGTCAGAGGAAAGCATTGCAATCATAAGGTCTCTGCTTTAGGCAACAGATTAACTGGTGGAATGAAAACTGAATGAACTTATGGGAAGTAGTAGATGTGGGGATGCAAATTGGGGGACATTTTCTTAGGGAAATATCTCCCGTTGGTCACCTCGTTCCTTATTGTACCTTTGCTTCCTGGCTGTCACGAGAAAAACAGCATTCTTCTGCCACACCCTTCCACGATGATGCTCCTGATTTACCCACCATAAGCTGATCTGTTTTCTCATCTTAAAACCTTCCTTCTGTAAACCATTATTTTCTCAGATACTTCGTTACTGAGTGGAAATGTTCTGATTATCATGTATGAATATGCCAGTGTCTAAAGAAAGCTATTTTCTGTGAAATGAAGAATTAAATACCAAGGGAAAGCTTTCTTCTGTAGATGAAAAGGACCAAGTCCACCACTTCTTAAGGTAGGTACCCCCATAATCATGCAAAATCATCTCAGAAAGGTAGTTTCTCAAAGACTATCCCTAAGTACAAAGATCTATGTTCTATAAACTTCCTTTGAATCATTGTCCCGAATACAGTTAAATCAGGTGGTCCACAGACACCTCCAATAAAACAAAGACAAGCTCTAATATCCAGAAGACAAAAGGTCTGCAGCCCTCGCTCAGAAAGCTTCAGAAAATGACATCTAGAGATTGAAGACGCAATGCTATTATGTGTTCTTAGTCCACATCAGTGAGGGAAAAAAAAAGAAATGCAGTAAATTTTCTTTCATGGGAAATCTAAATCAAACATTTTACTTTAGGCCCTTCAGAGTGAATTTTAGATTAGAAAAAATGATAGCATTTGCAATGAAAGAGAAGCTAGACACACACATTCTGAATCTTTTGATTTAGGAAAGGTTTCAGAGAAAGGTGTGAATGGTAAATGTCCCAAAAGACTGGTGCTGGGTAATCTATTAAGTTATGCACTTGACAGAGGTATTGCTGCTTTCAGCAATGGAAATAACAAAGTCCAAGCAATTTCAGCGTCATAATCACTTTCCCTTTCTTTCTGAATTCAAAAAAAATTCAAAAATATTAGTTTTGTTCTTTTTGCTTTTGCTTAGGAATAATGAAGTGTAAGCAGCTGTGGCAGATATGCAAGTGACTTTGTATGAGAAATGTTTGGTACAGCTCACAGGAATATACAATTGAGTAAATGAGTTAGAGGGAATATATTCACTTCCTGGGCCTGAACTCAGGTTCAAACCCTAAGAAGGGAAGAAGCAGGAAATGCAAGCTTCTGATTCAAGTTGCCAACCTTGTGCTTCTATGGTAAGCAAATCCTGCTCTTGTCAAATAAATGAATGTTGCTAAAAATTAATCTAAATTATAAAACCATGATTGACTTGATATAAAGTGGAAGAGTTATTCAAACTATTGAATTACATTAAATGAATTGCTACTCAATCATTTTGCATTGGAACAGAGCTGATCCTCATTATTGTAATTGTGAATATTCAATGTTAATACATTTTATCAATACTACTTAACTTGCTTCTCCTAGCTAGAAAAAAGGGTATCATTTAACTGTTGTTGAATCCTTTAAACGGGGGCCCTAGGTGTGGTCATTTTAAGCATAGAAAAGATGTGTAAACATGATGACTCCTCACTGAACTTGCCTTAGATTGAAATAATAATCATTAACCGATATATTGAACACATAGGGGTCAAGACAAATTAGATTGTTAAAAATATTTTATTGATCATATACAGTATCTTCTCAGGGTGAAATTGTATAAGTGAACTATTATTATTTAAAGATTTCTTTGAAAGAAGAAATATCTTTATATTTATGCTTAATAAATAAAACTATAGCGAATAATTTTGTCAGCTATATCAGCTGACATAAATTTTACAACTCCATCCCATCTTTAGGTGTTCCCTAGAGTACAGAAAGGCTGGATACCAAGTAAGATAAATGGTCTGTGTACCCTTAGAGTCAAGACAAACAGTCAAAAGTCCCCTAGTGCTGATCCTTTTCTTCTCCAACGAGACTTAGCACTTTCCCCTTGCTTCCAGCCAGATCAGATAAGTACTATTAGCACATTCTGTCATTTCTCATTCAAAAAATATTCAAGATGTCAACATAGAATTCAAAACATGAAAACTATATTTATAAATTTTGTTTTTCCTTATTATCTGCCTCTATCCCAATAATCATGTTCACCCTGCGTTGTTGGGGGCACACTTTAGCCCCCTCTTAACAAAAGTGTTGATCTTCGATTCAAATGGAGAACTGAGGCCATTTCACAGAGCTCAAACAGCAGTCAAAATCCTGGACTCCAAACCACAGGTTCTTAGTCAAGAGGTACGTCTCTATGATTTCAACGGGCATTGCTTTTTTTTCATGGTAAAAATAAAAATAATAATTCCAAGCATACAACAGAGATAGTCCAGGTTGCTTTCTGAAGAAGCTGAGTTCATTTTAAGGTAGGTAAGCCAGATTTACTAAATATTTAAACTCAAAGTCATATCAAAAGAAAGAGTTTGCTTGCAAAACAAGCCCCCACAAGACAAACAAAAGCAAAACAAGACAAAAGTATCTGCCTCAACTCAGCAAATAATTTGAAGCCATTTCGTGGTTGAATAATATAAAATGTCTTTTCAATGTTCTCCCCACAAATTCCAATAGGGCCTGTGAAAACACATTCTAAAAACCATCAAAGAATGGGAAAGTGACTAATTATGCAAGAATTACTCTCATGACTTCTCCCATTCTCCCGAGGCATGCTGTGTTTAAAAAAAATAATAAAGGATTTGTAACTCTTAGCTATCAGCACTTCCATGTAACTTTTGATTCAAGTAACAAATAACATTTCAGTACTGTGTGTTCATTATGCTACTAAAATTGCCAAGGAAAGAAGCCAATTCTAATGAATTGTAACCATAGTTTCTTCTGGGTATTACATATTAGAAGTGGGTAGCACTTTAAATTATGGTACACAAAACAGCATATAATTAATTCTGAATAAAAGATAATGTATTCCTGCTAAATACGAGTTATTTTAAAAATCTCTTAATGAAGAACTCAGCATATGCTGTGTCGCACTGTGAAAATGTTTAGCATATGCCGTTACAGCCAACAGTTCACATTTATTATTATATTTATTTTCAATAATACTATATTATTTTAAGTGAACACAGGGGGAAAAAAACTTAATCGCCAACATTCTGAATGTGGAAAATAGATGCAAATTACAGGAAACTTTTTGGCTCCCCATAAGTTGTCACTCAGTAACTTTTTGATGACATGGTGCGATTGCAATTTGCAATCGAATGAGAAAAATGGAAAAGACTGTGACTTTTAAATCACAGAACATATGCACAATGAATTTTAAAATTCAGATATGGAGATAAACATTTCTATTCTGAAGCCTGACATGTTCTGAGTTTTCATGAAAAAGCAAAGCTTAAACCTAGATCGTGAGTTTCGCATGACTGCCTGTGGGTTCATTACTCCCTTGATGACATCGTGTTTCTGTTTGAAAAAGAAAAAAAAACTATTTGAAGGTTCTACACTTGAAATCACTAAAGTATGCTGTACATCCCAACTGCACAGAAAGACTGGTCCCTTGTTCTGTCTCGATCATCACTAATGATTATAAGGTAGGATTTGGATTGACCAAACTCTTTTTATTTTAGCCTTATTTTCCATATGTGTATCTGGATTGCACCTCATGGACCTATAAGCCAACCGTGTAACTATGCGCTTTGAACAGCTGTGGGACGCTTATCCTCATGTTCATAACTAACGTTCTTTTCACTTATGATTGTTCTGGCATCTTCTCCCCAGCTTTCTTAGGGATGCATATGGAAACACAATAAAACTAGATTTTCTAAATTCATGTATGCTTTTGATTCTTGTTTCCTTTTAATATGAAGAGGAAAATGGAGGCAGTATCACAAATGCCTCAAGTTAAAATCTTTTTATAATCCAAGTCCTAGCTTATTTTTCTGTGGTCTTATGACTGACTAGTCTCAAGTATCGAAATAACTGGAAACATAAAAGAATGATTTTCTATTCCTTTCCAGATACCCTAGTATTGGGGCGATTTCAATTATGTTTGAACACTGATATGAACACCAGTATGCAGCAATGAATAGACAAACGGCTTAGAAAGTAAATTAAAATATAAAACAAAAACAGAAACCAGGCATATCAGCACTATACAGTTCTGATGGTATTTGGCCACGTGTGAATAGAGTCAGATTGTATAGATAATTCAATCGCCTACTCTTAAGATAACACTTAAGATATTTTTGTGGCAGGGGGTGGTGGTTGAGACAGGATTTTCTGTAGCTTTGCAGCCTGTCCTAAAACTAACTTTTGTAGACCAGGTTGGCCTCGAACTCACAGAGATCTGCCTGCCTCTACCTCCCGAGTGTTGGAATTAAAGGCGTATGCCATCACTGCCCAGCAATTATTTACAATTCTATTTAAGCATATTTCCATTTAGATTTTTATTAAACCGAGTAAATGAATCATTGATTATAATAATATATGTAATTTGCCTAACTGCCCCCTTGATATCTCAGCTTTCTTTTTATTTCTTTTCTTTCCCTTTTAAGGACACAGGCATACTTTGGACACTGTGCTGATTAACTTTTTGTCAAATTGACACAAACAAGAGCCATCTTGAAAGAGGGAAACTTGGTGGAGAAAATACCTCCCTCAAATTGGCCTGTGAGAAGGTCTGTGGGGAATTTTCTTGATTAACAACCGGGGGCTGATGTGAAAGAGTCCAGCCCATGGTGGGGAGGAGTCATCCATGTACAGGTGGTCTGGCGTTGTATAGGAAAGACCTATGTATGTGAGCATGGAAGGAAAGAAAGCCAGAAAGTTGGACTCTGTATCAGTTCCTGCCTCCAGGTTTCCTGTCCCGGCTTCCCTCAATGATGGAATATGCCTGACATGGACGAATAAGCCAAATAAATCCCATCATCCCCCAAGCTGCTTTGGCCGTGGTCGTTACCACAATAATAGAACTCAAACTAAGACAGGTCCTTGATTGATTTTTGTTTAGTTTTGGTTTTTGGAGACAGGGTTTCTCTGTGTAACCGTACTGGAACTAGCTTTGTAGACCATTCTGGCCTCAAACTCACAGAGATCCACCTGCCTCTGCTTCCCCCAGTGCGGGAATAAAAGGCGTGCGCCACCATCACCAGGTGGAGCACTTCATTTTTTAAGTTTATTATGGTCAACATCATTATTGTCGTCATCATTGTCATTTGTGTATGTGCATGTGTGTGTTGCGGGGCGTGGGGGGGGGGACAAGTGGACACATACAGACACATTCCCTGGCCCATATGAGAAAATCAGAGTACAGCATTGTGGAGACAGTTCTCCCAAACTTATGTAAATTCTAGAGATGAAACTTAGTTGGAAAGAACGCATATATACGCACTGGACCTTCTCACCACCACATTACTTACTTTTAAATTTTTTTTTAATATAAACAGTTTATTTACTCTAAACAGCAACACAGACAAAACGCCATATAAACACAAAGGAAGTGGTTCAGAATGGAGACGCTGGCCAACTTTGGATCTGAGGCTCATAAGCAACAGCCCAGGTTTCTGAGGAGGTTGAGGGTGGGGAGGGAGGGACAGTGTGGTTCTGTCATACAGCCAGCTGGAGGCCAGAGCTCTGAACAGTGGGAAGCATGCCTGCATCCGAGCGCGAAGAAACTAGCTCCTAGGGGCTTACCAAGTACAAAAGTTTATCATTTTACAGCAGTTGAAATACTGACATCAATATTAAAATAAAAGCAAGTTTTACATAACAATCAAAAATACAAAAGACTTGAAGGAAGAGACCCTGTATGAAAAACTGGGGCAATTCAGCGAATTGAGACTGTATATGCCAGTGGCGGAAATGGAAAATGGCGCCTGCTCAACCCTCCCAGGCGACTAGTATGCAGCGACTTAGATCTGCCAAAGGTGTAAACAAGTTCTTGCCAAGCCAATCCCTTCCTCGTCACGGAGCCACAGGGCCGCTGTTTATGAGGGGGCAAACTTCTTCGCTTGTGCTCTAACCCTTTTCTCATATTCCACTCTGTTTTGGCAGTAAATTGTGTAGGCCTTTGCTTGAGCTGGGTCTTGGATATTTGGTTCATTA
>NW_026067927.1:9957321-9997504 GCF_014885135.2 Alexandromys fortis
CAAGGTCATATTTGGTCTTACAGAATCATCTGAAGAAACATCAAGGACAGAAAAATTTTAATGTAAACCTTCACAACAGACCATCTATCCATTGCTGAATATGAATATATATATTATGTTATATATATTAATAACAATTAAACCTTGTTAAGCACATTGAAGTCAGTTCTGGTACATAGTAGATGTTCAACAAGTATTCACTACACTGATTAACAAATCTTGAAAACTGCGTATCGAAATCCATCTTAAGTTTTAACTATAGAAATTAGGTTTTAGCTGAAGTTGCTAAGGTTCTCCACTATTTATTTTCCTTTATTTATGCCTTGACACATTCCATAAAGAATTTAGGGCAGAAGAATTGCTTGCTAAATCAATTCTGTCTGCTACTGCTAGGACTTATTTACATAGGAAAAAAGAAAACTTCCTCTTTTAGATGCAGGTTCCGATGGTTTGGCAATGATGCAGAGGTAGCTCAAACCATAGCATCCTGTAGCAGAATCTTCCTAGAGTCTGTTATTCAGATGGAGTCACTACGCTTGCATTTTGTTTGCTGAGTCTATTCTTCCCCTTCAGGACAAATGTCACCATCTAAGATAGTCCTCCCCTAGCTAATTCTTTGCCAGGTTCCAAAGAATGCAGGGGTAACAGATGGTATTTGTGCTGTCCACTGGCTTACCTCCACCCCTTGGTTGATGGAAGCCTTTGAGAAATGGAAGGGCTTCAAGATCACATTTTAAAGAGAGGTCATCACCTAAAAATATGTATAAGCAGGTGTCCCAGGAGGGGAAATTACTTGCTAATGTTCAGGTGAAAATGACCAAATCTAAAAAAAATAATCTAAAAATCTCTAGGATCCAAGAATAGAGTTCTCCCCATACCCATCAACTAGTGACCACTTCTGAGCCACTGAGCCCAGTAATAGAGTGATCTGAGCCAACTGAGAGAAACTCTCTTCCAGGCTGTAAGGGGCACTATCCAACCCCTATCAAGTCTGATGTTGTATCGATACACTATTTTCATAGCAAAATGAACAAGATGGGAAACTCACTGTTCCTTTATATCATTGCTGGAAACACTTCAGAGCATGCCACAGACAAGTGCAAACCCAGGTGTCCACTTACTCAGTTTAGGAATATATCTCCTGTTGTAACTCAGCACACACTGCAGGGTTTTTTCCCACACTCATACCCAGGTTCCTTAACCATGACTCTACCCTGGGAAGCCAAGGCTTCTCTTTCACTTGAGAAACATTTCCTAGGAGAATAGCCTTTACGCTTTACAGAAGAAAGAAAAAGTAAAATGAAAAGAACATTTTGTTCAAGGTATTTATATAAGAATGTGATGTGTTTTTTGTCAAAAAGTCACAAAGAGGTCAATATTATTTTTGGAAAATTTTCTTTGATGAATTCAGGGGAAGGCTCCACACATCAAAACCCACCTGAATACAGACACTGCCTCTCCTCACTATTTATGTCCGAGACCCAGAGATTCTTAGCTGCGTGGAGATCTACTCCTGTGTGGGCACAACTGGAAACGCCTTGTCTATAATTACAAGAAGAGACGGGCAACAGGCGTGCAAAAGGTCAAAGCAGATTTGAGATCATCAGACTCAGAATGCTGTGGAAGTTCCCTTGGGGATGTCTGCCTCTGCTCCCCACTTCTGCTCCTCTATGTGTAGTCAGGTCCTTCTCTCCTGAGAGGTGGCTACAAGGCAGTAGGTTAAAGGAACATGAAGAAGAAGATGGGAGAGGATGGAACTGCAAAAGTTCTTTCAAACCGCAATCAGAGACACTCGCATATGGTTTCTGAGAAGGAAGTGGACTGCTATGCTGGCCTCTGTGTGAATTAAATGAACTCATATGGAGGTTTCTGATTATCCTTCAGTCCTCACCGTCGGTGCTGATCTCTTTGTAAGGCTCTTTGGGAAAGCTCCCTGGCATCAGTCATTAAGCAATCAAGCGTTCACCTGAAAAGGAATGCATTTTTACTTGGTGGTAGCACTTTTCCTATTGCGGCTTTTTCGGTTGTTCTGGATACTAGGAAATACTGTTCTGTATCATAAATAAAGGTGTGCTTTCCAGTGGAGGTCTTCGGTTCATCTTTCAACTTCACTTTTACTTCCTTTACCCCCACGCTGACTTCTGTAAAATGTCCATTTGTTGAAGTCTCAGCTCATTGCAGCTATTTATGAAAGCTCCTTCAAGTCCTTTTCAGAGCAGAGAAGACTGTAAATAAACAGACAAGTACGTAGACCTCCGTGGCTGGACTTTTCACATCCCAGCTGCTGGAAATCCAATCTCCTTTCTCCTGGGAGGCCAGCACAGATTTAGTGAAAGTCCAATAGCAATTCCTTGCTCAGCCAGACTTAGCTGAAAGTCTATCCAATAAATACACATCTGGAAGATAAATTTAGAGCTAAATAATTGCGAGTTCAATTATTTAACCTTCCATGAGGCTTTTCTATGTTTTCAAATGTCTGAATTATGGCACACATCAGAACAAAATCACCCAGTGAAGGGTATTGCACTTCCAACTATTAACACTTGAAAGTTGGGCTATGATGGTTTCTGTCTGTGTATCCAGGAATAAGCACTGTGGCTATTACATATTACATACATTGATGGATGAATAAATGCTCAAAAAAGTAGCCATGTGTGTTCTCACAACTCTATGTACACATGTCTATATCTAATTTGACAACACACTGCCCTAGCAACTCTCAAGTTTGATAAACTTTACCAAAACCTACAACTCAGTGAACTAATATTCTTGCTTCCTTTTCAACAGCTCTAGTCCTTTACTGTGTCCCTTCCTAATACCTCTCGCTTTCCATTTGCCTCATTGGGGCTCTGAGTGACACCAAGGAGTGGTTGAAAACAGAATCATGTATCCAGTAATGGAAGCCTTCTCCAAAGAGGAAAAAAAGCAATCAGGGATGAATATGGAAACGGTGTGTTTTGAATCCCTTTCTTCTTATAGATTTTGATACCCCAGCCTTACCATCTGAAACAAATTGATGTCAGAAATAAGCGGTTCAGTGTGTGAAATGTTGAACTATTTTGTGCTGAGAATTGAACCTGAGCTATTGTGTATGCTAGGCGAACACTCTTCACTGATCTATGTCTCCACCTGGAGGCACGGCCCAGCCTATTTATTAACTTGCCTAGGTTATCAATCCCAATATTATAATTGAACACCAAGTTAAGTATTATAAATAGCATTCGGTCCCAATCTACTTTAAGAAAAATTACCTTAGGGGATCTGGATGGTTCTGATCCTGACAAATAAATAAATAAATAAATAAATAAATAAATAACATGAGCAGAACTGAGCCCTCCCTTGAGACAATGAAGGTCCTCCTGTGGGGTACAGCTTAATGCCGTACTTCTATTGTCATCCATTGTCTCCTCTGTCATGCCTGTATACCTCCACTTCAGATTTGAAACTAATCTAACAAACGTCATGTACCACTTCTTAGGTTGAAACATGTTCTGCAATGCAGTGTTATTCTGTGGGAGCCACAGAATTTCCACCTTAAACAAAGGTCAGAGAGTTCAGGCATATTCCTGCCCCTTCAAAGAATATGACAGGAAGGTTTGACCAAGGGAATGGATTTCTACAGAATACTTGTCGTAAGGTGCAATAGCTCCATGTCCTGCCTAAACAACAGAGTATTTAACTCAGGGAATAGTTGCTTGATGCTTCAGATATTGAAGAGTCAATTGTCGTGTTTATTCTTTGTATATTTTAAAGCAATCTTTTGCTTACTCCCCTTTTGGATTGGGGTATATAAGCATGTGGAAAATAAACTCAGGTGAATTCAGTATTCACCGGATTGCCCGTCTGGTTCTATTCCGTATCTCTGTATCTCTATTATGTCTCCTGACATTTCTAATCCACACACCTCTAACCTGGAACTTCAAAACCCATTGAGACTGGACCTTGACAATATTCAACACAAGACCACTGGGAAAGGAGTGAGTTTCTAAAGAGTCTGTCCTCTGGTTAGTGTACTTTTAAGAGACCTGTGGGAATCTGTGTCTATTTTCCACTATGTGAGGCATCACTTTGAATAACAGGCCTTTAGCGAACACCAAACCCTCACCACCATGCTACTAGAATTTACTGTCATAAGAACTGCGATCATCAAGTTTCTGTTATAAATAATCTAGTCTTAGCATTTTTTTTACAGCAGCTTCACTTGGACTTGGTTAGACATACAGTTGATTAAGTCTGTGTAAATATATGTATATTATGCACACACACTATTAGTTTGTTTTTTTTTAGAACCATTACTAATACAGTGTGGAGGGATTGTTTTCAAATGGAAATATCATCAGATTTCCAACTCGATAAAATAAAAAGAGGATTTCCAGTCTGCTGTCAGCATCCAGGAGCACATTTTAACTGCCGTGAATGACAGCTGTTTCCTTACCTGTATCCAAAGGTCAGATTTCAGCTAGTTCAATAACTAGAATGCAATGCTTCCAGGTTGCAATATTTTTTTTGACAAGCTCTGGGCAAAAAGTAATACACGGTGGTCTATTATTATGTTTCAATAAAAGAATTATTGAAGGAGACCATGTGAATAATATCTTTATAAAGTTTCTGGTTACAACCATTTTCTGGTTGTTTTACTCTCTCTCTGTTTCTCTCTCTGTCTCTCTGTCTCTGTCTCTCTCTCTCCTTCTCTCTTTCTCTTTCTCACAGATACAGAGACAGACAGACACATACACTCAGCTATGAGAAAAACATCATCATGAGACTTCAAAGTATTATTTTGTACTGCAGAAGTAATAATAAACAAAATAAGATATTTATTGTAAATACTTATGGCTTGGGCCTCATAAGAACCTACACTCTTACCTGTGTGATATATTAGCCTCAAATTACTCAATTGCAGATATGACTCTGTCAATGTAAGTTGTCATGGTTTCTTTGCAATGAATCTTCAAGATTAATTCTCATACTCTAAGCAGTAGTTTCCAACCTCGGCAGTGTGGATTCTTTCAGCTAAATTATTTCAGAGGGAGGAATATCCTATGCAGTGGACATTTAGCAGAACCCCTGGCTTCCTTTCCCAAATTTTAATATTTAAAAAAATGTTTCTATCTTAGAAATGTTTAGATCTTTCTAAACGTCTTCTAGTGGAAAAACTTTCACTACTCTACAGGTGGAATTATTTTGAGTAGTATTTGCTTTTTGTTGTTCTGAAAATTGAAAATATAACACACGTACAGAAAACCAAAGCTCCAGAACTGGTATATGTATTTTCCTAAGGAATACTATGTTGTCAGCTCTATAACAAAAAACAGAGCTGTATCATCACCCCCTCCCCATGTGAAAATCTCTGACAGTTCCCTCTCTCAGTCACAAGTGAGATTTTCAGAAAAAATATACATATTTTAAAAATCACAAGAAATCAGAATACGGGTTTGAAAACTAGATTCCCATGTGACTTAATCGAGGTAACAGAACTCTGCAAGAATAATAGCATAACCAAAATAAGAGAGCAAAAGTAAGTGAGCAAACAAATGAGAGAGAGAAACAGAGTGAGAGACAGACAGAATGAGAAAAAGAGAGAGAGAGAGAGAGAGAGAGAGAGAGAGAGAGAGAGAGAGAGAGAACCATGCAAATTCAGTCCAGTATTAAGCAGAAGATTAACCCAACTATATACTCTAGAGAAGGGTCTCTAGAAAGTGGTTTAAAAAGACTAGTGTTTAGGTTAAATCCTCATGACTGATATCTGGCAGCATTGTAAAAAGGGGAGTTATCATATTGCCCTAGAGAAACAAAAGTGTCCTCACGATGTTGAGATACAAGCAAAGAAAGCCCTATGCATAGCTTATATATTGTTATTTTGACATATCCATCCACAAATATAAGCCCAAATTATCTATAATTTTTAAAATGTAGTCTGACTCATGTATTTTGTTATAGTAATGAACCCTGCTAGTAGAGATTGTACATGCCGCCTGCACTGCAGATGCATTTTAGTTTTCTTTCTTCTATGATAAAAGTGTCTAACAAAAATCAACTTAGGGGATTAAATGGTCTATTTCTGCTTTGATTTTGAAGTTGTCCATTGGAAGAAGTCAGGGATACAGACTCAGGTAGAAAGTTCAAGCAGAGCCTAGAGGAGAAGGCTGTTTGCATTCTCATACTTGGCTAAATTTCTTATACAGCCCAGGACACCTGCCCAGAAAATGATGCCATCCACAGTAGGTATCCAATTTTAAGACACCCCAAGATCTGACATAAGAAATCCCTCAATTGAGACTCCATTGCCAGGTGATTTTAACCCGTGTCAAGCTGTCAGTTAAAAATAACTAATGTATGGGATTAAAAAAAAAAAGACAGCTGTTTTCTCATATTCTTGAATAACAGCTTAATTGCTCAACTTAAAGTAATATAGAGATTACCCCTAGACACTAACTAGGGAAGGTTATCCGTGAGACTCGGTAGAGAAATGACAGGAAGGACCAACACTCCCCATATGGTATCTCAGAGACTACAACTAGTGGAGAGTTTGACAATAAACAGCCTGCAGCTACTGCCACCATGCCCTCTCCCTTTTGTCCTTAAGTCCCCTGAGTACTGCGACATAAAAGACCAACACAAAGAAGGCTTCGGGTGTCTCTGTAAATTAAGTCTAGTAGATATCTATAAAAATAGTAACAAAAAAAAAAACCCAGAAAACAAAACCAAAGAATATAAAGCAAGTGTTGGCTCTATGGCAAGAGAGATACCCCTCTTGTATCTTATGCTTGTGTAGTATGGCCATTGTCAATATCTCTTCATTTGTCTGTGTTATGAAGAGTCAGAGGTTTAGCATCTCTTATGGCATTTCCTGTTAGGTCTGAATATATTAATTATTTATCCCATGGACATTTGTTGAGATAAGAAGAGGTGTAACAGAGGTTGTAGCTGACAAGGACTTAAACCTCTTAGCGCAGCTGTGCATAGTGGAGCAAACTGCCGTTCTAGCACTCATGACTTGATGGCATTGAGAGACTCTAGTCTATAAAAGAAAGCCCAAACTGCTAAAGTTGTATGCTTGACTCTGCCATCATTATGCGGTGATACTAGAGGATAATGGCATGTATTCCTCTAAACAGTCCCTCCTAAATCAATATAAAAATGAGACATAAAAAATAAAATGGCCCTCAAAGTCACTTTTAGATCTTTGATATATTAGCATTCAATATATTGGACATCAATGCAAAAATATCTTATGACCAACTATTTTCTCAGTGACTTATCCATGTGCATATTTATCATTCTTTCAATCAACCAAGAACGCATTTCATCCACTTTCTAAAATTGATATTATAGATTATGAGTATGTATGCTAATTCAGAATTTATAGCATCCAAAATATGGAGGTTTGACACTCAGAAAGCTGTATTATAATGAATTCCACAGGGTAGTTAAGATGCAGGGAACATGTGGAGAAGACAAAAATTAATCAATATAGTCACTCATCTATCTACCCACCCAACAATATAAGAGCATCTGTGTGGTTAGTGAGATTTGTTTCCTGTCCAAACCCCACTATTCACTGTAAGGCAGAATACACAACTGAAGCTGAGACCTTCACAACACAGAGAAAATATTCTCAAAGATGGAACTCAATAAGGCAATCTCACGTCTTTGGAGGTTATTGGAAGAGACACAGGGGTAGTCTTTGCTGGCTTTGATCATCAATGAGCACGAAATGTTTGTTGGAAGATGTTCGGTAACCATTATGTCACTGTTTTGTCACATAGAGATGACCTCCCATGAGTAATAATGTTTGGAGTCGATATCTGACAGGAAGCAGAAGTAAGAAGATGCCTATGTGTGCAAATGATGGGGATGTACAAAGATAGAGGTTTGGGAAGACAGAGCTCAACCAATTTAAGCTTCAATCTTGTATCCACACCTCCCTGAGGCTGGACCAAGTTTTAAATATTCAATTATAAGTCCAAATATACATGTTTATGTGTTATGATTATGTAACCCATGACCAGTATAGTCTGCCTTGTACTGAACATGGATAAACTGGTGATGTGGCCTGCCATCACATGACACTCACATGGAGGAGGGTGGCGTAGAATTGAGTGTCAAAGACAAGGAGAGCAACTAGAAGAATAAGTGGGAATCTCAGAGGAAAAATGGTGGACTGGAACTTTAGGGTGGCACTAGAATTAATAATGTGCATAAACTCTGAAAATATTTTTAGAAACAAAAATTAATAGTAGCTTGTAATAGATGCAAAATGAGGTTTCAAAGATGGAATTTCAGCTTGCGCATTTTTTCTGAATGAATAACTGGGTAGATGATATTGACGTTATTAGAATACAGACGACAAGAAATGATCATACGTAAAGGTTGATAGCCAGAGCATTAGACAGTAGAATAACTGACAGTACCAGAAATGGAAGAGTTATCATGTGGGATGAAAGGATTCCTGGAGAAAACACTAAGAAAAAAGCACTAAGAAACTCTACTTAAATAGAGTAACAGTGAATAATAGAATAAGAGACAAGACAGCTTAGAAAATATAAATGTTAAGGCAGAAATAGATGTTGTCCAAAGGTATGCATCTAAAATCTGGGTACTTGGCATGTATATATATTTGAAACTGTGGTCCCTAGGAGGAGGGACCAGCTATAGATCCTTAGGTCATTGTAAACCTGCCCTTAAAAGAGACTGGGACATGGCTGCTTCTTTCTCTTTCTCCCTTTCTTTCTTCTCCCCTTCTCCCTCTTCCTAAGTAGACATGTCTGGTGTGGGACAATGGATTATATTCTATCAATTATATTTTAAATAAATGCTGATTGGCCAGTAGCCAGGCAGGAGTATAGGTGGGACAACCAGTCAGGAAGTAGAGGTGGGTCAATGAGAACAGGAGCATTCTGGGAAGAAGGAATTCCTGGTTGACAGTGTGACCCCAGCCTCAGAAGAAGCAAGATGTGACTACCTTGCTGAAAAAGGTACTGAGCCATGTGGCTAACATAGACAAAAATAATGGGCTAATGTACATTATAAGAATTAATAAAAAGACTGAGGTAACAGGCCAATCAGTTTATAATTAATGTAGACCTCTATGTAATTTCTCTGGGACTTAAAGACTGCAGGAACTGGGCAGGACAGAAAACTCAGTCAACACATGTCAGCACCCACTATCACAAGACATGCTGTGTTTGATGTAAGCCTAAAGTATGAGATCATTTGAGTTGCATTTGATCACCTATACTCTGAGCCGAAAGAAAACTCTATTTTAGAAGCATCCGGTGGCAGGCACTTCATTGTGATAATGTGAGGCTGACTAACACTCTAAGAAAACATTTATCATCCTGAGAAAGGGGAAAATTGAAAATCTATTAATTTAAGGAAATTGGAGTCAAAGAACAGTCAGAGTCACGCCCCACCAAAATGGCGTTTATTTGTGATGCCCAAGATGAAGGAATGACTGCCATGTTTAATGCCCTCTGAAAACAATTCCATGGCCTTCTGCTTAGAGCTCATATCTCTTTTCAAGAGAACAGTGCAGATTTACTATAAATTTCTCATCCAGAGACTCACATTTAGTCCACAGATATAGATATAGACATAGACATATATCTATGAGAGAGAATCAGAGGTTAAAATCTGATAACATCCTTCCTCAAAGAAATCCCTCAAATATGTATGAGGTGTTTTCTTTCCAGCATTGCCTCAGAACTGATGTTCATTATTCAATGGAGCTACAGTCTCGTATTTTCTTTATTCCAAACATTTCTTTACCCAAGCCTCATTCCCATCATCTTTGACCTTTTTAACCTGAAAAGACAGATGTCTGTCTCTCTCCTGATGCGTGGGTGCAAAGATAGGCTTCCCTGCCAGGATGGATTAGAGCAACTAAAAGGAAGTCAAGCACGACCTTGACATCCCTATGAATGTGATGCTTCTCATGGTCCTTTCCACCTCCCAGGACAATTGTGGGAGATAGAATTCAAGAAAATGTCAGCCATGATACTAATATCTTCCCCTCCTTTCCTGTTCTTACTTTTAATCTTTTTTTCCCAGATTTTAATTTCCCTTCTTTCTTCCCCAATTTCTCCCTTCTCCACTTATCTTTTAGCATGTTTCAAAAATGGTAAGGAACATCCCTGCTGTCTTCCCCTTGGTCCTAAGCCTCAGGAGAATGGTGGCTCTCATTTGCATATGCTGGGCACTCACCGCTGCACACCCCGGCCATGCTTTACTCCCACTCTTAGCACCACTAGATATTGTTTTCTCCACTTGTCGGTGTCTTTTGTACTTGTTTGTTCCCTCAAAATGAACATGAGAATTTTATTTTATCTATGCATTTTAGTAAAGATCTGTATACACTAACTCTGGGCTGAGCAAAATTACTACCCCTTGGTCAACGTGACATAAACAAGTATGAGACAATGGAGCCATGAGCACAGGTCCAGCAAGACCGTCCTTTGAAACATGTTTTTGACTTATTTCTTCTTCAAAGTCAACCACCATGATTTAAATCATCAAGAAGCCATTTGCTTGAAATTTTGAGACAGTAGTAAAGCCCCATGCAGGCTCTCATCTGCCAGTAAATGCTAACATGTGTCCCACTCCTGAGGCATTTTGGAAGTAGATTCTAAACTCCAAATCCGGCTGCCTCATCTCCAGGAAAAACAGAATAGATATACTGTGCTTCCATGACATAAATCTATGTTTCAGTTATAGAGCCAAAATGAATAAATGGTAGTTATTTACATGGTCAATGTACTACAGCTTCCTCACTACTACTGGCAGTTGAGATGTTCCATGCCAATGCTCTTTTCATGAGACTCTGATTTCTTAGACAAACTTGGCACCATTGGGAGTAGCTTATTTTATTGGGTTATTTCATTTTCCTCTTTCCTAGCTAGATATGAAATTGGCAAACCAAGATTCATTTCAGTCATAATGGCATAGGAAATATGAATAAATTATAGTATATGATGATAAATGTTATTAATTTATTAATAGCCTATGCTAGCTGAGTTACTACATTAATGTTAGTACTGTTGTCACCATGTCATCATTTTCTTCCTCTTTTTTCTTGAATGGTTGTAGTAGTGTAGAAACTATGTTTGACAGAGAAACAAAATGTTTCAGCATAGATTCAAATACTGCATCTTGCTCACTTATAATAATGAGCACACTAGAGAAGCTTATTTAAGGTGTCTGAGGTTTTTATTACCTTATCTGAAAGACATGGGTGGGAGTAGAGAGATGCTTTGACTGTGAAGTAAGATAACGTGACAAGGTGTTCAACAGAGTATCTCCTTCACCAATAGTGTTGTTCCTTGAAGAGCCGAGTTCTGCAAACACTTGCACAGTTTCCACAAAATGCATGTAGCTATAGAGCATTTAAAATGTGTACAGTCCGAACTGAAATGAGTTATAAATTTCAAGAACACGCCCTATGTCCAAGCTGCAGTAAGAAATAATCATGTTCTTAACACTAAAATGCACGAAATGTATTTTGTTATATGTTGTGGTATAACATTTTATCAATGCTATAGCTATACCAATTAAGATGACTATGTACATATAAACATATGTACAAATTAACATATGTACATATCTGTAAATTAAATATATACATATGTACAAATGAACCCAACTCTTTACCTTGTTTTAAATCTGCTTGCTAGAAAATCTTAAATTATGTGATTTCCATTAATGTCTTGCATTACAGTTCTGTCGGAAGCACCGAGTTGAAGATTTCTCCTGAAATTTCAATTACAATCTCATAAAAGCTCAAAAACAAAGGAACTGGTAGAGAAAATTGAGTTCTTCACATCCTCAGCATTATGCAAATGTGCTTCATGCAGAGAAGGAAGCATTATAGATGTCAACGTCTTTCTGATGTAAAGCATCAAAGGGTCAGAGGTGACAAGAAGCTTCTCCTAAATCTAAGTGACAGTGTCATGCAGAAGGAGCAGCTCCTTAGTGAACGTCAGTGAAGCTCAAGGCAAGGGGCAAATATGCTGCCACCCTGGAAGTCAGTACCAATTCCATAGAGCCACTCCATCCACGCACGTCAGGGTGGAAACAGAAATCTGTTGTTACTCCACTTCTCCATCGGAAGGAAATATTATGTAGTTACACAGTACTGCGACTAGCATTTGTCAAGTACTGTTTGAATCTGAAATGCTTCCAAAAAGTCATGTATTGAAACCTTGATCCCCAGTGCATCACTGTTCTGAGAAGGGACTTGGGGGAACTGAGTGAATTATGAGGGCTTTGATCTTATCATTGGCTGAATCCACTAATTGTTTCACAATTAGATGAGCTATAGGCAAGGGATGGAAACTTACAGGTTGGGATCTAGCTGCAGGAAGTGAATCCTGGCTGTCTATGTCTTATCCTTCAACCCTCGTCTGCATTCTCTATGCCTCTCAGCCGCAATTAGATGAGCAACGCTGCTCACGATGTTCTCCTTGACCATTCTGTAGCACCACCAACCTAGGAACAATGTGACTACAAGCTAAAACCTTCAAAACCATTAGCCCAAAGAAACCTCTTTCATGTGTATTTCTCAAATATTTTATCATAACCACAGAAAATCAACACAAGTATTCACTGCACACTTGACCCTTGGTAGTTGCTACCATCTAGTTGTATAGATGAGGGAACTCTGTTACCCAGCTGTAACCTGAACTATATGTACTCAGAGTGCCATACCATAGATAAAGATGGGAATAATGAAACTGACTACAATTCATCAAAATCCCCTTTGTCACTTGAACCTTTGATCATTGCCGTAAATGTAGATGAGACTCTCACATTCTAAAAAAAACTGAATGAGATGATGGAGCATAAAGCCAAGATCAAAGAAGAATATGTGTTCTATCGCTGTTATTGTCCCAAAGGGATATGAAATTTAAACTGTTCTCATCCAGAAACCCAAACAAAAAAGGCAGCCCCCAAATATGAGAAGGGACAAAAATCAACTTTGTAAACTTTGATGTGTTAATAGTGATCTTGATAGGGATCAATATGTTAGAGATGAGATATTCCCCATTAACCTATAAAGAACCATTAGCTGTGGCTACTGGCCCTGGTTCCTGTGTGTTCACTATAACAAGTGTATTGGGTCGTCCCAGGTCTCCCTTCCAAATCACTTTAGATTTCTAGATTTACCTTTATAGCCCCAGAATGCAATCACAATATTTTTGTATGTAGAAAAGCATACGTGCCCTAAGAATTCTGAGATTTTTCTAAAGGTTGGTGGGTTTTGTTTTGTTTTCTCTTCTAAAGAGCACTGCAGTCACTGGGGATTAAGCAGAGAGAGAACTAGATACAGAGGGATATTTAAGGAAAGCTCTCAGCTGCAATAAGCCTGCAGCCAGAAATACTCCCTAAGAGTGTCATAGAGGGTATAATGGGAATCAGCAGCCTAGAAGACCTCCATCTGTACACCCTACAACTCCAGGGCCCCTCACAGGGCAACAGTCAAATATCCATAGCAATCCAACCTGGCACCTCTGAAGACATAATTATTTTGACAAATTAGTTTCTATTCAGTTTGATGCAGAAATGAAGGACAGATTAGCATATTTTCTCACATTTGAGGTCATATGAATGGCATCCTCACTGTTCCCTGGTAGTAATAACAGCTGAGCCTTGAAAGGAAGAGCCTCCACTGTTCCCAAAATGACTTGGTTCTAAATTTGAATCAGCCCTATGCAAGAAAGTGTGCACCAAGGGGAGCAATCTTCTGAAACCATATTCTTAAAAAAAATAATATGGTTTAAATGGTTTCCTGTACAAGTGTAAAATCAGGAAGACCAATACCTAAAAAGTATGGACAGTCTCAGCAACAAGCAAATACAAGCATTTCTACAGAACTAATACCGTTTCCATGTATTTAATCAGCTCATATTCTTACCCATAAATCTTGTCTTTTTTTTATTTCAAACACTATTCACTTAAGTGAGTTTGGCAACACATTTTGAAGGCTCCATGCAGGGCTGAGAATTAAATTCTTGAGTGTTCAATGACCTGCCATTCACTTAGCTTTTTTGACCAAATAAAAATATGATGTCCACAAGCTAGATTAGGAACAGAGTATCTGGTCAAAGAAGTCATAAAAACTTCTGTCTGTCTATGCATTTTCATCAGAGTTGGGCTACTAATTTTCAGGTTTTTCCTCGGTCTTTCCAACCTAGTCTTTTATAAAAAGAAATGTGGATTGAGGCAAGCTGAGAAACTCTTTGTACACAGTGAGTTATCTGAAACTAAAGAGCTTGCTAAAAGATACAACCAGTGGTATACAAACAGAAAAGACCCAAGAACATAAGATTATGGTAGATCAAAGCACAAAGCATAGACACCTGACGAACGTTGTTTACTGATGCAGATCGCTACCATGTGTTGGCAATTACATTTGTTTTGAGATGATTTATTGAAATGTCAGTTTGGGTACTTCATGATATACTCCTGAAATCCAACTTAGATTATGTATTTGAATCCATTGATGAGTTTTGTCTGTGGTAAAATGTACCACAACCCCAGAAGTGTGAATTTCTTCTCATCTTTCACATGTGTCCTATCACAAGAAGTAGAGAGCAGCGACTGATGGTGCATGTGTCTTCCTTCAACAGCTCATAAATGCACTCTGTAAATGCTGAGTATGAAATGCGTACTGTGATGTGACACTCTTGGTGGCATCCTCCCTTCATTACGAAAAGGCTGGACAGCAGCCCAACTTCAGGAGAGAGTATGAAACTTGGAAACACAACTTCTTACTGTCTAACACTTCCTTTTAAAATATTTAGGTTGTGTGAACACATCGCAGAAAACATAACACTCTGTGTCATCTTTAAATCACCCTGGGTGGGGATTGAGCCAAGAATCCATCAATCCTAGACAGAGTAGGAATATCACAGGAAATGTTTCCCAGATAATTTCTGTCCTGAATTCAAATCCTCGGAGACTGTCTGCGTGCCATCGCAGGCTTTTGTTATAGGCCTAACAAGACAAAACGAGATTAATTACAGGAGGCCCAGTTTCAGGTACTCAGTCAAGACCTTCATATCTACCCTTGAACAATTAGTAGTTCATCTCATGAATCAACCATTGGAAGTATCTTAAATCCGCTGGCTAGAACAGAACAACAGAAAAGACAGGAGCGCTGTCCTCAAAGTTGTGTCTCTCCACTTTTCAACAACATAACGCTGAGAAAAGTGATTTGGCCATCCCTAATCTTACTCTCCACCTTTTTATAAATGGAGGTAATTAGAGTTTCCACCTCATTGATGTTGTGCTAAAGATGGATGGAGATAATTCGTGGAAAGTGCTGAGCACGGTGTGTTCATTTTAGCTGCTACAGTGAGGCCTCGGTCAAGGTGCAGCATCTGCACCACCTCCTCCTCCTGCAGACTTCACCCCCTAGAGTTTTCATTCTTCCTATTCGCTTTTGTCCATTCTGGTCCAGAAATCATATAAGAACAACACTGGACACTCTTCTGCCTCACAACCTGTGAAACTTTCCCAGGATTTGGGGAACAATGCCCAAAGCCTCGGAGCTGGTATTCAAGGACAGCTTGCACAAAGGGTACTAAGCTTGGGCACCATGACTCCCTGGGGACATCTACTCTGCTCGGACTAACCACACCTGAACATCAATTTTCTGCTGTTCTCCTCTGCATGTCTCCTCCTCTAGAATCCTAAGAGGGGAGAATTGGCATGCACGATGTCAAATAATTTCTGGACAAAGACTTGAGATCCAGGTTATTTTACAGCTGAAAAGTCCCCAAAATGCCACTTTATGGATGAAAAAGCTGAGGCCAGTTGGCTTTCCATGGTCACACAGCTATTTATCAGCAAATCCTTTGCTGTTTGCCTGGAGGGACTGAGCCCGAGGGCAGCCTATTAGGAAGAATATTTGTCAGCAATTGGCCACGAACTTGCTGACAGGTGATGTTTGTCCACTTGTGAGACATGGGACAGAAGGTGTGCATCTAGTAAGAAAAGAACATGAGGCTGATTTTTCCACGAGTGTAAGTTACATCCCAGGCTTGCAGTGCAGGTATGGAAGGAAGCAGGGTGATTGGGAGAGGGCTTCAGAAATGATGCCTTGTGATATGATCCATCATTTGTTTCAAACACATGGTCTCTGTGACAGGACGTAGTCCTGACTGACACTCCCAAGAATCAACAGTGCATTACTCTGAAGGAAAGTGTGCCTGGAGCTAAGAGCTAAACTGTTATTTTTTTTTTCTCTAAGATAATTCTAAAAGTGATGCTTGATTTACAGAGTGCCATTCAGGACTCTGAAAAATAATAGTGAAAATAAAACCTATGTCTTATCCCACAGCTGTGTCTATTCACAATGTATCTATAGTAGAGTGATGTAAGACAAATCTGTTTACTATTCATGTATTTTAGGGAAAACATTGTGAATTAAAATTCGTCCCATAAATGGACCTTAACTTGTTTTTGTTTTGTTTTGTTTTGTTTTTTTGGCATTGAAGCCTAAAGTAGCTCTGCCAATATAGTCAAAGATGTCTCATTTTAAAACCCTTAACTATCTAAGCTTTTATTATTTTTATCCCATATGAGTGTTTTGCCTTCTATATGTATGTACACAATAGCCAAAAGAGGACATTGGATCCTGTGGACCTGGAGTAACAGATAGTTGGGAGCTGTTGTGTGGGTTCTGGGAACTAATCTTAATCCTTTGCAAAAGCTTCACATACTCTGGAAGGCTTACACATCTCTCCAGTCCCAAACTATGCTTTTTTTAAATATCCATAGACCATGAAAACCTAGTAACTGCTGACATTGTCTGGCTTCTTATATAGCCTCACTTAGATTTGCCTAGGCCTCCTTAGTCTGTGATCCAGATCTGTGTTCCCCATGACCAGACAGAAATAGTGCACAGGAAATGAAATGTATGACTCCAAGAGTCTGAGCCTAGGAAGTTTAGTTGCAAAGGGGTTAGCTTCAGACAAAGAATGCTATTACTTTTCTTTAAAAAAAAAAATAATCCTTATATAGTTCAATCATTTAACTCATTTGATATACTACAGAGGCTTCAGTTTCTAAATATATATATATGACTGAGTGCCAATAGTACGGAGCACATTCAGGAACTGTGTGCCCTGCCTCTCATACGAATCTAGTTTCATGCACTCAAAACTGTCAGCAATTTAGGGCCAAACTAGAGGCTGTCATACTACCAAGAGGTATGCAGACTGCTTGGCCCAGGAGTATTAGAGTAACTCGTCCATTCAGATGATGGGCTACTTTCATATACTCACCAATACCACAGAATCCTCATCTATTCTAACTTTGAGGATTTTTGCAATGGCTTACGGCGCTCGAATCTGTGGACCATTCTTTTCCTCATAATTTCCTCATCCTATACAGGAAAACATTTGCCATACAAAGGGTAGTGTGTCACACTGCCTCCTGTGGCGATCCCTGGAAATAATTTTTTTTTTTACACTGAACTATATCAAGCGGCTCTGTGAAAGTCCTCATATTTGATACTGCCTACCAAACCGACACTCGACCTAAATCAAGCTAATGTTTAACAAAGCTTCTTTGGGTTCCAATCTGTACCCTAACATTCTATGCAGCTTTTCTGCAGAAGACAAACTCCAAACACCCCACCTAGGTATTGCAGTGGACTCCTTCCTCACAAGAGTCTTGAAAAAAAAAAAGAAGAAAAAGAAAGAAAAAGAAAGAAAGAAAGAAAGAAAGAAAGAAAGAAAGAAAGAAAGGAAGGAAGAAAAAGAAAAAGTGGGGAAACGAAGCGTTTTGGATTGCTCAGTTGAAAGCAATAAAAACACTAACAACCTGTAGGTAGCCCAGTTCCTACAGGAAGGCTAGAGAAACAGGTTCTGGAAGTCATCAGGCTTCAGGATAGTGGAGAATTAGAACTATGGCCAGATCCTGCCATAGATTCAGAAGGGTGGAAGCACCATGGCTATCTTCTCCGTAAATGGAAGGCCACTGTTGCAGATGCACGACCTCCGCTATATCACTAATGTTATGAGTAAAATGATCCCTCACTGTCCATATCAATGGCTGTCCTCTCCTCTCTTACCCTCCCTCCTCTACCCTCCATCTCCTCTTCTTCTCTCTACCTCTCTTTCTCGATATTTGTACACACACAATATATGGAACACAAATTTAAAACACTGAGAATCTGGGGCTGAGTTGTTGCTCTGGCTTCCACAGAAATTAGTAAAAGCACTTTCTGGTCCTTTAAGACTCTTCCCAGAAGGAAGTTTCTTTTTATAGGACCTTTTTACAGGAGTCTATTTTCCAAACACAGAGGAGTGATTCTGTGACCGAATAGAAGATCAAGGAAACAAAGAGATAAATGTGCATATGAGGAATGAGTTGCAGACAGGAGGTGTTCTTCGGGGATGCTGGATCACTCACACTGAAACTGTGAATGATTGAACATGACTCTAACCCTGTTTGCATCTGGGTATTGCTATTTTTGCCCCTTTAGCCTGTTTTTGCCAAAAAATGTTGGTAAACCAACCCAGAGAATGAGATTAACAGGGATGACAGATAGTCTGCATAACAGAATAATGATTTAAATTTAAAAATATTTGGTGCAACACTTCAGTGGAAAATATGTAGCAATACGGAATACAAAAAGACTGTAATATACTCTTACTCCATGCACTGCATAAAGATTTTTCATATTAATATAACTTCATGTCAGAGACACCTGATAGTGAATATAGCTACGTGTTAGAGAAACTGAGACGAAAATGAAAGGAGAGAAAGAAAGAAAAAGAGAGAGAGAGAGAAAGAGAGAGAGAGAGAAAGAAAGAAAGAAAGAAAGAAAGAAAGAAAGAAAGAAAGAAAGAAAGAAAGAGGAAGAAAGGAAAGAGAATAAGACACTTGTGCCGCTGGTAGGTCTCAGGGCCAGGATTTGAAGCAAGGGCAGCTTGGTTTTAGTGCCTATAATATGCAGAAGGTGCCCTGTCATGTCTTATGTGCACAGGGACAGGTGGGGATATGTGACTTAACAGCAACACATAAGGAAAAACAAATAAACAAATAAAGTGTGGAGCATAAGTCCTCTGGGTGATGTGACTGGCAATAAAAGCTAATGTAATGTAGCCTCGGGCTGCAATAAAAAAGTGTATAGAAGGGAGTTGATAATCTACAGTCTAGCTGCCCGAATTTCAGTCTACAGGCCTTCTCTGTGAAGAAGTTTGGAGAGAAAAATGAATGGGGTGTGTAATCTGGATGTGTGGCGAGTGGAAGAAGCCATCCTGGAAGATAAAAAAGAAATAGTCACAGTGGGGAGAGAGAATTACCTTTATTCTATGACACCAAAATTCAAATAACATAACCTTCGAGGAGTGAGTTTGGCTCAACCTAAGTAAGTGTTTCTAAGAGTTGCATGTGTCAATGTGCCAATGGTATTCTTAAAGGAACAAAGAGCTGTACATCAGCAGGGGTCCCACATCATCACTGTGGTGTGATACCAGAAACAGGACCACCTACTGGCACAGTTCTTTAGTCTAGATGGCCTCGGAGGTCCCTATCTGCCATGCAGGAATTGAATTCCATCCTACCTTCTGAAAGCCATCTTTGCTTACGGAGGTGGAAGTGCCTTCTCCTTTCTTCAGCCCACTGTGCTAGTGTCTCCCCATCTTCTGCGTCACTGACTGCTGCAACCTCAAGGTTTATAGGAGACTCAGTACTCTCTGCAGTACGGATAATGTCGACTCACTAAGGAAATTCCTTTTGTGACTTTACCGCAAATGTATGTTCTACTCACAACCTCTGATGACAGAATTCTTCTCAAGACATCTCCTTACAAAGGGCATTGCTGGGTTTGTGGTAGGTAAATTAAGAGCACTGTCACAGTTTGGATCTTGCATATAAACCTCAATGCTCAACTGTTATAGACCTTCCCTAGTATGGGTGCTATCTGGAGATAAAGGAAACCTAAACTTGGGGTGGCAGGGCCTAATGAGAGGTTTTACTGTCACTGGGGCTGTACACCTGAAGGGACTGTCTGACCCAGATGTCTTTTTTCATTATTTTTGCTTCCTGATAATAAAGAGATTTCACACACACACACACACACACACACACACACACACACACCATCATGATTCACTCCCATCATCCTAGGCTGTCTTGCTAATGGACAAACCAAAAGAACCGATCCATCATGGATTAAAATTGTGGTCACAGTTTCTCTTTCTAAACAAATCACCCTTGATACAACGTGTTAGTGCTACAAAGCTGAGTGCCACAAGCAGCATTCTCAATTTGTCCTCAGTAGAAACATGGAAAGGATAAATCCTGGGAAAATCACTACACAGCAGGAAAGAGCTAAAGGCCAAAACCAAGTACAAAAGATTATCAAATAGCATCTCAAACTGACTATAAACTCCCACTTAAGAGTCATAAAAGTCTCACATCTTAACTGTCCAAGGAGGTGACAGGCTGTATCTTTACACAGCCTTGAATTAAATAATGTTTTAAAGCAACAGATCACAAGTACCTGTACTAAACTTATTTTTAAATTAAATACACACACATGCACTCTCTGTGTGTGTATGTGCACACGTACGTGTGCCTATGCATGTGGTTTTGTCTAAATGAACTTGACATTTGCTAGTAGATAATGAAAAGAGATTATTTTAAGAGCAAAGACAGCTCAGTTCAATGTCAGTATGGGTACTACTATGTTCTCAGGTGTAACTGTGCGATTTTGGATTCTCCCACTGATGCTAGATCCTCATGTCTACAGGAATAGTGTATGATTTCTGTGCTGATTTCATACATCTGATTTTTAAGAGTTGTATTTAATAAAACCAAATCATCAGCCCACATTACAATAAGTGATCCACCCACTCAGCCCCAGTGGTCAGAATGCAGTTTGCTGCATCCCTTTTGCCAAATTTCAGGAGTGAGGTGGTGGAAGAAGATGAGAAATGAACATGGCGGAACCTATTTTCATCAGTTTGGTTAGACACTGGCTGCTAGGAACATTCCAACATGATAGCCAAGCTTTGGTGCCTGGTGTCTGGATCTGCATCCCAGCTTTGTTTGTTATCTGCTATAGAACACAGGACAGAAATGTGTTCACTCCTTGTGAGAGACTGACCATCATTCCCAAAGTGTGTTTATGAGTAGAAAGTCCAAGAGTACTTGGAATCCTTTTAGCATAATGACATAATGGCTTAGTGGTCAATAAATTTTGGACATCCAAAGTTATGAAAAGTTGGTTTTTGATATCTGTAGGGCTGTCAAGAAAGATGAAAAATACCCTGGGACACAAAGTGTAAGTCTTTGGAGGAAGTTACATAAGGAAGCACTTTAGTTCGCCCTGCATTAGACAGAACATTTTAATCAACAAAGCTAACAAATCATCTGCTGCTTCCCAGGTTCCCTGAGAGGTGGTTAACAGGCTGCCATCCATCCATTGAGCCATTTAAGGTGTTTGTGGGATCATTGACAAAAAGAAACCCTACTGAGAAGAGTTTGAGCAGTCGCTCTCAGGAGCTCCTCTTGTGAATAAGATTTGGGATGACGGTGCAGGGCGCTAGAGTCACATGATTAGCTCATATTTTCCGTCATAACACTCTGCCCCTAATTGCTAGGAAGGCCCAGGCATATAACACATATCCCACATAGTAGGAAACTGCTGAGCATTGACTCAGAGTAGGTTGGCAAACTCACCCTCAAGCGTCTTGACTTTCCCTGAGAGCAATCTATCTAGCTTGCTGTTTGATTAGCGTCCCTGCTTCTCCAGAGGCTGTATAGAAAAATAGAGGGATAGGGCCAGCACATGGCACATAGTAGGATCTAAGAAAGTTGGTTTTCTCTGCTATCCATGGTACCATGTGAATACAATATCTATTCTTGTTCTTTGGCAGGAAAAATAAAAGCAAGGGAGAATACGAGCTTGGGGCAAGAACAGGTGCCTCAAGTAGGCTGCAGATGGAAAACGGAGGGCCCAGGAGCTTGCGATGCCCAGGCTGGCTGCGATAAAGGGTGTAAAAACAGGTGGGAAACCAATAAAGGTTGTGAGGAGAGTGAGACAACTGGGATTTTTTTTTCCATTGTTTTATCTGGGACCATAAGAGACAGAAACGACTGGGTGGGGCACGGGCATCTTCAGCTGCTGTCTCTTCAGGAGTTAAAATTGTCACTGCTCAAACCCCTTGAAATCCCAAATTACATATACCTGAAAAACAAACAGGAACAGTCTTGAAATTGAGACAGTTTATCAAGAGACTAATTATCTTTTAAGCCTGTCTGGAATAGTAATGAGCCGTTTTTACACGAAAGCAGACCCCTGATGGATATCTCCCCGTCACAAGCGCGGGCGGCTTTCCCAGGAAGACGTTACTTCGGGGTAACTTCCCACAGCCACCCATATGTGAGTTGAACAGTGGGAACAAAATTCACAAATGTACCAAGGAGGCGGGTGCTTCCCGGAAGCGCTAACCATCTCGAAAATCTCCACTGCCTCCTGGAAATTCTAAATGGATGAAGGATGGATCAGCTAAGCACATGAAATTATTCAAAGAGAGGAAGGCCCTAACGAACACTCCATCACTTACAGAGAGATTCCCTAGTCTAGAACAAAGATTTACATTATTTGAAGGAGGAGCTGCTGGCTGACATAGTTAGTCTATAAGACTCAATGCAAAGGGCTGGGCGTGAGCATGCATTTGCGCATGCCTGTGAAGGCCACAGAAAACTTGAGATACTTTTCCTCAGCGGTCATCTATCTTGGCTTTTGAGATGAGTTGTTTTCTCCTTGAACCTGGAGCTCACTAATAAGCTCGCCTGGCTGACCAATGAGTCCCAAAGATTGGCCTGTTTCTACCTCCCGAGCACTGGGATTAAAAGTGCATGCCTCTGGCTTTTAAAGTATGTTCCAGGGATTAAACTCAGGTCCTTCTCTCTATCCAGCAAGTACTCCTTAACTGGCTGAAGTCTCCAGAGTCCCCAGGTCTATTTTTTTGCACTCAATAGCTTCAGAGTTTATTGTTGATTCACTAGGCACCAGGCTCAACTTGATTTTATGTTTATAGCAATCCCAGGACACAGGTATTATTACGAGGTCTGTTTTTACAGAAGAGGCAGCTGAACCTTAGCATAATTTTTGCTTAGTCTTCTCCAGTTTTCCATATACAAAGGAGCTTTAAATACAGAGTATTGGAAGTGCTGACCATAGTGGGTGAGACCAGCATCAGGTAATGTACATACATGGAAAAAAAACGATTAATCAAAAAAAAAATATTTAATGCTATATTTTAAAGTCAAAATTATTGGAAAAGGCGCGGAGAGACGGTAAAGCAGTTAACAACAATTGCTGCTTTGCAGAGAACCAGAGCTCAGTTTCCAGAACCCCCACAGCAGCTCACAACTCTCTGCAACTCCAATTCCACATACCCCCTGCCTTCTTCTGTCCCCCATGAGTGCCAGGCACACACATGGTACACATGCACGCATGCAAGGGGAAGATTAATACGCATAAAATACACGAATAAATGTGCTTTAAGAGATGACTGGAAAACTCCATGATGAATAAAAGACAGAATCTTCTATAAGGTCAGGTTTAACCTTGCACATGCATGCCTAAGCCCATATCCTTTGTCCTCCTCGGAGCCATGCTGCAGAGCAAGGCTACCACCATGTTTAAATAAGTGGTCCGAGCCTCAGTGACAATAAAAACCAGCCTAACTGATCCACAACCATGCCCATGGGTAAAATGTTCCCAAAGTCCACAGCAGTTTGAGCATCACTTCTGATCACACCAAACTCACTCATAGAGAGAAGGAGAATCCAGTGTTGAAAGGCGGACCTCTATTCAGAGTCTTGCTTCACTGGTGGAACCCAATGAGAGCTGGGAAAATATCCCTATGTGTCTAATATTAGGACCACTCAGCCTGCTCTGACAATTAGGTCACCATTACACAGAGGTTGTCACTGGGCCTAAAGCCATTCCATATAAAGGAACTGAACAGGAAGAGGTGAATTTAGTATCATTTCATTTAAAAGAAAATCATTCCAGTGGAATGGATCAGGTGAGGGAGTAAAGGCTTTCAACCATCTGCATGCAGCAGCATGGACATTCACAAATATTGTTTTCATTCACAAATATTGTTTTCATTCACAAATATTGTTTAAGAAGTGCAGAGTTACAGAAGCTAGAGTAAGTCTCTATTTGCTGCTCACTGCAGCCAGTAGAGCCATTTGCAGCAACTTCCATGCTCAGCCCTCAAGATGTCCAACCTGGGGACCTGGGGAGATTGAGAAAACAGGAGCCAGCGCTATAAGAGACCTGTGCCTGGCCTGCCGTGAGAAATGGCACCATTTCTCTCTCTCATACTCTCTCAGTTTTCTTCTCTTCTCTTCTCTCTCAGATTCCTTTCTCATTCAACATCCCAAGACATCAGATTCTCTGCCTGAGCTGAAACCGTGAACTGAGGGGACCAACACTTGCTCCCTGAGGGTATCCCGGATCTCCACATATGTCCCCAAACCAAACTAAACGACAATAAAGTTTCGTCTACAGTTCTAATGTGCATTGCTCACCAGGCCTTCGATTGTCAGAGTGCCTTTTAAGAAAAGTTAAATCCACACTCTGGTCGTGAGTGAACAGCAGTTTACAAAACACTTCATCTTACTTTCCACTGAGTGACTTAATCGTCCCTCCCATAATCCATTAGCATTGATTCCTGCTTCATCAAATGTCCACAGATTCCAGCCCAGCTCAGAGCTGCACGGAACTCTACTGCTGAGCCAACCAGGGAGGCAGCTCTATTCAGTTAAAAAAAAATAAAATAGACAAGTATCCACTTAAGACAGTACTTACTTTTAATAGAGCGTTCCTCTTAATTATAGCATAGCATTTGTTCTTTCAGTTCTTCTGAACTTTCTTAATGACACCATCAAACAGTAACAAACATACATTTATGCTGTCTGAAATATGCCATTTAATCATAAACCACAATTTCCATATCACTGAGGAAAGACAAAAAAAAAACCTCAATGATTAAAATTCCAATGACTGAGGACCAAGCTTGAATTAAATTTTACTCCATGCTAAAGTTAGGTTTTATACAGCAATATCAGAAATGATTTAAAGGTAGGCGTAAACTATTGCTGCTCTATTAAAACTCAACACTCCAAAGTGTTTACTGAAAATTAAACTGCAGTTTTTTTATAATTTTTTTTTGCAAATTGCAAATGCCTTGCAAATATCGTTCAGACCTCTTGAAAGAGAGAAAATGTTATTGCAGAGGTCTCGGGATACTTCTCTCCTTCCCCCTCCCCCGCCTCTAATTCATCCCCCCCTCCCCAAATCAAAACTATCCTCCTATCACAAAATAAGACAAACTAACTAACTAAACTAAAAACATCATCTATCACCTATCATTCCACCCATCTGTCTGGCAGATAGCTGCCTCATTAAGAGCTAACCTTATTTATCCTCTGCCCAACCCCCACTCGGGTTTGATTTAGGCAATCTCAAATCACAGAATTCCTCAACTTTCTAACAAGGTGTAAAGTGAAAAGGAGAGACTGCCAGAAACAGATCCTCCACCTCGGAAGTTGCTCCTGCACAGCTCAGGAGCCTGAGCCACAGAAAGGGGAATCTGGTCTCTCTACAGAGGTGCAGACTAGGCTAGCAACAAAACTGCTTTTCATGGTGCCCCTCAAAAGCAGAGGCCCAAAGTAAAAAGTTGGAGAAGGTCACCATTGCCCTCTAGTGGCCAAAAGTGCAAACTTCCGCAAAAGAGTCCATTTCTAGAGATGTAGGAGGCTCACAATGTCAGTGTAAAATTATAGCAGAAAGATGTTTAATTATCCTCCTCCACTGTTTTCTTTAGTATTTCTTGGTCAGAGAGGAAACTTTAGATGACCATCACAGGAACCCTGATGGACCAGTAAATTCATACGGGGAAACCACACCATTTCAAACTTTCTCTTGCCTTTCTTCCCCTTCTTTTTCCCCAACAAATCTGTGGATTTTATTCCCCTTTCCATTAAAATTTACCTTCCAATATTATAAAAGCTAGATAACTTGATGTATTTCTGAAGCATTCACTTTGAAATAGGAATGTTGACCACTTCGAATTCTAAATAAAGAACAAAAGTTCTTGACAAATTAACTAACTATTAATGGAATAACGACCGGTTTGGTAAAAGAGAAACTCTTTGCAAATATATTTTAATGCGTTAAAATCATAGTGAACACATAAAGTGAACGTATATTTCTACGGGAATACTTGGAAATTTGTAGCAGTTCTGCAGACTTGATTGTGAAACAGAAATGTCCACTGCCTTCTCTCGACTACATGGAGTGTGTTTTGTTATTAGCCAATAAATAGGTAGGCCTATAACCAAAGTAAAATAAAAGTCAATGTTGAAAATAAGCTCAAATAAACTTAGCATGCATTTTGAACTTCCAACACAAAAGGATTGGGAATGCAGATTAAAATCAGAGTTGTGGGCCTTTTTTTTGGATGATTCAGAAGGAAAAAAAAACAGATTTACATACAATGGATCAAAGTTTACGTGAACTGAGTGCTTTTCCTCGGCTATTGGCACTCATGGATAAAGTTTCAAGACACACAAAGCTCATGGCAGTATGGCTTTGGCATTGTAAATCAAGCCATGACGTCAATGGCATGGTGATTCCCATATGAGGGTCACCAAACCCGAATCCTGACAAAGCAGCCATGTAATGTTATTCGAAGTGAAAGAAAAGCCATGAATGACGAAGGGTTGTGCCTTAAAGGGGCATGAAATTGACCCATATTCCCCCAAATGATGACACAGCCCTCCAACTCTGCACCCTCCTCCCACAAATAAACATTCTGAGGCCACCAAAGTAAACGGGGGAAATATGAGTTCTGCGCCATAAAAATAAAATAGAGCTGTAACTTAATTTTTTTCAAATTAACAAAAGATTGCATCTTAATTGAAAATAGAATTTAAGTTTCAAGTAATTTGCTGTAGTGCACTGATAAGCGTTCTGAACATAATGGAAGTTCCCGGGGTGTTATCAAGATGGCCCAATGCTTCCACAAGAACCATTTCTCAAAAGCTTGCTTTCTTTCTTTCTTTCTTTCTTTCTTTCTTTCTTTCTTTCTTTCTTTCTTCTTTTTTTCCTAAGCATGCAACAAACCCACCTTGAACAAATCTGCAAGTCCAGCCTCACCAGATTATCCCATTTCTATCCTCCCTAAACATTTATTTGTTCATTTGTTCATCCCCTACCGGCAGGGGTGGAGAATGTTCTCTCTCTCTCTCTCTCTCTCTCTCTCTCTCTCTCTCTCTCTCTCTCTCTCTCTCTCCATATGATAACCTGGTAAGTATAGGCAGACTTTGAACTAACAATTAAAATAATGAATAATGACAGTAACCATTGGTTATTACTAAAAATAAAAGTATAGACTCCAAGTACTTCAACATGTTAAGATTTAATGCCTCTGAAAGCAAGATGCAAAGCCCATTTTCACCCATCAAAGTTTTCTGGTCTTTGGACGCCTGTGCCTGATCTCCCTCCACTGAGAACAGCTTGCATTCCTCTGTACTGGGCAGGATAGATGTTTTTGCACAGAGGGATCGAATTCCAGGGCCTGACTGGCCAACCCTAAAACTTAAGAGCTAGAGATTGTTTAAGGAACTTAGCATGCCTGTGGCTTTAGAGTCACTCTTGTAATGGCCACAGCTATGTCCCTTTGTTTTGTAACTTTTATTCCTTTGTTCTACTAGAAGAGAAGCAGGCTGCCTGAAGCCAGGGTTGAGCATCTGTCTTGGTTCGGGGAGGACTTCTGTCTTCTTGTTAGGAAAACACAATTCCAACATTATTGAAATCAAGGTCAGTCCCTTCTTTTTTCCTCTGCTAGCCTTAGAGGCCCTGGCACTGGGCTGAACCTGGCTAATACTCTGACGTTGCCTCCAAGGGATCCTCGGTCCTGAGAACATCTGTATGCGGGTCTCCCGGAAAATCCAGACACCTCGCAAAACCCTCGCTGCAATCCCTTAGCGATAAGGAAATTGATTTATCCTCTGGCCAGATTGATTATCACTGCTCTCTGAGCTTAAACCGAAAACTTACTGCTTCCTAGTACACAGCTAAGAATGATCGGAGGAAAATAGGAGAAGATTTAGGAGCCATCGTAAAAGACTTCTTGGAGAAGAAACCGAAGAGGAGACTTTAGACAAATCTCTACTCTCATGCAGTAACAGGCTTTCATTCACCAACCCACTCCCAGTCCTTAGGGACGACCCTTCTTAGTGCAGAAATGGCACCGTTAAATAATTAGAAGATGCAATTTCTTCATAGCGTGCGATAGACTGTGAAATTCCTGGTGCATTTATCACCAAAAGCAACAGGGCTTCTTCGATCATCTAGGGAACCTTTCACCACGGAAGGCAGGAGTGAGGAGCCCTGGCGAAAACCCGGTTTTGGCAAGAAAGAGAACAGGGAGCTGGACCCGAGGCCTCCTGGGTCCCACTTTCTTCAGGGACTCTTTGCATCCCAGATCGAGAAGACCCTGCGGAGGAGAGCCTGGGTGGGAGCGAAACGGAAGGATGCCCCCGCGGCCACCCCCTTCCCACCGCTCCTGGCCCTCCCTGCAGGGCGGCTCGGAGGCCAAGCGCTGGGAGGGAGGCGAGCGTGCGGAAGCTAGGGAGGCTTGAAGCGCTCCGAGAGGAGGCGCAGGCTTTCGGGGAAGGTTTGACTCTCAAAGTTAACGTTGACCCTGGAAAGCTTCCTCTAGCCCAAGTCGGAGCCCAGCTAGAGTCTGAGCCGCCCACAGACCACCCACTACACCGCTAGGAGCTTAGGAGGGCGAGCGGAGCCCCCGAGGAGGCGCTGACTCGAGGGTTGATGCGCTCCGCAGCCGCCGGCCTCGGAGCCGCAGTCGGAAGACCCGGACCCACGCTATCAAAGTGCGGCCAATTGCTTCTCCCCTCCCGGCCGCTTGCTTTCGTCTGGGCTTCCCCCGCGCTCTCTTTACCAGGACTGCGTCCTGGGTAGGTTTCTATGGAGGTGCTGGAGGACCCCCTAGGAACCCTACAGAGAGCGATCCAGTCTGGGGAACCGGCACTGCGCTGGCGGGCGGCACCGCACAGGGGTCGACTTTCCCTAGAGACATGACCAGAGCAGTCTGCGTGTCCAGAGCTCAGCTCTGCAGTCCCATGCCCCAACCCAGAGCAAATCCCTTATGCCAAAGCCTTGGTGCAACACCCCCCGGAGGGGGGAACACATCAAAGAGCGGGGGAGTGCACATCTGGCGCCTCAAACCCCTGCTCTGCCGGCGCCCACAGCTGGCTGCCTTCTCTCTTTTTTTTTTCTTTTCTGATTTTAAAAACAAATATTCTTTGAACACCCCCCCAAGCCCTCCCTCTTTGCATTAGTGATCTCAATCAACCATCAGCCTCCCCCTTCCATAGCGATTATTTCTTCTTTCTGCATACTCCGAGAAGCCCCATCTAGACACGGGCTAGAGACTCGCAGAGCGCCTCACCTGGGGCCCTTGCGGGCGAACGCGACCTCCCGGCCGGCGGTCCTTGGCACTGGGTGAGCGCAGTGGTGTCAGCCCCAGTCCGAGTCCCATTCACAAGTCGGTGGCGGCTGTGAGCGGCCCCCGCGGCATCTGCTCCTCGGCCCGCGACGCTCCCCTCAGCTGGCGGCGGCCGCGGAATGAGCCGCGGAGCGCGCTAGTGGCAGGAATGAGAAACCGGGGGGAGGTGGCGGGCAGGCGGGCGGGTTGGGGGGGGAGGGAGGAGGGAGGCCGCCGTTGGGAGGGAAGGAGAGGGAGGGGGCGGAGAGGAACCGAGACTGCTAGACGTGGAGAATTGGGCCTGGAGCAGGCGACGGGGCCGACCCTGTCCGGGCCCCTCCCTCCCTGGGCCAGCGAGATGCCAAACCCCGGGATAGGTGGCCGCTCCTCCGGCCCCGGGTCGCAGAGCTTGGTCTCTTTGGGGGCTCAGACAGAGTCTGAAGCGACTGAAGTTGGGCTCCAGGGATACACAGCCAATCAGAAAGGGCGACGGAGAAAAGCTGGAAAGGGCTTGGGAGCCCCCATTTTCCTCTTTTCCTGAAATCCACTCCAGATGGGCTAGCTAGTGGCTCGACCGGCCGACTGGAGGGTGGATTGGATTGAAGGCATTGCCCGAGTAGGGGAGGCAATCGGGATTTAGGGAGTGCATTCTACTCTTTATCTGTTAGCACTCCGCCCTCCGAAAATCTCTCCACGTTAACCGCTCCTGCCCAGCCACCCCCTTGCGTACCTTCAGAACCCCAGCACCTATCCTTTGCGAAGTCGGTTTTCCGGGAGAGCAGTGAAGACACTGCAAAGAAGCATTTGGAAAAACTCAATCTCTGTTTTTTTTTTTTTTTTTTTTTTTTTTTTTTTTACCTCAATTTTATTTTACCCTACATGGAAAGCCTTGGCTTGTACGCGTGGAGAGCTTCCTTAGGGTCAGTCCTGCCGGGAGTGTTCCTTGGTTTCTGCCCAGCCAGGTACAAGCAACGACCCTACCCCAGCTCCCGCCCCTTAGTTTCACTTGTTGCCTCCCCCACTGGTCACCGCAGAATCCTCCAAAATCCCCAGAGATAATGCCATTCGGCTAGCGGATGGGCCTCTGTAAAGAATTGCCCTGCCGGCACCCAGACTCAGACTCCTGCTTATCCCTTTACCATAAGGACACACTACAGCGAGAGAGACCCCAACCCACTTCCAGCCCATTCTGGAGGTATGCATCTTCCGAAAAAAAAAAAAAAAACGGCAGGGACTAGGCTGGGGGGGGGGGACACGCTCGTCATTCCTAGAGCTGTGTGGGAGACGCGCACTGTGAATCTGGTGTAAGGATCCCTGCCTCATTGTGGACCTTGGGTTAGGACAAGTCTCCAGTCTGGAAGGTGATGGAAAGAGCGGAGGTGAAGTTCCCAGTGGGTGGAGGTTGAAAAGGAATCTTATAAAGAGGGTCGTGGTGGCGTGGGCAGTAGCGACCCCGGGAAAAGAACAATAAAATAAAGACACAAGGGAAAAGCTGGAAAACGCAGCACAAACAACAACGCCTGGGGAGGGGGGGTAACAGGAACCAGAAGTTAGAAGGAAAGAGATCAACGAAAGAAGAGATTGCTTATATCCAAAGCGCAAGGGGAGGGGGACTCTTGAGGACCTAGGGAGAGTAGATGGTAGATGAACCCCAGCTCTTAGTCACCAGCCCTGGGGACCCAGAACTCTCACAGATTCGTTGGTTTCCCTTGGGCTCCGGGCAACGTGACCAGGAACCAAGGGGCGGGCAAGACTGCAGCAATATCTGCCCTATGCTTGCGTTTTCCCCAGCATCTCGGGGTCCCCGTAACACTGGATGTGGTCACCCCAATACCCCTGTCACCATCCTGCTGGAAAAGGAAGCATCTGTCACTCCGTGTGGAAGCGGCCTTAAAACTGCCCACTCTTCCTTTGGGGAAAGGGGGCGCTAAGCTTCCAGCTCCCACTTCACTGATTCCTCCACTTCCCTTGATCTTGCCCAAAGTGCCAGGCCTCCCACCGCCGCTGCCACAACACCGGGCTGATAGCAATTGCTGCACAGGCGGCCTTCAAGTGCTTCTCTGGAGAGAGCAAGCTTCTGCCTGCTCCTGTTGGCTCGGAGACCTAAGCTCTTTGGACTATTAGGCTAGGTTTTGCTTTTTTCTTGTCTCTTTGGCACTGTCTTTTCATCTGAAGTCTGCACTACGCCCTAAAACTTTGGACAGGTTCCAAACCGCCCCCGGAAGTCCCCACAATGAAAGAACATAGAGGCTGCTATCTAATCATTTCCACGTATGAGTGATGTTACTGGGCGGGCAGAGCGAAAAGTGTCCGACTCGCCCTAATATTTACTTCAATATGGTTCTGAATAGCTACAAACCTTTGCCTGAATTTTTGCATCCTTTCCACGTAGGCATGAAGGGAACAAAAGAAACCTACAGCTGGCACCAGTGTAACCACTTGCTAGAGAGAGACTCAGAGCCAGTAATGAGTAGGGCACCAATAAGGAAAGTCTCAGGAACTAGAGTTGGAGGTATGTACATCTCAGGCTAGCCGAAAATTGTCCTCTGCTCAGAATTCATCAAGTAACAATTGTTCTTTAGACTATCTGCTTCACGAATGATAGCATCATCGAGATTTAAAAACGAAGCTGTATCATGGATAGTAGAAGTGCACCCTCTTCACATAATTCTATGCCAAGGATTCTTTCTACTCAAAATCAGAGGAAACGTGTCATACCAAGACCGACATGTGAATGAATGTTCACAGCAGCCTTAGCTACAATGGCCTGCATATGGGAAACAAAGCAAATGGCCGTGGAGAAATGAGTTGAACACATAAAAGTGATGTATCCATTCAACGGAATATTATTCAGCAGGGGAGAGGAAAGGGAAAACGATGCTTGCTGCCTCATGAAGGAATTTTTAAAAATATGGTAAAAGCCAAAAACAATACCACAAACCGCATGATTCCACTGATATGCAATGTCTCATGAAAGGCAAGTTTACAGACTACAGATCAGTGGTTACCTGAGTGTGAGGTTACAAACCAGAGTCCGCTACTGTAAAGTGAGGATGAAAGCAGTTTGTTTAAGTGCTGTAAATGAAATAGCAAAGTGATGGCTGTACAAATTTGTTAAAAAAAAAAAAAACACCTCAAATGATAATAAAAAGCCAGTAGGTATTTCTTTCAGGGAGATTTTCAGGGCATTCTGTGACCTGCAACTAAACCCTTAGAGTAGACATCTTGCAAGGCATTTTGGAGAGAGAAAATCAAATGGAAACCTGATTTTTCAAGTTTGGTTCTTATGGAAGATCGTCATAAGTCTATTTGGCAAGTTTTGTCTTGGCAGCTGCATTGGAGAGTCTTACAGATGTTAAAGCAAGCTAGTCCCCCCCCCTTAAGTCTCCTAAGTGATTAATTCCTAGGACCTAGACACAGGCACTCAGCTCACTCTAGCTCCTTGTCTGTTAGGCACACCTACACAGCTCAGAGTTTGCATTTCAGGGAGGGGAACTTTTCTCTTTTTTTGGTGATTATGTTAGGATCTGTCATAGAAATCCATATTAAGCACTCGGGTGGAGTAATGTGTGATTGCAGATGAGATTGCAAAAGGAAAAGAATAAGAAGAAAAAAAGAGAAGGGCGTCACCAAGTTCTGTGAGCAGTAACCGAGTTCTGCTGCTCATCTTCCTTGCTTTTACCTTGCTTTTCAGGAGAGGAAATTCGGGTTCAAGGTTGTCTGTGCCTTCCACTCCAGACCCCCGTGGAAGCCCAAATGAACCTCTTCTAGTCTCTGTCCCTCCTTGGAGCAGGATGAATAATTTCCTGCCTTCTCTTCATCAAAGGGACCAGGTCCCTTTGATGTAATGTGTCTCTCCTCAGACTCTGAAGATAGCCAGAGCCTGCATTGCTATTTTTTTTTTATTTCCAGTCAGAAGCTACAGGCTCCCCAGACCTTCTAGAAACCTCTTGCTCTAGAGAGACCTGTTGGTAAATGGTCTTCAAAGTGAGGCAAAAATTTAAGCAAGGGCCAGATTTCCTCAAACTGATCTAGCTTTCAGATATGCCTTCCCCAAGCAGAGAGGGCACACAGAGAAATATCAAATGAGAAAACCATTATGAGTCAATTCTAAAGAAATAAAGAGAGGAGGGGGAGGAAGGAAGATGAAGGGGGGGAGGATGAAAAGAAGGAATGAAGGAATGAATGAACAGACAAGAAAGAAAGAAAGAAAGAAAGAAAGAAAGAAAGAAAGAAAGAAAGAAAGAAAAGAAAAGAAAGAAACTCGCGTATCTTTGATCTCTGTTTGAATCCCTTTTCTGTCCTGTTGTGTCTCATTTTTCCTGGAAACACTTGAATAAGCATCAGGTCCTTCAAGACCAAAGTAAGGCAAAGTCCAACTTGGTTAAATAGTGAGTTTATTGGGTTTACTTACAGGAGCAGAAGTAGTTTAGAAATACCTCTACTACCAAAAGACCACCCTGGCATGGCTTGTCAAAAATAAAATAAAATAAAAAACTCTGAGGCACACTGCAGAACTTAAAATTAGATCCAAGTGTCACTTCCAGGCTGCCTGGTTTGTCTGGGAGGGTCTCTCAGCAGTCAAGCCTGATTATATAAAGTTGGCAAAGGAGGAGCCGAGTGAGTCTGGCCAGTTTCAGGGGCTTCCTGAAGCTACTGAATTGTTTCCTTCTTGAACTTAATGAAATTGCCAGGAGGATAAGATGTTTCACCCTAAGTCTTTAAGATCTTCTTCCAGAGAACAATAACAAACAACTCCACAGCAATCACTCAGTGGCTGCATAGTTCTTAGCAAGTGCTTATCTGTTCCCAAGTGCAATTTCTAGATCTGTCAAATGGGATAATTACCTATACCTCAACTACTGTGGCGATTCAGTTATCTTCCCATTTCAAAACAATAAGTGTTGGGCCTGGAACAGAGACTCAACAAATAGGAACTATAGGATATTATTACTAATTATTAGATTTGTTTACCATATATTCATTGACCTGAATAAGAAGTCCTGTTGTAATTATAGATTTTAATTGTTAGGATTAGAAATGTGAATCTCATCCTAGAATATTATGACTGTTGAAAGCTGTAGTCAAACACAGTTTGCAGTGACAATATCAGGAGCAAAAAGGGTCTGGGTCCATCCTATGCCTGACACAAATTCTTCAAATCACAATGGGATGAGCCATCCCCATTCTCCAACCTTCAGGCCTCATAGTTGTGGATGAAAGTTTGTCCGAGTTGAACCCTGAGATGATGATGGGGAATTTTATAAAGCTGAAGTTTTGGAATTAAAATTTTCTTCCTCCTCATTAAAAGCAAAGCATCAGGCTGGAGAGATTGCTCAATGGTTAAGATTATAGATCATGGTTGTTCTTCCAAGGGACCCAGGTTCAATTGCCAGCACCTGCATGGTTGCTCACAACTATCTTTATCTCCAAGATCTGACACTTTCACAATATATATATGCAGTCAAAACACACACACACATATAAATATATATATACACATATATGGAGAGAGAGAGAGAGAGAGAGAGAGAGAGAGAGAGAGAGAGAGAATCTCATGCTAACTCAGACTGCAGGCATCTCCTCATAGGAAACTCCTTCAAGAGTCTATAAGTAATATTTTAATTACTCCCTTCTCAACTATACTGTAAATTTCCCTAAGGGAACTGATGATACCCTTATGACTAATATCTACAGCCATTTCTAACAGCGCTTTCGGTGTCTGACACATACAAATGAAAACAAACCAGAGAATATTTTTTGAATGAGCTACTATTTCTGAATGGCTCAAGATAGAAATGAAGAAGTCAAGCATTTTAATAAAGTAATAATAATAACCACTAAGTTTTATTCAGCCCGTTTTATATTCCAGAAACATTTATGTATAAAATTAACAATCCTCCAGACACTCTTTCAAAGCCTATGTTATCGTGCCTATTTTACAGATGAGAGAATTGTGAGATTAAGAGACATGTAATGGCCAGTTTACAATAGTTGACAAACAGGAGAGCTGGCACTCCTGTCTTCGGATGTGTGACCTTTCAGTGGAGAAAGCTGTGATGAACTTCAATCTTGATATGAAGAAAAAGAAGAAGAGGAAGAAGAAGAAGAAGAAGAAGAAGAAGAAGAAGAAGAAGAAGAAGAAGAAGAAGAAGAAGAAGAAGAAGAAGAAGAAGAAAAGAAGAAGAAGAAGAAGAAGAAGAAGAAGAAGAAGAAGAAGAAGAAGAAGAAGAAGAAGAAGAAGAAGAAGAAGAAGAAAAACAAGAACAAGAAGAACAAGAAGAACAAGAACAAGAAGAAGAACAAGAACAAGAAGAAGAACAAGAACAAGAACAAGAAGAACAAGAACAAGAAGAAGAACAAGAACAAGAAGAAGAAATTAACTTTGTTGCATAGTCTCAAGGTAGAGGTCATCTTTCAGATTCCGAGGCACATTGCCTCATACATAAATAAATTAATTGAAGAGTAGATGATAAACAGGTGGGGAAAAGAGCAGAGAAACAGAAGAGAGGCATTGCGATGGCTCCATATGGAATGGAGCTTTCCGCCAAGCCTGTGAACCCTAGTTCCCCCAGATTCACATGGAATCAGGCTAGAAGCTTGACTTCTACTTCTTCAGGCTGTCCTTTGACCCCCCCTCCCCCCCACACACACATGTGGAGACTGCTTGTTAGTTCCCAGCTGCTCTGCAGCTCAGACCCGAAATAACCACACAAAAACTGTATTAATTAAATCACTGCTTGTTGGCCCATTAGCTCTAGCTTCTTATTGGCTAACTCTTACATATTAATTTAACTCATTTCTATTCATCTGTGTATTGCCATGAGGTCATGGCCTACCAAAAAAGTCTTAGGGTGTCTGTCTCCCATGGCAGCTCCCTGGCTTCTCTCTGCCTCTGCCTCCTTCCTCCTAGCATTCAGCTTAGTTTTCCCTGCCTATCTAAGTTCTGCCCTGGCAGTCCTTTATTAACCAATGGTATTCACAGCATACAGAGGGAATCCCACATCACCCACACAGATAATTTTGAAAATTTTTTGAAAAAGAAACAGTGAAATTGTAACAACAAGAAGAAAGCTGTAAGGAAGGGCATGGAGGTGTATGTGGAAGTGGTTCCTTTCCATGTTTTGTTTGAATCTTTGGGTATGGAAGCACTGAATTACCTGACCTCCACAGGATGCTATGAATAACAGTATCACGAGAGCATACTTTTTCTTTTAGGTGTAAATGAACAACTCTTGTTTACCTTGTAGAGACCCCTTGAACATTGAGGATCTATTTATCTCTTTGCTATTATTTAAGGAAAAGTAAGCCAAATACAAGGCATGTGTATCCATTGCTTATATTTTATCTATCTAGAATATCTTTTCTAGATTACTTTCTCTGGCTTACCTTGTCATTTTGCCTTCTTAATAGGGATTCCTCTGACTCTCATCAGCATCAGCACTCACTCATGACTCCCATCACCACTGACCACCATTTCCTATTCATTCTGACAAATTTATCTCTGTCCGTAATGAATATATCTGCTAGAAATAGCGTTGTGTATTTTACTGAATCATTTTTGTTGGTTGTCTCACCCTACTAAGATACAAGCTTCAGGAGGGCAAAATACATATTCTCCCTTGTTCAATCCTATAACTTGAGCATCTAACACAGTACTGGGCATATGGTAGGCATTCAGTAAATATTTGTAGACTGAATTCATGAATAGGAAATGCATGAATAATGCTAGCTGAATGAATGAGTCCCCAACCCTAAAGCAGATGGATCATCTGCTTGAATCTAAACACGGTGCAAGTGTCCCTTGTTTACAAAGTGAATTTAATGATACCAATTATTCGCATTACAAAAAAAACTGAGCCTTCAATTTACCAAAGGTTTCTTTCAGAAGATAGTTAAAATAGCTACCTCCTTTGGCGCTTTCTCAAAGATAATCCAATTTACAAAATGATGGGATACAGACGACTTTCCTAGGGTGTATGAATTTCCTAACATTAAGTATACAGGACACATAATTGCAACTGCTGTTGCTTTCTGACTTCACTTTGTTTGCTGTATGGACTGGGAAAGTGGTTTATTGAAACACCTCACAGAAGACTATTTCCGTGTTCATATGTGCATTCATTTACATCCCTTTTAAAACTCCTGAATAGAAGAATTTAAATGTGTTTGCTCTCCAGGAGAACTACTGGAAATGTATTCAAGTTTGGGACTGGCATGCTTTGCAAATAGCCTACAATTTGGACAACAGGGCTCCATAGAGATCTGAGCTCCAATTTTCATGACCTTTCACTCAGGACTGGGTAAGGAAAGGCAGAAATCATCCTTAATCTTCCTTAATGTTCTAAACTTAAGGCGGGTGAATCTGCTTAGGATACCAGGTGAATATTTCCATATTTGATCTAGTTGCTGAACACACTTCCCTCTTCCAGCATCTCTAGCTCAAGGGCTAATAATAGTGGTGTTTCCTTGTAACACAAAATGTACCAAAAACCGGAGTAGTTGGAGACCAAAGGTGCCTTGAGGGCTTTCTTCCAAGAAACAATATTCTGGAACAGTCTGTCTATTCTGATTGACAGTCTCCTTACTTGTAAGATGTAAAACATGATCGGTCCTCATTGCATAGGTTTCTGGGCTCCTTGTAAAATTAAAGAGCACCGAAAGAACTCCAAGGCTCCAGACATGTTCAGCAAGCACTTTACTAGAAAGTTATGTCCTGACCAAGAAAAACACGTTAGTATTATTATTTAATGCATAAACATTTTTACTCATGCACTTTGTATTAGCTTACATAGTATTGTAGACACTTTGTAGGTAAGGGGAAATTTCACAGCGCTGGAAATTTTCACTCAAAGTCAGCCAACAGCTGGTCAGTTGGTGAATTATGAAATAATGTTCAGTTGCTCAGGTCCTAAAGGCAATACGACTGTGAATCTAATTGACATGAGGAAGGGAAGTTGATGTAGGTAAACATTATAGTGTCCAGAAGACTGGGGATGCATGTAGAAAAGAATATTTCATATGCTAGCAATAGGTTGTACAAAACCCTTTAGGTAAAATGGGATTTGATAAGTATTTGGTAACATAAAAAGGGATCAATAAAACTTCTGCTTAATAAGCTTCAGTATAGAATGCAGAGATCCACAACCCAGAGTTCTTTATATTATGAAAAGATTACCAACGTGTATCCACATGTAGTAGCCCTCATTGGATCGGTTTTGATGTTTTCATTGTTCTTCTGTTGATACAGAGCTCAGGACTTGTCACTTAAACAGATGAGGGTCTACAATTTAGACTAAAGACTCAGAATAGAGAAGATGATTTTGGATGAGTTTTTGAAATGGAGTCGAGTTTTCATATTGCAGTAGTTGTCGCATCAAGAGCAAAATATATACTGTGACTCATTTTCCTAGGACTAACTAAATGATTGAAAAAGGGACACTTTTCTGACTAGCAGAAATATGGATGATAACCAGCTGTGTAAATATGGAAATAAGAATTTGGCATAAGTTTCTAAAGCTTGAGGCTGTATGAGAGTATTTTGGACAAGAGGGTGCTCAGAGACCTTCTGGTGACAGAGAATTTCCTTATATTTAACTAGCTAAAAATTCAGAGTCTTTATATCTGACACAAGAGATATAGATTCTGGAATTTGTATGACCCCCCTTTTCTCTCTGATTTTTTTCCCTAAAATGAGAAGATTTGCCCCAAAGATTTCAATGAGTCTGCTTACTTTTAAAAATCCATGATTGCTGATTATGACAAACCCAAGGATGATTTCTGAAAGCTATCTCCAAAGGATAAAAATATTGATTTCATATCTGTTGGAACTATTTTGGGACACAGTCATAGAAGTCTGTGAGGCAGTTATTATGATGGAAAAATACCAGAGATATTCAAATATCCTAGAGCTCTGTGCAGAAGTCACCTGGGTCCTATATTGTCACAATACCAGCCTTTTATCACTAGCTTGTTGATAGTCACAGCATCCAAGGTTCATCACCTGTGATATTTCTTACTTAATATGTCCATGCAATGCTCAGTCACATTTTGCTCTCTCTGCTCCGGTTAATTGTAGGGCAGACTCCACTGACATAGAACATGGACTTGAAAATCAAACAAGCTCAAGCTTGAGCTCAGTTTGTGCTTCTTACTTAACTGACCCGGAAGCCTCTGACTTCTGCAGCTCTTAGGTGATAATGTCTTCCATATCTGCTTCTGAGAATTGTTGTTACTTAAAAAAATAAATTGGCTGTGGTTTAAACATTCTAAATTCTCAATGAATTTTTTTTATCTTTTTTTTTAATTAGGAAAAGGGAAAAAAAAGTTTCCGCCTCCTCCCAGCCTCCCATTTCCCTCCCCCTCCTCCCATCCTTCTCCCCCTCCCCCCACTCCACTTCCCCTCCCTCTCCAGTCCAAAGAGCAGTCAGGGTTCCCTGCCCTGTGGAAAGTCCAAGGTCCTCCCCTCTCCGTCCATGTCTAGGAAGGTGAAAGTCCAAACTGGCTAGGCTCCCACCAAGCCGGAACATGAAGTAGGATCAAAACCCCGTGCCATTGTCCTTGGCTTCTCAGCAGCCCTCATTGTCCGCCATGATCAGAGAGTCCGGTTTTATCCCATGCTTTTTTTT
>NW_026067927.1:9997598-10012932 GCF_014885135.2 Alexandromys fortis
CCGCCGCCTCCCCTTTCCCTCCCCCTCCCCCAGTCAAGTCCCTCTCCCTCGTCAGCCCAAAGAGCAGTCAGGGTTCCCTGCCCTGTGGGAAGTCCAAGGGCCACCCACCTCCATCCAGGTCTAGTAAGGTGAGCATCCACGAAACTGCCTAGGCTCCCACGAAACCAATAGGTACAGTAGGATCAAAAACCCATTGCCTTCAGTCACAGTCCAGCTGGCCTTGGTGAGCTCCCAATAGATCAGCCCCACTGTCTCAGTGGGTGGGTGCACCCCCCGTGGTCCTGACATCCTTGCTCGTGTTCTCCCTCCATCCGCTCCTCATTGGGACCTTGGGAGCTCAGTCCAGTGGTCAATGAATGTTTTCCCTTACTCCTTTCTCTCTCTCTATTCGTTCTTGCTTCCTTTCTGTCCCTACTCTAATACAGCATGGAGACATGAGGTGAGGCAGTTTGGAAAAATATCCCCTTCTCCACAAAGACTCTCACTTCTCTGATAATTCATTCTTCTGTATGCATATCATTATCCCTTATGCTGAAGGTCTCATGTATGTCTATTGAAAGACATCTATATTATAAGAAGACCACTTGTTCGTGCTCCAGTGTGGTCAACTACATCCATGTAAAGCCTGAGAAAGCTTGGAAAGGAATTCTAGACACACACATACAAAGCAAGACAAAGTTTATCTGCATTTTTTTAGCTGGTGGCTTGCTACAGCTCTTTTAAGAGAGGTCATTCTGATTCAGTGGTAACAATACAAAAAACAAAAACAAACAAAAATCACACAGTTTCAAAACAGTGGCTTCCTGGTTCGCCAGCATGAATGGCTGTGGCTCTTTTGGGAGGTCCGTCTATAGAGCATCTAAATGGGGTTTGTGAACAGAGTGTTACAACTTGCTTAATGACAACATAGACTGGCTGTGTGCCTAAAAATGGGACCATGAGCACGGCTTTCAGAGGAAATGAACAACTTTGCCATGTTGGACTGGGCGGAGCAAGCAGGCAGGACCTTGTTTGCCCTAGCAATGCCACTGCTGAGATTCTTAAGAAACATTTAGCAATTTGAGAAGCACTTCTGGTCAGAAAACAATTACAGATACACAATAAAGACAAACTCAACAAAAAAGACCTCTAAATGTGTCACAGTGTTAGATAACTGAATATAGGCTTGGGAGAGGAAAGATAAAGAATATAAACATTTATAAAAACAAGTAAATGGTTTTTTTTAAAAAGGCACAGTTTTTAAAGAGACAGAGTACGTAGATTAAAAGGAGCAAAAAATAATAAGCCATGTAAAGATAGAATATACACAGAGAGTCTTTGAATTTTTTGACTGTGAATGAGCTAAGTACAGAGAGACATTTCATTGTACAGACTGTTAAACTAAGCCAGAATATATACTCTAAAGGTATCTTGATTTCAAAATGTGGTTGGAATATGTCCTACAAAATAACCAATCATCAGATAAAACTGTTTGGATATGAAAGATGTATAAAAATGAAGTGAGACATATTTTAAGTTAAAAGTTCATGTATTTTCCAAAGGTCTTGTAATAATAAAAAAAAGTTAACTAGACTATTGTGTAAAAAGAGTTCGAATTTCAAAGCAGAAGTGGAGCCAAAAATAGCAGCCAGTCCAGAGCCCACACTGTTGCCCATCCCCAGGCCCAGCTTCCAGTAATTGCTTGCTCATGATAAACATCTTTACTTTGCTTTTTTAACAAGATGGCTTCAGGAACATTTATGTTTCTCTGGGCCAAAGTCTGTCTTAAATACTACATTATAAGTAGAAAGCATCCTCTGCAGAAGGGGCAGCAGCATCCTAATCAGGTCCTGTAAGGAAAAAGTAGAACATTTTCACATTTATGACGCTGATGGAGGAGCTACAACTCCAGGTGAGAAGCTGTGTGCTTGGAGTCCAGGTACTGTGGAATTTGGGTAACCATACTGGACCATCTTACTCCTGCATTGCTTGATCTTTCTTAAAAGCAAACTGTGCAGTATCTAATTTGATGAGTTGGTAATGTTTTGTAAAATGAAGACATTTTATCTTATGATGTCATAATTCTAAATCCAGATGCAAGGAAATCTACTAAGTTGTATCTTTCTACAAAGACTCACCAGCTGTGGCACTGTTACCCTTGCACACCCTATTCTTCTAACTTAGAACAAGTTTCCCCATTGTTTTCTGACTCATTCCCATGTATTCTCTAAAAATGGGTTCATGTGTCTTAGCCTCAAGAAATATTGACCTGTTATTCTTTTCTGTTCCCCTTCTAAGGGCACCAGTACGGATTTAAAGTCTGTTCTATGTGCTTTAAGCACCCTATACTTTAGAGATAGAGACCCTGCGCCATCGTTTTCAACATTTTTTCTTCCCAAATTCTTGAAGGTTGAGGGCTATTTATTGATATGTATATATTGATTTATCTATGGTATCTATCATAGACATGAAACAAGATGTGTTATGATAGAATAATAATAGCTAATATTTTTAATTCCTACACTGTCCAGGCATGGCACAAATCAGGTTATATGTAGGTTAATTTGATTTCCTGGACAAAAATATAAATCAGGAACTATGGTCAAAGGCCTTTGGTTGCAAGAGAGAGGAAAGGAGGAATAGGAAGAGACAGAGATACTGACAGACACAAACACACATAAAGAGGAAGAGAGGGAGAAAGAGACATGAATAATTTACACATACGCATTATATTTCTTGATATTTTACTAACTCATATACCAAGTAACCTGGTTACTTTCAAGACAAATTAGTAGATGGTTTGACTCATTGATAAATACACAATTCGGGTCTTTGCTCGATGTTCTTTTCATTTTCCATGGTATGTGTTAATAGAGAAGTTTCTAGAATGTGAATCCCATGGAAAATTGTTTTAGGTGGTAGAGTTAGCAGAAGTGATTCCACTGGGGAGATAGGCTCACTTTGTTCAAATGCCTAAAGGCTGAACAAGAGTGATTCTATTCATTTTTCTCCACCCCGGGGGGGAGGGAGGGAAATGCTGGGATTTATGGGTAGAATCTTCAGAGAGGGAGCACTCTGCACAAGTGAAGGTGGGAGCCTGGGAAGTCGTGCCTCTGCTGCAGGGAATGGGCTCCTGGGAACGCGCTGTTTAGTTTTGTTTCATTACTTGGACTCAGACTGCATGTCCACTCAATATGTGTGTCATACTTCACAGTGGACACCTGCTTTAAATCAGAGAAAGCGCTAAAGGACGGCCATGCCTTCTATGTACAGATTTTATTGGGAATTGTAGCAAGTATGCCTTGAGAGTATAGGCTTGCACAAAAGATCTTTTCCTTTCCTACTTAATGTTCCTATATGGCCAGCACTACTATAGCTAAGCACTTAAAAATCATGGAATAGAAAGCGTTCAGAGTAGTGACTATGTACCAGATGTTTATACTTTCTTTTTGATAATTTTTATTTTGTAAAGGCCTTATACTGTAACCGGCACCACAGCTTGCATGGTTGATGGTACAAAATCTCATTCTGTTACTGTAGGGAGCTGAGGCTGTTGGAGGAGAAGTCACCTGTGTCAAAACGCATATGTGTTTAATGAAAACACAAATTCTATTTTTGTTTTAGAAAGAGCAATGGGAAATAATAGAAAAGGAAAAGAGGAGGAGAGGGGAGGGAAAGAAAGGGGAGAGACAAGAAATAAGAATCTGAGAAAAGATAGAATTTGGCTAGCAAAATGAGCCAGTTTCTTGTATATCACACTAAGAGATAAATAATTGGATATATGTTAATTAATGATGAGAGACATATTTGTTTGAGTCTTTCTCTGATATAACCATTTCATCCTCAAAGAAAGAATTTCACAAATACATGGTACCAGATCAGTTTTTTTTTTGTATGGCAATATAATTTTCCCCACGAGAAATCAGGAGAGGCTTAAGTTGGATAAATTGTAGGGCTTTTGAAATAATTGGTTATGAAAACATAGAAAGACAATTTGGAGATAGCATCAGTATACAAAAAATAATGAAATTTGATATCATCAAAACTAAAAATGTAAAAGAAAATATAAAAGAAAGGAAGGAAGGGAGGAAGGAAGAAAACGGGAAGGAAGGAGGAAGGGTGGAGGAAATATGGAAGAAAGAAAATACCTGAACACAACGATTTAAAAATCCAAGTTAGGTAAGCTCATTTAGACAACTGAGAAAATGTCTAGGAAGCATGTCGAAAGTGCCTGTGCCTAACTTTCCACGAAAGATATCCCCTTTACATGGCATATCCTCTGCCCATTTTCCCTCAACATCTAACATCATTGCGAAGCTCTTTCTTATTTCTCTGCTTCCCCTGCTTCTTGCTCAAGCTCCTGGGGAAGTTATCCATGGAAATTCATTTAGAAACTGAATCAAGTGCCATTGGATTTCCACCCTACAGCCCATATAGGTGGGAAGAAGTGCATGCAATGGGTTGCAGTTCCTATGGCAGTGTCCACTAGAGGCCTTCAGTGGTCTTTCCAGTGTAGCTTAACTATACTTCTGGGAAAATACAGTGAATTTTAATACCTATACTTCAATTTTACATATACAATAACTCAGTCTTGCTTAAGTTGAAGTGGTGATTACCTTGCTCAGTGACTGCATTTTTCTACTCCTTGAGTTTTCCTAATAACAAAAAAAAGTGATCTGGACAACACAGATACTCACTATCTAATTCACTGAATGGCAATGAAGACATTCTCTCACCAGACAGGCTAAGAAAACCCCATTTTATTATGTGAAGAAATAAGTAATATACACAGTAGGTATTAAATTATTAAGAGTATTAAGAAAATGCTCATGGAGAGAAAGATGGATTCTAACCTATCATCTCAGGCAAATCATAGCTCTAGAAGTCCTGTCTGCTTTGGTTGAGTACTGTGAGAATGGGCCCTAGGTATTCAGAGTTGTGGTAGGTCCAAACTCTAGGAGCTAGAATGTTCTGCAGAACAACTTCAGAGAGATTCTATTAATATGCTGTCTGGAAAGTGATTAGAAAAGGAATGCTGTCTAAGACGGAACACTTCCATAAAGACCTAGTGTCGAGCTGCTCCTCTATTTTCCTGCTGACTAGTGTAATTAAACTTTGTCAGGTTCAATAATGTTCCTTGGGTTTGAGAGGATGAGATATTTACAGATGGGCTGAATTGTGAACCTAAATTGTCAAAGGTGGAGTCGTTTTCCTAAAACCAAAAAAAAAAAAAAAAAAATGAAAGGAAGAGAAGACATTTGGGCTACATATATGTATGTGATGAGGAGGAGGAGGAAGAGGTCAAAACTATCAGAATTGTTGAAGCAATTAAACAAAAGGAAGCTGTAGAAACGCCATGGTATTCCACGTGTATTTACTATCTGCTTATATTAAAACAAACATAATGACTACTCATAAGGAGCTTACTGTGTGGATTTAATGACAGTGAGATAGCCAAGTATGTGTTTGTGTGTGTGTATGTGTATGTGTCAGTCTGTCCATCTATCTGTCTGTGTGTCTGTGTGTATGCATGCTGTATGGGTGCATGTGTATGCATATGTATGTGTGTGTATGGTAGCTTGTGTGTGCTTATGTGTTGGTAATTCCATGACAATACTTCTTCTAATGACAGGTTTGAGAAGCTTCACAATAAGGAAAAATCAGCTATGATGCCGAGGCTTCTTGTTCTGAGGTTTCAAGGCCTCAGCTATGCAGACTTAGAAATCTGTTCTGCTAGAGGGGAAATGCTCTACATAAGCCGTGTCATACAGTTGGATCTCTCAGTGTCTTCCTCTCTATTTTCATAGCCACATTGTTCTTCAAATATCTGAAGAGATGCAAATTTGCTATAGCCAAACCTGTTCTTTGCAGAAAAGCTGACCTTCCCTTTCAGCTGATGTTTGGTACCTGTCACTAATTTTATGGTCTTTAGTTTCACAGATTGTTGTTCTTATTCTTAGTTCCAAAAGCAAAACAATAACAACTCATTAAAATCCCAACAGAGCAAACACAAAATCAAGAAAAAACTGTGTGTTTCTTAATGTATACATCCTGAAAATTCCGAGCCCAGAACAAAGCACACACAACACAGACTTCATAAGCATTTGATTATTGCATGAGGTCTGTATTTTATTTCACACATTTCACATAACAAAAACAATTACCTTCTTCTAAAGCCTTAAGTTAAATGCATTTCTCAGATTATAGTAAATTAAAATTCGTAGCAGCTTAACCTGTCTTTCCCAAACACATTTGCAATGCTTGGCATTCCTTGCCCTTTTGTTTCTGGGTCGCACATCATTATTCCATGGTGCCTACTTAAAAATAAAACTTCCTAAAGCAAATTTAAAAAAAACTTAAACATTTTACTATTATTTTTTTATTCCAAATAAAGCTTAAAGTTAGAGTTGAGGATTGTATATTTTGACAAAATCAACCGTATAGATATGCTAAAATATTGGCAAGGGTTTTTTTTCCAGGCAGAAATTCATCATTAGGAAATAGAATTCTCATTTTTTGCCTGATTAATTACAGCATTGGCATAAAAGTGTGTATTGGAGCATGCACTATTTGTAAAATGTAAAAATATGATTCGTGGGTAAGCCGGAGTATCAACCCAAATATTTTATGAGAATCCCTTGGAATAAATATAAATTTATTTTTGAAATGCCTTTGACAATGAGATTCTATGCACTTAAGATAAAAAGAAATGCATTTAAAAAGCAATTTAGAGTAATCTGAGTTCCCTAAGCTTTTCCAATCTGGATTCATATGTTTGTAACTTCATATTGTATTCTTGTAATTATACATAAGAAATGATGGTTAGCATACAGTTAGGAAAAGTTTCTACTTCAAGACTATCTTTAATGAGACGTTACACTAAGTGATCTCCATGGTTACTTGATTGAATCCTCCCAATGACTTTGTAAAGCAGGTGTTCTTTATCATCATTATCTTCACCATCATCATAAGTATTAAGGGAAAACCTTCAAACTGGCATGGCAGTGCAGACCTGTAATCTTAACTCTCAGTAGGCTGAGATTGAGAGCGCCAGGTCTTCCAAGGCTACATGGCAAGACTCTGCCTTAAAGGAAGAAATTAAGTGAGATGCACCCATCTCAACTCTATCACTTCTTAAGTTCTGGCAGCCTTAAGGACATTTCTTCGCTTAGAAATATATGATAACTAACCAGGTGGTGGTGGTTCATGCCATTAATCCCAGCAGTCAGGAGGCAGAGGCAGCCAGATCTGTGAATTTGAGGGCAGCCTGGTCTACAACAGCTAGTTCCAGGACAGGCTTCAAAGCTACAGAGAAACCCTGTCTCTAAATCCAATGTGTGTGTGTGTGTGTGTGTGTGTGTGTGTGTGTGTGTGTGTGTGTCTATATTCAGCACTAATATAATTTTATATATATATGAGGCACTAATTTCAAGTAGATTCCAGAAGAGCTAGATAATTTTATTAATGGTTCTCCAGTAATACATAACAGAGCTAGAACTCAAAACTTGCTTCACAGCTACACTGTACCAGGAATTAAAAGTCTTTTAAAAAAACTTGTGAACTACACACACTGACACATGCACATACAAATGACCATGTATGGGTATACACACACATGCCTGGATGCACACATATACACACACAATACACACATGATCACATACACATAAAGAAAGAGAGAGAGATGTACACACAGAGATACATATACAGACACATGAATGAAGGCACACACACATACACACACATGAAGGGGTGAAGCAGATTAAAAGGCTGATGAAATAAAGCTGACAACCAACATGATTTTCAGAACTTCCCATCATTAGAATTTACTAACTTGGTTAGAGTTGGGGTTCATACCCCTATTTTAACATAGCTGACTGGTGTGAAACTTCATCAACTCAATATTTTGGCCTGTTCCTTAGTCACTCTGATAGTTGCTACATAGTATCACAATAGGTTTTGCCAAGCATGGTCACAAACTAGCTGGCAGAAACCGAACTTATCAAACTTTCTTCTGTCTTATAGCTCTGGTAGATCAGTCTCATAGAAGGTGTCTCCTTTACAGGAGTAATCTGAGGTATTCTTCTTTGTCTTAGACACCGAAATATTTTCCATCTTGCTGCCTTTCTTAGTCTTCCTTTTGATTAATAAGATACAAAGCTGGCATGGGAAGCACAAAGAGACTTGTGGATGCAAACATCTCTGGGTTGATATTTCATCCCTTGGAGCTGGAGTGATGTAAGATCGTCACAGCCAGCATGCCTAGAATTCCTATCTGACTCTGACATCAACTCAAGGCCAACTACAGTACTTTCTAGGTGATTAGAAAACAAAGACTTTGCTGAGTCTGGGTGCAGGCATCTAAGTCTAGAACTTTCTGAAAACTGAACCTAGAAAATCTTAATCTTATATCCAGCTCGGGCTATCCAGGGAAGGCTCATTTTATAACATAAAATAATTAACAAGCAGATTAATCTTACTTCCTATGTTCCAGTTATCATTCATTCCTCCCTCTCCTATTTCTCCCTAGGTTCTTATCTTCCTTTCTTCCCTTCTTTCTCTTCAAGCTGAGCCACTGGTACTTATGAGTTGACCCTGAATCCAGGTTGCCTGACGTTAGACCTCAACTCTATCTGTTAGTTGCTAAGTGACTTAACCTCTCTGAACCTAGTTTCCTTTTGTAGAAAATAGGAGTAATTATAGTTTCTGTCTCTTGAACCTGGCATAAGTCTTACAAATGATAACCCACATAAGTGCTTAGCACAGACTCTGGCAGACAGAAAGCAACCAATAAATGTTGTCTACTTTGCGTAATGGGATGTCTTTAAGACTGCTGAGCTGTCAATATCTAATAAAAAGAAACTCCTGCTTTGCCTTAGCCAGAGAAATGGATTTCATCATTATATTCTAAGAGAGAAGCCTTTTCCCTTGTCTTCGAGTTAATCAATTCCAATTCATTTATCCCACCTTCTTGTTAAGCCAACTTTGACCCTGCCTTTCAGCTCGGAATGATGATTTCATGAAAGTTAAAATGAAATTAGCAAAATGCTATTTTTTTCTGTCAATAGCAGTCTAGCAACTATATTAAAGTAGTGAACAAGAGCTCCCATTTTTCCTACGTGAAGCTTCATGTTAGCATGAAACAACAGGGGAATATTAAACCATGCAACATAAACTTTCCTCCCTTAGAGTGGCAAGTGAGCTATTTTCAACTTGCTGTTGTGACACCGTTTTTTTTTTTTTAGGTTGTGTCAGCATGCCTATTATCAATTTACCTCTTCACAAACTGTGTGCATCTTCTGTAACAGCCTTTATCGAGACCTCTTCCCCCAGCACTGTCTAGGCATTTCCCTGGATACACTGCGTGAGATGCTAGCCTGGCACACTTATGTGAAAAGATGATTTCTTTCTCAAATATGAAAACAATGCATGCTCTATCTACTGCAGACATCCATGCTACATATTGTAATCTCAGTATACAACAATCCACGCTGTTCCTTTCCCTAGGCATTCTCAAGTCATGTCCTTTTAGCTGTGTTCTGCTGAACACCTACAAAACTAATTTGGCCAAATGTTTATTTGCACAAAAGTTGGGAGGGAGCATTCCAAAGAATGATTGATATATTTGGCTGAGTTGCGGGATGTGTTGATGAGAATTGGGGTTGAAGTTTTCTTGCTCCCTCTTTAGAAAGATGATACTAGTAGAAGTACAACTTGGTCTGATCTGATTTTAAAAAGCCAGTGGGGAGTGCAAACACAAAGCAGGGATCCTGTTGACAGAGGAGGTACTGGAGAGAGGGAAACAAAGAACTAAACTCAAGTGTTGTATCGTTTGGTAAGTTATCTGAAAGCTCAATAACCATAAGATTTTGAGCTTAGAGCAGTGGTGGTAATCTTACCTACTATTTCTAAATCTTGAGTTCAATCCCTAGGAAGACAAACAGGCTCAATTATCAAGAAAAATAATAACTGTTCAGTTTATTGTTTTGAAATCGTTTTGAAAAGCAAAAATGGCAAATTTTATATAAAGGCAGGATTAGTATCTCTGATTTCATTTATTTTCCATCCATTTCAAATATACCTCTTCACAATAATACTATGCACTATATCTTTAAAATTTTAATATTTTACATACGATTAAATTTTTGTATGTGTTTATTGCATTTTAAACAGTTATTAAGATGTTTTTTATTTGAATTCTGAATTTGGGAGAGCCACCTAAATTCTAGGACTGAGCAACTGTTTCAGCCTTCTCTTATTCTCTGCAGCTGGATTCTAGCCCAGTTGCAACTCGGAAGGAAAATGACACCATTTGATCTTGGGTTGAGATTTTAAACATAGTCAAGATTGAGAAGAAATAGCATATTCATTTCTATAGTGTCATTATGCTCTTAAACTGAAAGGTGGAAGATATCCAAACCCATAACTGGAGGATCAAGGCATTGTATGTTTGTACACTGGAATAGGATTCAGCCAAATGGGAAATTCAGCCAGACACTACAAGAGGACACAGTCTTTGAAGACATGTGTTACAGTGGAATAATCCTGCCACCAAAGGTCAAATACTGCATAAGTTCACATCTATGATGTATTGGGTTCAGTCTAACTTATAGAAACAAACAGTAAAAATGGCAGTTTTCAGGAACTGTGGGGGGAAGTAGATGGAATATTATTGATTAAGAGCTACAGAGTTCTTGTTTCTCAATATGAAAAAGGGTTGGGAAACTGTTTTCACAACAATACAAATATGATAACACTGATCTATAGATTTAAAAATTATTATCATGGTAAGTTCTATTATATGTGTGTATACATACATACATACATATGTATTTGTATCACTGTTATTTAAAATTTTATTTGGAAAAAAATGTTAAGTGGGAAGGATTAGAGACAGAAAGGTACATAAAAAAAAACCAGAACCAGGAATTCATATGTATATGCATGTAACAATGACAAAAAGGCCACAAATTTGCAAGAGAACAAGGAAGTGTCCATAGGAGGGTTTGGAGGAAGAAACGGTGCAATTATAATATAATATCAGAAATGAAAGAGAGAGTAGTATGGGAGTACCCGAGATTGGACTGGAACTAGATTACTGAGACAAGGAGGTGAGAAAACAGAGGTTGTATAAAGTACCCAGGGACCTTTTGCCTCAGGACCTTTACCTGTCATTGGAACCAACTACAGTAGAAAAGGAGCCAAAACATTCACTCAAGTTCAGGAGTCTTTTCTGGCTCACCATCTTTTGCTTTGGCTACTTCCTAGGGAAAAGCCTTTGAACGTAAGGTATATTTTTATTAGAGATGCTGTGGGTTAATGTACACCTTCACAGGCTGATGGACTGGCCAAGACATGCGGCCCATTTTGGATGCTTTTATAGAAAAGCTAAGACTTATTTCTCTAATGACTCTTTCATCTGCACATATAGTTTTTTTCCATTAGGAAAACTAAAATAGCTGTGGGATTGCTTTTTTTCCCTTCCACAATAACAGGCACTGCTGTGAGCTAGTCACTCTGGGACATATGCAGAATATGGTGGGGAAGCAGTGAGAAATTTCCTCTTCACTCCCCACCCTTTAGGCACAAGGACATTTTGTGACATCTCCTGCATGGTTCCGGGTCAGAGAACAGCTTCCCTTGTGTGAGCAGGACAAAGATAATTTATCACAACATATGCTGAGATAATGGACTGTGATCTCTTCTAGGGCAGATAGCATCTATAAATAATTTTAATAACTCACAAAGAGCCTTTTCCGTAATAGGTTCTAAGTAAGCATGGTGTTTTAATCTTTTCTTTCACTGAAATAGGCTAGATGGTTCTTTTCTGTTGGTAAGTGGAAGAGGGTAGATGGTGAATATCAGTCAAAGTACGTGAGATCAAGCTGTGATAATAAACATCCCACAAGCCCCTGTGACCTAAAAAACTGGAAGCACATTGTTCTCTCATGGTGCATGCCCTTCGTGGGTCAGTTGTACTCTGCTCTGTGTAGTCTTTGCTCTGGGATCAATGATAGTAGGTACTTTCCTTTGGTTGCCATGACCCCTTGGTTCAGAATGATACGATAAACCAGATTTTTCCCATTCATTAACTTATTTCTTTGTCCTCATTTCCTTGGCCTAAACACTTCATATGGCCTCTAAAGTTAAACAGGAAAGGTTATCCTTCAGGGAGTACTCCTGCAACAATTACCTGAAAGAGTGAGCAAGAAGGAGTGTAATTGGCGTGTGGTTTAAGAAAAGAAAAGTAAGGTGTGATCTCTGAAAGTTTTCAAGAATTTTATAGACCGGTCATTCCCATCCATCATTTGATCTTGACCCTCGTTGCTCTATCTATTTGTCTTATGAATAAAGGAACTGAGTCTAGGCTGACTTAAGAAGCTGCCTAAAGTCACAGAGTATGTGGCAGAGCTGATGCTTGAGTCCATGAGCCATTAATTCATTGCCTTCCCCAGGATAACACAGCAATTCCCAGACTCATGTATGGACATCTATTAGGCAAACTGCTTCAAATGATGGAGCTCATCATAGCCATGTGAAGCAAGGAGGCACTGAATAAGCCCAGCATGGGAAGGTGACTAGAACTGGTTATATCCGGGAATGGAGTGGTACTGGAAAAGTAAGTTGATATCAGGCATTTCTACGTAGAAAGCTTGTGAACCTCATTAATCATCAATATATACATGATTCAGCCTCTTCAAGTCAAGGAAAATATTTTTCTATACAAGCCTGGTGGTACATGCCTATAAGCAAATCTGAAGTTTGAGGCCAGCCTGAGAAAGATTGTAATTTTGTGACAAGGCTAGACTACAAGGTAAGGAAAAATTTTATTAAGTAGAAGACAGCTCGTAGGATGTCTTAGTTAGAAAAGTACCTGCTGTGCAAGCATGAGGATCTGAGTTTGATCTCCAGTAACCACACAGACAGAGCCTAGGGTGGTAGTATATGTCTGTCATCTCAGTGCTGAGGCAGTGAAGGTAGGCAGATCCCTGAGCCTTGCTGGCTAGCCAATATAACCAAAGCAGTGAAATTTAAATTCAGTGAGAGACTTTGAGCGTAAAAATCAGGTAGAAAGTAATTAAGGCAGACATCTGATTTGTGTGTGTGTGGCCTTCACACACATATGCTAACTCATGTAACCCTACTGAGTTGTGAACCCCTCTCAGAATAAATAGTTTTTAAAATCAATAGAAGGAAGAGGAAAGTACTTTTTTGGAATATCACATGTAGGAATAAAATGTCTATTTCTATAAGTGGTTGCGATTAAATAATTAGCAATAATAATCTCACCAATAATTCAAAAAGATCTTACCAAGGCAATGCATTCATATCTAAGTCAAAAAAGATAGAGGCAAACCACCTTCTGGGATCCTATACAATCAAAACCTGAGAACTGATCATGCCCTACACAAAGAAGAGCAGGCAGCTAATGCTGAGAGCCTAATAAATAATAGTCCCCAGGGAAGATCAAACCAACTAGTTATCCAATACCAAATGTTCCGCCCTGAATACACACATACTAGTAACATTAATTACACAGACTGAGCAGGTTACATTCATCTATAAATACATACACACACACACACGCACACACACGCACACACACATATTCATACAATAACAATGTAAAAGAGGCCATGAATTTGTAAGAGAGGAGAGAGTCTGTAGACAGGGAAGAAATGTCTTTTTTCCTAATTACTAATCTACAATTTTTGTTATGTTTACATTAATTAAATATTTTTATATGTAAGAATTTGCTTTTATTTCATACTATTTTATTGATTCTTTGTGAATTTTACATCATACATCCTTATCTCATTTAATACTCCCTTCATATCTATCCTGTGGCCTTGCAATCTCTCCCTCCCAATAAAATAAAATTTAAAAGCAAAACAAACTAAAAATATAAAAAATGAGAAAGAGTGAGAAAAAAGTCTCAATATGGAAGTTGCAGTGTGACTTGGTGGACCACACAGTACACACTTTGGCCCAAAGAACGCTGCTTTTTAGTGTTTGTTGCAGAGAGTCATTAGCCTCTGGCTTCTGCTCCACCCTTGTTGCTCATCTTGTTGTTGCCCTGTGTCATGGAGAGACTGCAGTTCTGGATGTGCAAATCTGGCCCCTCCACACGCTCCAGCAATTCATATATGAGGTGAATGTTGGGGTGAGCCAACTTGTAGCCCTGATTATTGCATAGGGGTGGTCACCCTGCCAGCTTTCCTTCATCTACACCACAAGGGCCAGCTCTCCAGCCTTGCCCTGGCTAGCTCATCCGCTACAGCAGGCAGCAAGGAGAGGAACCAGTTCTCCTGCTTCCAAGCCTCCAGGGCCAACTCTACTGTTTCGCCCAGGTGAGGCCCAGGGCCCATTGTCCTGAATGCTGCAGTTGATGAGGTATAGGGCCAGATCTCCAGCTCATGAGCCCTCCAGGTCAGCTCTCCGACGCTCAGCAGGCAGCAAGCAGGGAGTGCATCTTTCTCTCACCCAAGCTACCACAAAAAAGAAGGCAAGGTGCAGGGAAAGGGGTAGCGTCATAAGGTTGGGTCTTCGGCTCTCACACCCACCTGCAGGACCAGCTCACCTGCACCCCTGCAAACAAAGTCAGCTTGACTGTGCTGCCCAGGTGAGGTACAGGGCCTGGTCTCCAGAGTGCTGCAGTTAGTGATGGGTAGAGTCAGTTCTGCCTACAGCTGAAGCCAAGTGTGGGGTGGTTGCAGGGACATCTCTGTATAGCCCTATCCTCTCTGTCTTCAGTGATAACAAGAGTCACGGACACCAACACAGACCCAAGCTGTGGCAGGGCCACAGACCCAGAAATGGCCCTTTACAGTATCCCCAGCCCAGAGGACATCATGACCCTGGGTGGCAGCGCAGGCCACTCAGATCTGTATGGTCACAGGGGAGAGAGGGAGGCAGCATGACCCTCAAACACCAACATGGCCTCAGGTGTCAGCCTAGACTGTGGGTCTCTACACAGCCTTCAGTAGCAACAGTAGCCATTGACATTAAAACAGAGTCCAGGTTTAGCAGGGCAATGACCCAGATATAGTTTGGGCCAGACATTACCTTGGATCCTGATAGCAACACAGGCCTGTGAAAATGGTATGGCCCCTGTGGGAATAGATCCCTTGGACAACTGACATGGTCACAGCTAGTGACCCAGTCTCAGGGCATCCTCAGGGCCTTCTGTTGAAATAGGAGCGGCGGCGGGGCTGCGTCCCCAACACCCCAGCCGCTTGGCTAGCTCACGCCCGAAATAACAACACACAAACTGTATTCATTTAAAGAACTGCTTGGCCCCTGAACTCTAGCCCTTACAGGCTAATTCTCGCACCTGGACTAGCCCATTTCTAAT
>NW_026067927.1:10015500-10092888 GCF_014885135.2 Alexandromys fortis
AGCTCATGGGCTACACAGAATATTAGAAATGGGTTAAAACAATATGTAAGAGCTAGCCAATAAGAAACTGGACCTAGCCGGGCCAGACAGTGTTTGAAAGAATACAGTTTCCGTGTAATTATTTCGGGCATAAGCTAGCCATGCAGGCGGCCGGGTACCGGGGACGCAGCCCCGCCGTCCCTATTTCAACAGCCTTCAATGATAACAAGATCCTCAGACATTAACACAGATCACCACAACTACATTAGGACCGCAAACTCAGACAAGACCCTTGGCAGCAGCCAGGTCCAACATCACCATGGCCCTGGGTTGCAAGCAGGCCACCCACATCAGCGGTTTCCTCACAGCCATGGACTCTGAAGACCTGCATCTCTCCCCAACATATAAACCTTTCGGCTTTTCTCTCTCCAACTTCACCACCCTATACCCCCATAATGGCAGCTGACTGCCCAGCGCCATAGCCTTGGAGATGATCTCTGCCTACTAGTGGCCTGGGGTATAGCTGTCCTTCATGTACCCAGGCTTCTAGAAGAAATGTGTTAATTATATTATAATCACAAATATTTTAAAACATTAAAAAAACAGCTGCTTTGCAGAAAGGCTGATAGGAATTGGGAAGAGAATGCTGTGGAAGAAGGCTGGTTAGGATAAATGGAACAGGGGAGCTTCTCTGAAAACAGACTTGAGCAAAGGCCTAAAGAAAGCAAAGGAGTTGTCCAGGGTATCAACTCTCGGCACATGCTCAGGAAAAAAAGCACAGATGCAAAGCCCATGAAGCACATTTAGTGAATGAAGACAGAAAACCTGATTCAGAGAACTCGAGAAGGGTAGAATCGCTTTATAAACTGTCAGATAGAAAGTGATTAGTGGTTGGGAAAATCATGTGGCCCCATGGGGAGTTTGTAGTTGTTGATTTTGTTTTTTTGTTTTTGATTGGTTGGGTTTTTTTTTTGTTGTTGTTTTATTTTGTTCTAACAAAAAGAGACAGAAAGAAGACCCTGAGCTAAGTTGTAGCATATTCCACTTCAAAGAGTCTTTCTGCTAAGTGTGAGGAAAAGAGACTGGGAACAGAGTAGGCAAGGCAAGAATTTCTGGGAAACAGAAGTAGCTTGGACTGGAAAATAGACAAAAACAAAAACAAAAACGGGATGTTTAGATTTTAAATATTCGAGAGCTGGATCTGGTAGGGTTTACTTTTGGACTTGTATCAGCAATATAAGTTTTGTGACTGTCAAGTAAAGATGGTACAAAGAGCAGACTTGGTATTAATGGGAGAAAAACCTAGGATTTTAGTCTGGGGTGTGACAGAATGAGCTAACCTAGGGATCAAGTAGAGCTAAGCAGAGAATTATTCCAGGATTCAGCTCAGGTCACATCCTTGTTTAGAGCTGGAGGGAAAGAATGGAACTGAAAAGTGATAATCAATGAGGTAGGATGAAAACTGAGTGTTCCCAGGAAAAGCACAGAATATAAAGATAGAGGGAATTTATATCAATAACGTCTGATGCAGTCTGTGTGAAGAAGACTGATAAAAGACCACAGTGTAGGGTGACAGACTACTAACAGAGAAGTTCGGGGGAAAAGTCACATTGAAAGCCCAATTACAGTAAGTGGAAGAGAGAACAAAGAGGAGAGAAGTTAGGGCATCAACATAGACTGAGCATGGCACTTTGGAGGCGATGTCAGCACCAAAAGTCTGGAGTAAACAGAGAACTTCAGTAAGATGGGTGATGAATATTTCAGTCCTTTTGTGTGGAAAAGGAATGGCACAGGAACAAAGGGAAAAGAGCATTTAGGAAAGATGTAGAGAAAAGTGGAAAAGATGTCTTTGAAGAGAGGAGACAGGAGGGCTCACAGCACAACAAGGAGGAGGAGTGGATGGGAGGGGGTAGATGGGAATGGGGAAGGGACAGGAAGAAAAGAGGAAGGGGAAACAGGTTGGTATATACAATAAAAAATGTTTTAAACAAGATGTAGGCTTTGAAGAAGTTACTTCATTTATCACAAGTGTAAGCAAAGACACAGCAGGTGGACACACATGCAGGAATTGGTTATATTTGGTGATGGACACAGGTGGAATGTCTCTTCGCTTATACTTTCTTTCTATTTACTGGGTAAATTAAGAGAAATTATAGTTTCTTCCCTAAGCCAGGTAGGAATAAATCACAGAGCCCTCTGATTTCTGGGTTTCAAAATGTATTCTTTCTGTGACCATGCAATGTCTCTGTCTGACCTTCACAGCAAAAATTCTAACCCCCACCTACACATTAGGCATCGTTGCTTAATCTTAATATTCAGAAGAGTGATGAGTTTCCATTTATTAGCTGTCTTGCTAGAATCGTTTTTATGGTCCAGAGGCAGCCATTCAACGTTTCCACTTAGAAATAGCAATCCCTTAACCAGTTTCACTAAGCTCAAAATTAACAATGATAACAATCTCTATGGCAAGAATCTGGGGTCAGAAGTGGTAGCACTACTTTACAAATAAGTAAAGTCAAGATCAGTAGGATTATGACACTTCATCTCTATTGTTTACCCCACTCCCAGCATGGTTCATAGGGCTCACTGAGTAATTGGTGAGTGGAGAGATATCACCTCGCTTACGAATTTCATTACTTAGCTGACTTTCAGTTGCAACAGATAGAAAAATCTATCAAACATGATTTCATCTATTGTATTTCTATTTCAAATTCAGGGTTGGTTTATTTAATGGTGCAACACTGTGCTTGGAGACTATATCTTACAGATTTACACCTCCCCACCTTTAACATACGGCTTTTCTGGAAATGGCAGCCAGCTCTGTTCAAAGGCAGAACTGAGTGCATTTTCTTGCTTGTGTCCTTTGAAGTGAGGAAAATCTTCACATAAATTACTCAAGGTTCTGGCTATAGATTCAGGTAAATTGTGTACTAACTGATTCACTCCTGCCTCTACCGCTGGTGAGATAGAGGAGACTTTCCTTAGACACAGGAAGATTCAGACCATGAAGCCAGGATGGGCTGTATCTCCCTTGGTAAACAATAATCCAGTGAATATTTATTTGTCAAGGAATCCAGGAAGAAAGGGAAGGAAGATGTCCAAAGTTAGGAAGCCAATTTCCTATGCCGGGCAGTGGTGGCACACACCTTTAATCCCAGCACTTGGGAGGCAGAGGCAGGTGGATCTCAGTGAGTTCAAGGCCAGCCTGGTATACAGAGTGAGTTCCAGGAGAGTGAAGGCTACACAGAGAAACCCTATCTTGAAAAATGAAAGAGAGAGAGAGAGAGAGAAAGAGAGAGAGAGGGAGAGAGAGAGAGAGAGAGAGAGAGAGAGAGAGAACACCAATTTCCTCTCTGTCCAAGTAGAGAGGCTGCAACTGTAACTTATATGTGACTAATCATGACATCCATGTTCAGGTTCTTTTATTGCAAAAGAGTTGTTTTTATAATTTTTTCTCTTCTTTGCTTCCTCTATTTCTACTGTTGCTTCTCTTTCAGTACATGTGAGCCAATGCCTACTAGATGAAACTTAATTCTTTATAGAATAACTCCTTAGCCCTTAAAGGACCAGATCCTTCATCACAGTTATATAGAATAAGTCTGAACTCATTCCTTTTTCAAAGCTTTAATTGATCTTGGTTGACAATTAATTACTGCATCAAGCCATTAAGGAATATATTTTATAGTACTTTTGATTTGCTTCCAAAATTTAAAATAAGATATGAAGAGGCTAAGAAATCCATCACTAGCCCTATTATTTACCTGATGATGAATTCTGTGTCAAGGAGATGAGAAGTAGATGACATGACCATTCATGGTCAAAGTCAAATGTCTTTTTAAAGGGAGATAAAATCCTCTTGGATGAGAATCATTCCAGGCACTTCACAAATAAAGCAAAAGCATCAAAATGGTCCTAGGCTGAGGGACCCCTCTTCAATCTGTTCTGTGAACATTCCTGAACCACTGGGGAGACTCTCACTCAGCTTAGGCTGCTCTTCTCTCGTTTATGCTTCCTTTCAAACACTGAATGTGTCTGTGCTCCCTGGCTTTTGGAGCCACTGCATATTAGCATGGAATTAGCATAACCTTTGGAGTCTTCTCTTGTAATTTATGAAATAACTTCTCTGTTTCTTGACCACTAGGCCTCCCCACCCTACTTCCTGTGTTAGTTTTCTGAACAGTACTTTGTGGAACCATGCAGACTTTATACTTAGTTACATTTGTCTTTTCTTCTCACAAGAAAATAAGCTCCAAGACAGTAGCCTTTATTTCCTATTTTGCTCCTTGTTACACCCCAATTACCCTGAGTAGTATCTACGATCTACTATGCAATCAAAGTTTCGAAAGTAAACAGGAAAAATATCGTCCTCACATTCGAAAAGCTCCTGATCTAATGAGAGAGTCATGCAAACAATGTTTCCATTTACCAACTCAGCGGCCATCCACCCTTCACAATGGATAAGTAGAGCCCACTGGATCACGCCGATAAGATTGAATACACCTACACAATTTGACTTATTGAGACCCAGTCCAGGTATCACCAATTCAACGTGATGAGTTTAGGAAGACTTCTTAAACTCCCTGCTCCTCAGGCCTTCCATAAGTGAGAGGAATTTAATGCTGTATCAAAGGAATTATATGCTAATTTCTGAAAAACTTTTGTTACAATGGCAAATGTATGTAGCAATACATTTGTGATTTTATTATATTAAGAAAACGTGAGGTTTGATGGGAACACAGATGGCTCTGCCATGGGAACACAGGACAAGACTTAGGTCTAAAACCAAGAGGGTCTGTGGAAATTTATTGCTCGCCAAGAAATGAGCGAGGAGTGTTTAAAAGTTTTAGTCCTTAAAACATACATGTCCAGGGAGACAACCATTGCTCTCCGTTGTTTGATCGTCAGTCCATTCTGAAATCGGGATGGCTGGCGCAGGAGAACTACTACCTGAGAGCTAACACCCTAGCAGGGTGGATGTGACCGATGAAGTGTGTTCTGATTCATGTCCCACTGTGATTTCATTCTTGCATCACGTGACTCTCAGCAATGACAGAGAAGTTTGAGGTTGTAATTCAATTTGAGCACATTATGCAATCAGACTTAACTAACTTAGCTGTGTTGGCACATATTATATAGATGATTACGAAACAACTTTTCTATATGATTTTGTTTTGTAAATTTCAAAGTAGAGAATCTGATACATTTTTGTAGCTTAATTGTACTTGCATAATATACAAGAAGACCATAATTTGCAGAGTTGGTAGGCAGAGAACAATAGAGTCAAAATTATGGCCATGGATGCTTTTTCCTTTTTTCCTTTTTCTTCTTTTCCTTCTTCCTTGCTTCCTTCCTCCTCCTCCTCCTTTTTTTTTTTTTTTGCAAATAGAATACAAAGTTTGTCAAAAAATACACTTTTCTTAATAACAACTATCTTGGAAACGATATTATTATTTTGTATTGTCTCTACTTACATCCATGTTAAATGAATGACTACTGAATTAAAAGGTGACATTTAAGCCATTTCTGTAAAAACTGTGTGATTTCCCAGGCTTTAATACATTTCCTAAGCTCATGTTTTCATCGAGACAACTTTGCTACTCTAATGTTTTTTAAAATTAAATTTGTTCTTTGCTTCGTTACAATGCTTAGCAAGTTAATAAGTTGATGAATCATAATTAACTGCAACTTTCTGTTCTGTTGCCCTTCTGAATTGCTTACTTTTTTACTTTTTCTGCTTCCAAAAATTTTCTTATGTAATTTGCCACATGCATTCTTTATTAATAAAAGCAGATGAACCTTATTTCAAGGTATATGCTTCACTGGGAGTAGGCAGCCAAGACATGAATGGCACACACATCAATACATGGATGCAGAATACTTGGACATGTGTGTGCATGGGATGCTGGCCTGGTCCACACAGCACCATCTTTTTTTTTTAACCATCTTCTTGTTTGATTTCTTGATTTGGTTGTCCATTAATTTTTAAAAAATATATTGTTTTAAAACTTCTCCTTCCTGTTGCTGAGTACAATTCCCGAAACGCCAATTCTAGTATTCCAGCAGGGATTTCTTATTTCTTACAAAAAGGTGTGTGTGGGGGGGAGGTGTTAAATAAAATATAATGAATTTTCAAACAGTTCAGTAAGGCTTGAATATGTTCAAAGAGAAAGGGAAAAGCCTCCTTCATTAGGATTCCACTTAGGGAATGTGGGTGAGCTTCATTAGAATGCAGAACACAGGGGACAGAAAAGATTCCCACGAATGCCTTTCTTCACACGTCGCACTTTACACTTCTCCCCTAGTGGATTATCTAGGAGAGCTGTGATATTATGTTCAGTGAATTTGCCAAAATTTTTCAAACACATGAATGACATATTTATAGAAATAAAGTCCAAAGATTTATCATTGCTTAAGTGACAATACTTTCTTTATAATTTAACATATCAAAGAATTCTAATTAGCTTAATATATCTTTTTCAGTTATTCTGGTTGGCCCTTCTGATTTTTTAACATTTTTTTTTGCTTATTTTTGAAATTGTATTTTAATTACAATATTCCTCTCTTTCTTTTCCTCTATCAAAACCCTCCCATTAGCCCCTCCCATTTTTTCAAATTCATTACCACCTTTTATAACAATATTATTGCAAGCATATGTGTATTTGCATATACATATACTTTCCTAAATATAACCCATTGAGTCCATAATGTTTCTTACATGTATGTTTTCTTAGATGTGATTTTTACCAAGAAAAAATGCAAGTGCTCTAATTGGGGAGCCTGTGCCTTAATATGCCATCCCCTCTCTAACCTCTAGACAGCACACACCCTTTTATGCAGTTTTACTCACCAGCGTGTAAGGTTCCTTCTTCCACTCCACAAAATAACAAAAAGAAAAAAGAAAGGAAAAAACCCACCTCAGTCCTCCATCTTTCCAACTCCTCTCCATTCATCCTAGTAGAATCAAGAGCTGTGGTATGACACTTAGTATACCCATTTTGTCCAATCAACATGGCCACAAAATGTTCATTTCAATGAGTCATTGGTCTGACTCAAGGCCTCTGGCATACCTTTATCACCGGGCTGTGCCTTCATCTAAACTCCTCTCTGATATCCTGCTGTTGCCCAGAGTCATTGAGACTCTGTGGTTAATGTTCTTTAGGACCAGTCCATTCGCACACTACAGCAGGTCAAAGATGAAGCAGCTGTTAGGGTGGCCCAACCTGAGTCCCAGGACATGGGTCTGGGTGGTAAGGGACAAAGCCAGCTATCCTAAGCCCATGGTGCAGGATGGGACCAGGTCTTTCAAGGGTTGAAGAGAACCAGTCTAATCTCTGGGTGCCGAGTACTCTCACTGCTTACTCTCACATAAAGAGACCATTAGAGGAAAATGTTACGCTTGCCTTCTTTACCATCAAGGGATTCCCCTGTATTTTGCTGTTCCTCTTTGCTCTCCGCCCATTCTAACTAACCTCACTTGTTATCTATCCACATACCTAAAGAGTAAATGCTCGACATTCACTTTTTTTTTTGTTTTTCTCTTTCAAATAATGCACACATTAACTGCAAAAATATGTCCTAAGGTTCTTTTTTTAAACACAGTAGATCTCAGAAGCTCTTCTTATGGAACAGAAAAAGAATCCAAGGTTTGCCTTCTCATTTCTCATTATCCTAAAATGTTCTAATTTACAATATTGCTTTCAAGATATGTGTAAGTATGGAAAAGGTATATTATTTTACAAGAAAGGAGCTCCTGTCCAGTTGGCTCTACAGGATTAGTCTCAACTGGAAACACTATACAGGCACCGGTAGGACCATTGCACTGACATATGTAGACAAAACAATTTTCTATTGCTGTTGATAATCCTTAGATACTCTCTGTCCCCAAAGTTTAATGCTCCCATATTAAATTAAAATGAAAAACCTTTTCCTAATATAAGAGTTTTTCTAGGTCTCTTTCTTAAATGAAATGGAACATAACAAATGGCCAGTAATCAGGATTCCTGCATTTCAGGCCTGTATTAACCAGAAAAGGCAATGTAGTCATACGGTGACTAAACTAGACAGATTAGAAGGCGAAACTTTCAGCTACATTTGATGTTCCATGCCTATAACCCCAGCATTTATGGGGCAGAAGGATGAGAATCAGAACTGGCCTACATCAGACCCTGTCTCAATACTCAAAAACCAAAATGCAAGCCAGTAAAATCCAAAAGTTTGCCGGATGTAGTGTCTCATAGTTTCACACCTGTAATCCTACCTGTTGAGAGACTGAGACAAGATCTTTAATAAATAAAAAAATAGGTATAATTTAATCTTTGTTTCTCTAAAACTGAAAGCATTTGTCCATGATTAATAAATTATTTTGCTTTGAAAAAAAAAGAATTTCATTAATTGAACTACATTTTGAGTTTCAAGAGAACAAGTAAGGAAAAAAAATTAATCATTGTTTTTGCAGTGATGTATCTTAGTGCAGTATTCACTAAGCTGTTTTCTCCATGGAAGCAGTGAGAACAAGAGAGCCTTTTCCTACATTAGGAATTTCTTTATGTCACGTTACTGTATGCCCTGTCTTCACATGGTGTTTTCCCTGTGCACGTTTCTGTCTTAAATTTCTCTCCCTCTATAAATTGCACCCCTCACAGAGGTGGGAACTAATTGTCCCTGAAATGATCCTGTTATAAGCAAGTTCATGCTCGGAGGCAGCAGAGATTACAATCAACACAGAATTTTCTGGAGATATATTTCAACCTATAACAAGGCCTAAATTTCTTCATTATCTAATTTTTGGTTAATTTTTTGCTCTCTTTATTTCAAGGCGAATTTCCTTGACTTGGCATCTAGTTGCCAAACAAACAAATCTGCCAGAAGTGGTCCAGTTCAGAATTCTGTGACCTTGAATCACTAACCCCTAGGTTAATTTCATGCAGGATTACAAACCTTTCTAGGGGGATAAAATGATATGGTCTTCTAGCTTAAGAATTCCAGAGAATTACAGCTGTGATCTGAGGAAAGAACAAGAAAATGACCCTATTGACCATATTGAACCAAACTTGCAGAACCAGATAAAGGAAACAGCCTTCCTTGCCAGGTAGTCTTTGTGTCTTCACAGAAATGCTTTCCTTCTCAGGCTGCACTCTTCCTGTTTTCGAATCGCTTGGTCTGATCACACCTTCTGAGCTGTTCTCAGTCAGAGACCGTCATCTCAACTTCTACGACAGTCTGAGCTAGCATCACCTACTCAGGAGTAACGCCAGTTACCTCTCCTAGCTGTTAACCTTCCTTTTGACAACCTTAGTTTCGAACACTTGGATTTTCCTGGCTTTTTATTTTACATGGGAATGCTTATATCCTTCAATTTTGAGTCTAAAGCATACAAAAGGAAAAAAAGTAATAGTCTACAAGGAGAATATTTGGAATATTCATTCAATCCCGATGAAATTCTTATCAGGTAGATGTGATTTACCATACTACTGTAACAGCTTTAGTTATTTAAGGGAAAAAAAAAAATAAAAGAACACATTTGTACTACATTCAGGACAAACTAATTATGACATAGTTAGAAACCGATAATATGTGTGGATGCCTATCAAGCCACTATTCAAACCCACACATTTTTTAATATAATTTTTTATTGAAAAAAAAATTCCGCCTCCTCCCCGTCTCCGTTTTCCCCCCTCCTCCCTCTCCTCTCCCCCTCCCCCCACTCCTCTACCCTGCCCTCTCCAGTCAGAAGGGCAGTCAGGGTTCCCTGCCCTGTGGAAAGTCCAAAGTCCTCCCCGCTCCATCCTGGTCTAGGAAGGTGAACATCCAAACTGGCTAGGCTCCCACAAAGCCAGAACATGAAGTAGGATCAAAACCCAGTGCCATTGTCCTTGGCTTCTCAGCAGCCCTCATTGTTCGCCATATTCAGAGAGTCCGGTTTTGTCCCATGCTTTTTCAGTCGCAGTCCAGCTGGCCTTGGTGAGCTCACAAAAGATCAGCCCCACTGTCTCCGTGGGTGGGTGCACCCCTCGTGGTCCTGACTTCTTTGCTCATATTTTCCCTCCTTCTGCTCCTCCTTGGGACATTGGGAGCTCAGTCCGGTGCTCCAGTGTGGGTCTCTGTCTCTGTCTCCATCCATCTCCAGATGAAGGTTCTATGGTGATATGCAAGATATTCATCAATATGGCTATAGGATAGGGTCATTTCAGGTTCTCTGTCCTCAGCTGCCCCAGGAACTAACTGGGGACATCGCCCTGGGCACCTGGGAGCCCCTCTAGAACCAAGTCTCTTTGGCACAACTGGATATCAACCTGTAGAAGAATGAAAATAGACCCATATCTATCACCATGCACAAAACTCAAGTCCAAATGGATCAAAGACCTCAATATCAATCTGAACACACTGAACCTGATAGAAGAGAAAGTGGGAAGTACCCTACAACAGATGGGCACAGGCGATCGCTTCCTATGTATAACCCCAGCAGCACAGACATTAAGGGAAACCCACACATTTTTACAAGAAAAATAGAATGATTCTTATGAAAACTTTACATATACAAATTTGAAAGTTCATTTCTAAATTTGCTATGATTTATACATGCACATTTTGATAATTTAGATTATGTATTAAACACATGAATTAAAAATATTCCTCATTATAATATGCTTTCCACAACAATGTGTTATACTTCTTGCTGGGAATTCATTATTAATGGGTATTTATAGGACACATTCAAATGTATTGAGACATGTAGCTGCATCTATTGATAGCAAATGAAATTAATGGAGCATCTGTGAATGAGATTTTAATTTGCTATTACCTGAAACTTAATAAAACCTTAAAGCCTGATTTATAAATTCATCAAGACACTAGAAATGAGATTTTTTTAAAGGATAGTAGAGAAGGAAAATTAACATTCTGCATCTAGCACAAAGCATGGTTTCTGAAACACTTCAGAATGGATATGACATTGCAGTGACCTACAAAACAAAAATCATCCGAATCTTGCCCAGAATTATAATATACCATATAAATAAATATATATATATGTATGCGTATATAACCTTTGAAATTGACTATGATAGCTTCCAGGCAGCACATGAAGGTGAAACAAAAGAGATTAGCAGAGAATAAAAGCATAAGCACAAAGAATGTTAATTGTGGTATTATTTAAAACACCATATTAAAGAATCTCAATGAATCCTAATGAATCCAAGGATTTATTTGAGCCTAACAATAGCTAAGTACTTCTTAAAATGAAATCAAGAGAGATTAGGACAAAAGAGAAAACTATAAAGGTCCATCTGGAGCTTAAAGTCAGGGAATAAATAAGCACTACATGTCAGGTCAATGGAAAACCTAAACATTTATTCTCATTTCACCAATATATGAAGCCATCTACAAAGCTGGGGTTTTGTTTCACAGTCAAGTCACTAGAACTCACCCCTGGCAATATTTTCCCAGCCCCTAGCTCTGTGGTTTGTTATTCATTTCCTTTTACTGCAACAGAGAAATGGAGAATTAATAAAAGCATATTTTATTTTCAATCTGCTATTTCATGGTCCTTACCCTGATAATCATCACTTCTCTTTATTGCAAAACAATTTCTTTTTTTTTTGTTTAAAGGCATGCATCTTGGACAGCCATATTTACATACTGTGTCTTCTGTGAATGATAACACACATTTCTGGAGCTGCTCTAGCTAGCTCTTGACTGCGGATGGAGGACAAGGCTGGATTGAATGATTGATGGGCTTCAGTGATGAGTGAGGTTCCTGGTTTCACACCCACTCAGACCAGAGCCAAACAGCATAAATAAAGTGGAGAACTGACAAATTACTTAGATATTATTATCTACATTATTCCCAAAGGCCCACAACCTTCAGGACAAAAGTCTGAGGAAAAAGACAAAATGCAGATTTAATTTTGTGGAATCCAAACCAAATTCATAGTCTCAGTTCCCTTGTGGTACCCTAATTTCCTCACCTGTAAAATGTATATTCATTGTTTCATGGGAGCACTGTCAAAAAGTGCCAATTATGTTATTTCACCTTCGTGAATGAATGAATTTATAAGCACATCAAGATCAGAGGCCACTTATCCCTAGGTCAGAGGCATAAAGTGGCTGAATCAAATCCCATCCTTCTTTGAAGGTGACAGTACATAAAATTGTCTTGCCAACACAGCTACTACCCAGGTTCAGAACCAGGGTTATGAATTGACCCACCCCAACATTCACCCCATCTATGGGTCTTCTGGAGCATGTAAAGGGGCTACATCTGCATATCCAAACTTGCAGAATCTCCATCACACAGTTCAACAACAGGTTATCCCAGAGGAGTCCTAGTAAGGGGCCAGTATCAATAGCATAGCTGAAACCAGAGCCTTCCAACAAAACCAATGACTCATTGCAATGAACACTAACAAGTATGGCTAGGGCAGTGTATGGAACCACCGACAGTGAGCACAGAGTTTATCCTTAGTGCTTGAGTTGGCTTTTTGGAAACCACTCTCTTTGGAGACCTTACTCAGCCTAGATCCAGTGGGGAGAGTGTTGGTCCTGTCTCAAAGTGATATGTGGATTCTACTGACTTCCCCATGGGAAAACTTATGCTCTCTGATAGGTGGTGGGCTAGAGGAAAATTGGGGGAACAGGAGAAGGGAGGGAGTGGGAACTGGGATTGGTATGTAAAATGAAAGAAAATTGTTTTAAAAGATAAATTAAATAATTAAAAAAGTTGTTTGAACTGAAGGGCATACTGTAGGACTCAGCTGTGTCACATTATAGCTTTCTTACCAAGATTTTTCTTGCTTTTAAATTTTATTTTGTTTTATTGGCAGGGGGTTGCAAGGGTAAAGTGATGTGGGATTCCCCACTGTATGCTGTGAATATCACTGGTTAATAAAGGAACTGCTTTGGGCCTAGAGCAGAGCTATACTGGAACAGAGCGAGGTGGGGAAAACTAAACTGAACGCTGGGAGAAAGGAGGGCAGAGTCAAAGAGAAGCCATGGAGCTGTCTGCTTCAGAGGGGCACACTGAAACCTTGCTGGTAGGCCATAACCTCGTGGTGATGCGCAGATGAATGGAGATGGGTTAAATTAAGATGTAAGAGTTAGCCAATAAGAAGCTAGAGTTAATGGGTCAAGCAATGATTTTATTAATACAGTTTCTGTGTGATTGTTTCCGGTTAAGCTGCCAGGAACAAACAAGCAGCCCCTCCTCCAACAAATTCTCTCACTCCAACAGCAGAGGGCAGATGTAAATGGCAACTGTTTGTTTTCACAACTGCTCAGCCCCAAATAATCATGCAGAAACTCCATTAATTACAAAACACAGTTTGGCCAAGAGTTTAGGTATATTGCTATCCATCTCTCTGTGTCTGTCTGTCTGTCTGTCTCTCTCTCTCTCTTTTCTTTCTTTTTTTTTCTTTTTTTTTTTTTTTTTTTTGGTTTTTCAAGACAGGGTTTCTCTGGAGCCTGTCCAGGAACTAGCTCTTGTAGACCCGGCTGGCCTCGAACTCACAGAGATCTGCCAGCCTCTGCCTCCTGAGGGCTGGGATTAAAGGCGTGGCCACCACTGCCCAGCTGCTATCCATCTCTTATGTCTTAAAATAGCCTGTTTTTATTAATCTATGTATTGCCACAAGGCTGTGGCTTACTGGAAAGGTTCCAGCAGAGGCGTCTTTCTCCTTTGGCAGCTACATAGTGTCTCCCTGACCCTGCCTACTCTCTCTGTACATCTCTTTCAGCCTGACTATATTCTGCCCTGCTATAGGCCGAAGCAGCTTCTTTATTAATCAATAGTAATTAAACATATTCATAGCATACAGAGGGGAATCCCACATCAGGCAGATGTGAAGGGACTGTGAGATGAGTAGGATTGAGATGCATGATGTGAAATCCACAAAGAATCAATAAGAAGTTAAATTTTTTAAAAAGCTTCTCTGCAGAAACTAATACGGAGAGTGTTACAGCAGGAAGCTAAAAGAAGATCTCTGCTTTTTCGGGGCATGGAGTTTGCTTCTCTGAGTTTTGCTTTTTTTTCAATCTGTGGAATACTTCTTAATACGTAGTACCTGCAAACCCTTGTAGTAAACGTTTTTCCAGTGATTTTTTTCCCCATTATTTATCCTGAGCTACCGTTCGCTACATTTCCAGTAATCTATCTGTTGCCATTGCTGCTTCTTTTAAATTCCCTACCAGAGATCTGATACAAGAGAAATCGAGCCACATGTCAAGGATTGGCCATTGAGAGAATATGGAAGTCACACCAAGTTATACTGAAGCTACCACCTCATTTTCCTATATTTCTTATTGACTCATATTTACATAAAAGAAAATATAAATTTATGAAAAATAAAATAATATTTTGTGGCTGACTCTAGCTAAGACCTTAAGCAAGAGGAGAGGGGGGCCCAATCTTGATTTGCCCTGTAGTCAGACTGATGAATATCTTAAATATCACCATAGAACCTTCATCCAGTAACTGATGGAAACAGAGGCAGAGACCTGTATTGGAGCAGTGGACTAGGCTCCCAAAGTACTGTTGAAGAGGAGGTGCCTCACACCGCAGCCCTAGTCTGTGCTCTATGCTCTAGACCCCAGTTCGCCAGCTTCGGGCAAGGGGCTGGAGGTTAAGAATACACACGTAGAGACAGACCTTTTTATCACTGGTACCAAAAGCCTCCTTTATTAGCACCATGTAGGCTTAAATACATAGCAGTCAATGGCCAACAGGTGAAAATCCCATCCTCTGATCCTCTAAGCTAGGCACAGCTTCTAGTAACTTTAATTAGAAGGTTCTAGGAGGGAAGAGCAGCTGAAAGCCAGGACTCATTAGTCCCAACAAGGGGGAGGAATGAAAATATGAGCAAAGAGGTCAAGACCATGATGGATTCACCCACTGATACAGTCTATCAGCTAATAGGAGCTCACCAACTACAGCCGGACTGGAAAGGAAAAAGCAAAGGACCAAACTAGTCCCTCCGAATGTGGTTGACAGTTGCATGGCTGGGGCAGACTAAGGGTCCAGTGGCAGTGGCACCAGGATTTATTTCTACTGCATGTACTGGCTTTTTGGGAACCTATTTGCTTTGGATATATACCTTGCTCAGCCCAGATATAGTGGGGAGGGCCTTGGACCTTCCACAGAGCAATGTGTCTTACCCTCTCTGAGGGTTGGAGGGGTAGGGTGGGAGGGTGTGTGGAGGGAATGTGAGAAGGAGAGAGAGTGGGAACTTGCATGGGTAGTTTTAAAAAATTAATAAATTAAAAAAATAACATTTTGTTTTTACTTAAAATACAAATTTGAGTGTGCTCCTCATTTCAGGAGAAGCTGTGTTCCCAAAACTTTCTGTTCTCTGACTAAACTTTCTCCTGATAGCTTCATGTCGTGAGTGAAGGGGCTGTCTTCATTCCTTCTTAATAAATGAGAAATTAAAATAAGGAACAACCATTATAGAAATTATTGTGGACTGTGTTTCCTCTATTGTTAAGGCAAAGTTTAAAATATCATGTCTTTTCAAAATTATGTATTTTTTAGTTCATGTGTATAACTATGACTGTGCATTATATATGACCTAACTGTGGTCAGAAGAAGGGGTTAGATCCCCCAGAACTAGAGTTTTAGACATTTGTGCCCTACTGATCATGTGTGCAGGAAACCATCTTGGGAGCTCTGCAAGTTCCCTGAGTGTTCTGAACCACTAATCAATTTCTGCATCTCCATCTTACTTTTTTTTTTAGATCTATTATAGGAACAGTTTTCTGAAAAATCTCAGTCTCTACTTTTGAAAATGAAGAGTTTCTTTGTCAAATAATTTGTTGTGTGCTGCCTAGTAAAGAATTCATTATTCATGATAGGAAAAAAAAATATTTGTTTGGCATGAATCCTGATCCTGTTTAATGGGAAACCTAACCAGCCCATCAACATAATTTCTCCTACTGAATTCTACAGCTTGTGGATATCCTCAAGGTTCACCTGTGTCCAGTCTCCTCCGATAGAATCCTTCGCACCATCTTTGCTTTGTTCCTTTCCATTGCATCTTTAGAGTTCAGAGTCTACCTCAGCATACTAGTTTTCTTGCAGTTGCACAATAGCATTACGGATACAGCTTAAGCCATCTTCAGGTCATCGTGTTGCTACCAGAATAGTCAAGAGGTTCAGCGAACATCAAGACATAGAAAGTAGAAAGAATGTAAGAGTCACTGCTTTGGAGCAGTGTCTTCAGGACATGACACGGCTTGAACTCCACGAACTCACTACAGCTGTGGTTACCTGTATTAGAAACGTATGAGATTGGATCTATCACTATTACATCGTGCATGGGAGAGGTCTTCACAAAGACTCAACATTTCCTAAGGGCTATGGGTTTTTAATGGTTGCTTGGGGGAGAAGATGTCATTCTCGTTATTGGTGCATTGCCCATCTCCAGTGAAAAACCTCACACCTATGCTCATAAACTACATAATTAAACTCAGCGGGCCATGAAAAGAGAGTACGAAAATAAAAAGACATCCAAGAGGCCTTGTTGGGAAGAAGAGTTTCAGAAAGAGAGGGGTGGGAGGATAATGTGACTGAAACTGATGAAATAAAATTCTTTATATCTTTATAAAAAATTGTCAAGGAATTAAAAAAAATAAAAATGTAGCCTTGACTATTTTCCTTGCTTCTTTACAAACATCAAAAGGGAAGTTCATCGCCCAACATTTACCTTGCTATTCATCCATTGGTATTTTTTTTTCTCTAAGACCAAGACCCTGGACGTTGTCATTTAGCACAGTGCAGGTTCTCTGTCTTGCTGTTTGGCTTGCTGTATTTCCTAGAGTGATGTGTCTTCCCTGCCTTCCCCACCATTGCTCTCCTGTAGCCTCCTCTCAAGTCCTACTCTCTGTAAGGCAGCCTGTGTTTGTTTGCTTTGGAGCACATCAGATAAAATTGCCATATGTGACACCCTTCTGAGTCCTATCCAGGCTCTTTCTTCCTCTGTTATCACACTGGATTTGTTTATTGCAGATTTGGTTTTCTCCAGGGCTTGAGTGATGGCTCAGTGGTTAAGAAAACTGACTGCTCTTCCAGAGGTCCTGAGTTCAACTCTAGGCACATGGTGGATCACAATCATATATAATGGAATCTTATGACCTTTTCTGTCATGTAGGCATACATACAAATATAGCACTCAAATACATAAAACACGTTTTAAAAAGAAAAAAGAAAAGAATTGGTTTTCTCCTTGGCACTGATTATCTAGGAAACGGATCCAGCTTTGTGTCTTTAATGCCCACTTCCAGGTTTGGTGATTAGTAAGTTCCAAGTACAAATATTTGTGGAATAAGTGAACAGAAGTGTATTTCATTTTCCCAATTTCCTGTCATCTGTCTTGAAACAACCCTTCCAGACACCCTGGAGAACTGTTTTCAATGCCTCAGATTTTACAATAGCTCAGACTTCCTGTCTCTTACACTTATTAATCATAATAACTTTGAAATAATTTGTCTGTGCAAATATTCAGGGTCCCGTCCATAACTAAGTGAAAGAAAGACTAAAACACTCCATCATTATTTTCTGAACCAAAGACCCTGTAATTAAGGAGTCGATCGATGTGCCAACAACTTGTGGGTTTAGACATTAATTTTTGTTTGTTAAAGGACTCCAAAGATAATGTAATATGGGCCCATTGTGAAATGGATTAATACATTGCTCCTCTCATTTCACTTGGTTCTTTCTATTTGAATTCTGCTGGAACGTAGGAAAGTCATATGGTTTTACTCCTGTAAAATCATGACAACATGTACACCTTCTTGCCAAGTAAGTGGACTAATCCTGGGGTTAAATTGTCAAAGGTATAGAGCTGGGAAGTGAACACCTGAACACCCCTGCCATGTGAAATAGATAGGTGATTTCATTTAGTCGTCCGCTGAGTTCATTCACTGAATAAATATGAACTGAGTGGATACCTGCAGTGTGTTGGGCACACTTTGCTGTTATTTTAAATATGATAGAGGATAAAGTACAGAAAGTCACTTTTTGAGCTTCTCATTTAGCAACTGGTAGCACCTGAATCAGAAACCAAGTCTGTTCTGTGACACCTTTTGCTCTGTATTGCCAACATAAAAACTGTAGCTCTTGTCTTCAAGAGAAATAATTTATTCTGGTTACTATTTTGAGTGACCATTGCCCAGAGAACATAGGTTAGGTTACTCCAGATTCCATGTTTCAATGTGTACACAGTTTCATTAATGCTTTATAGTTTTTGATTTTGTTTTTTTTATTTTCTTTTATTTTAAAAAGAAAACAATCTTTTTTCATTATACATACCAGTCCAAGTTCCCACTCCTTCCCCACTCCTCCCATTCTCCCCAAGTTTCCACTCCCTCCTCCCGTTCGCTCCTCTGTGAGTCAGAGGACAGCATGGTCTACAAGAGCTAGTTCCAAGATAGACACCAAAGCTACACAGAGAGAAACCCTGTCTCAAAAAATCAAAAAGAAAAAAAGATACATGTGGCATATAACTAAAGCATTTGTGAACAAAATCCATACTTAGCAGCCATATTATCAAATGCTGTTTTGAATAAAGAATGAATAAGAACATCCACCCAGGGTCTTCTACCATCCATTCTTTAACTTTGTCATCTAACTTATATTCATGAAACATCCACTGTATGAGACACAGTGGAGCATAGTTATTAAAAACATTAAATAAGATAGATGTGCTTGTACATGTTCATCGAATTCAATGTTTTTTTTTTTCTTAGAGGGATTGGAGGGGATAAAGTTATATTGAAATGCCCTGATTTGTCTTAAACTCTGGACTTCTTCAATGAAGTAAGCCATGCTATTAGCTGAGGGCTGAGACACTGGACCAGTATCACTTTATAATTCAGACGAATGGCAAGGCATCCTCATGAGGAAACTTCATGCATGGATTAAAAAAAAGGCTCTAATAAAGAGTGACTTACTGAAAGAAGATCAGAGTGGGAAAGATTAGGAATAACAAAAAGAAGCAAATCAGAATACTATGGAGGTCCAGAGAAAACACCTGTAGATAATAGTGTCCCTCGGTGGAGCTTGGTAGCAGGTTTCAACATTTCCCAAGTAAGTATGGGGTTGAAAGTTTGTAACTGGAATAAAATGATGATTTTCTAGGGTTGTCTTACATATGATGCCTGAAGTAAAAAGACGGTAAACTGCATGGAGCTATTATTCCAATAACCTTCATTCATTTTATTATCAAATTTAAAAATTACTACATCTTCAACATTGGCTTATAGTGATATTTATGATCAATGTTTTGGGGTATATATTTTCTGTTGTTGGGTGTATCTTGAAAAAGCAGTCTCTCCCAGTATTGTAGACAAGAACAAGTACTCGATGTTAGCCCATAACAGGAGTCCCGATTAGGAAAAGCTAGTTAAGTCACCTTGCTTTCCAGCGCTACCTTTGGAAAAAGTCAGTGTTTTGTCTGACAACGCCAGATGTTTCTATTCCTCATTTAATTTTCACATCATTTCTCTCTATGACAGCCAGATTTATCTTCCAAAGCTCATTTGCATTTAAAAAATCCAAGTTTTATTTACAATTATAAAAGTAAAATATGTCCATTTTGGAAAATAAGAAATTACAGAAATTTCAGAGCTAAGAAAAAAAATATTTTCCTCTTGCTAGATCTGAGCAGGTCTACTAATGTACTGTAGTCATATACTATAAGTATTATTCTCTCAGTTTCTAATTTTGTCCTAGAAATATCTAGTTGGGAACAATGGATAAAGAAAATGTGGTATATTTATACAATGAAGTATTACTCAGCAGTTAAAAATAATGATATCATGAAAACTGAAACCAAAGGGACAGAACTAGAAAAAAAATCATCCTGAATGAGGTAACCCAGACCTAGAAAGACAAACATGGTTTGTATTCACTTTTAAGTAGATATTAGCTGTAAAGTAAAGGATAACCATGCTACAGACCACAGACCAGAGAGGAAAGGTGAAAAAGAGGACACTTGGATCTCCCTGGGAAGGAGAAATAGAAAAGATTTCATGGGTGGACTGGGGGTGGGTGGGGACCGAAATATAAAGGATCAGGTGTGTGTGTGTGTGTGTGTGTGTGTGTGTGTGTGTGTGTGTGTGTGTGTGTGGCGGGGAGTACTATAACAGATGACTGGAAAAGGGGTCATTTCAGGGTCAGATAGAGATCTGGTGCAAGGAAAACTCCCAGGAACAGGGATGACTCCAGCTAATACTCCTGGCAGTTATGGATGTGTAGCCTGAACCGACCATCTCCTACGACCCGGCAAAAATTTCAGTAGAGGGATTGGGACACCAAGCCAGTCACATAACTTTTGACATACAGTCTGCCCTCTCTATAGGATGTGCTGGGGTAAGGGTGGCACAGAGATTGTGGGAGTGGCCAACCAATGACTGCTCCAGCCTGAGCACTATGCCAGGAGAATGAACCCACTTCTGACACTATTTGTAGCACCAGGACCCAGAGGATGGATCACCCAAAGACCTAGGATAGAACCAAACAGGACTGGAGGGGAAAATGTGAGTGTAATGATAGCCAATGATGTTCTGCTATACTCATAGATTGGTGCCTAGCCCAACTGTCATCAGAGAGGCTGCATCCAGTAGCTGATGGAAACAGATGCAGAGACACACAGCCAAATGTTAGGTGAAGCTCAGGGAATCCTGCTGAAGAGGAAGAAAGGATTCTAGGAGACATATGTGTCAAGGACATCACGAGAAAAACCAAGAACTCAATTAACCTGGACTGCAAGGGGCTCACAGAGACTGAAAAGACAAGCAGGGAGCTTTCATAAAGCTGACCTAGGCCCTCTGCACGTATGACAGTTGTGAAGCTTGCTCTTCTTAGGAAACTCCTAACATTGGGAGCAGGGGTTGTCTCCAACTCCTTTACTTGCTCTTGGGATCCTATTCCTCATACTGTGTTTCCTTCCCCAGCCTTAATACAAAATGCTTAGAATTACTACTATTTGATATGTCATGTTTTTGTTGATATTCATTGGAGGTCTGCTGTTTTCTGAATAGAAATGGAGATGGAGTGGATCTGTAGGAGGCAGAGAATAGGTCAGGAAAGTGACTGGGCGAAGAAGAGGGAAGAACTGTGGTCCAGATGTAAAATAAATAAATAATTAAAATCTGGTGGGTAATTTTTTATTTTCTAAAAATAAAAAAATGTATTTATCAGGTACAAATTATCATTTTAAAGTATATGTACATGGCAGAGTAACTAAAATTTGCTAATTGGCATAGAGTAAATAGCATATATATATATATATATATATACATATATATATGCTCATGATTTAAAATGACTCTACTATACAACAATGATAATATCCACATCATCTCTAATTTGCCAGAAAGATATTCTAAGCAATCAAAGCTACAGAATGGGGTCATTCTTGTTATGAAATTATCTTCATTTTACAGATGAGATAATCAAATCAACAAAGATAAAAAGAAATTCCCTGTGTAACACTCATCCATTGCTGGTGGGAGAGCAAACTTGTACAGCAGCTTTGGAAGTCAGTATGGTGGTTTCTCAAAAAATTGGCAATCAATCTACCTCAAGACCTAACAATACCACTCTTAGGCATATACCCAAGGCATGGACACTCATACCACAAGGACATTTGCTCAAGTATGTTCATAGCAGTATTATTTGTGATAGCCAGAACCTGGCAACAACCTAGATGCCCCTCAATTGAAAAATGGATAAAGAAAATGTGGTACATTTAACAATGGAGTGATACTCAGAAGAAAAAAAAAATGACATCTTGAAATTTACATTCAAGTGTATGAAACTAGAAACAAACCATCCTGAGTGAGGTAACCCAGACACAGAATGACAAACACAGTATGTACTCACTCATAAGTAGATATTAGTTGTAAAGCAAAGAATAACCAGCCTACAGCTTACAACCCCATAGAAGTCAGAGAGAGAGAGACATACATGGATACCCCTGGGAAAGGAAAATAGACAAGTTCTCGTGAGTAAATTGGGAGTGTGGAGGGGAGCGGAGCAGATGAAAGGAAAGTGGGGAGGGGAGAGGGAGGGAGGAGAACATGAGGGACTGGGAAGGTCGAACTGGGAGAAGGACAGAGAGTGAGAACAAAGAAAGAGATATGTTGATAGAAGGAGCCATTATGGAGTTTGCAAGAACCCTGGCACTAGGGAAATTCCCAGGAACTCACAAGGATGACCCAGCTAAGAATCTACGCAATAGTAGAGAGGGTGCCTTAACTGTCCTTCTCCTGTAAGCAGATTGATGACTACTTTAATTGTCATCATAGAACCTTCAGCCAGGAACTGATGGAAGCAGATGCAGAGATGCACAGCTCAGCACTGGGTGAAGCTATTGGTGTCCTGTCATAGAGAGGGAGGAGCGATAATTTGAGCAAAGGGATCAAGACTGTGATGGAGATATCCACAAAAATAGCTAAACTGAGGTAGTGCATGTTCATTGGCTCTGGGCTGATGGGTAGGGAACCTGCATTGGACCAAACTAGGACTACTGAATGTGTGTGAGCTTGGGCAGTTTGTGGGGCTAGTGGCAGTGAAACCAAAAAGTTATTCTATCTACAGTCTCTGAACTGGTAAGCCATAATGTATGCTGGTATTGAGTAGTGTTTTATGATGAAAAACATATATTTTGACAAATATCACATAATTCTACAATTAGGAGAGCAGAAATCAACACACACACTCCCCAACCTGGTTTATTCTTCCTGAAACCTTCTTTTAAATCCCTTGATGATTTTTCACAAGGTGTTTAAAATACTTGCCTTCATTTGTTTAAATAACACACTCCTTATTTTTCATTATATATAACCTGTACTGACTTGGTACTATGAAAACATGATTTATTTATTTGATATCTAACACCCCATGCCATTCACTTTTCTCTGCTTTTCCTCTTTTCTCTTGTCTTCTCTTTCTTTTATGTTTTTCTCTCTGTGGATCACTCTGCTTTTCTCTGTCTTTCTCTCTCCCTCATCTGGTTTCTCGTTCCATCTTTCTCTGTCTCCTTCTATGTCTATCCATATTCCTAAAATGTACACAATACTTTATATATGTAAATTGTTATGATTTATTATGTTTAGTCATGTAAGAGGCTATTATACATAAATGATCATTGTGATAATTGTCCTTAATTTCTTAAAACAATTTTGACAATTATGTTTCCTTTCTTGAAAAAAATATCACATATCTGAATTAATCATCACCTAATATAATTTTGAGAGAATTTCGGTCTAATTATTTTTAGCCTCCTTACGAATAATGTATTTCCCAAAACTATGACTAAGCTCACATCTACCTCTCTGCAGTTACCTGTCTCTTTTAGTCAAAGATCCGCTGCTCTCAAGCCTGTCTCCTAGTGTATTTGATGTATATCGTCACACTGTACCAGACACTACCGTTGCCTCTGTCTGAAGAGGAAGGCACCTGTATCTTAAGTCTTCATCTTTACTGTCTTATTCTATTCTGCACATTTCCTAGTAGGTCTCTCAGACAGGGTACCTGCAGACAATATTTTCAGACTGTGCCTAAGAATATCTTCTCACCCTGTCACATGTGGTTGTTGCTTTATATAAAAATAGAAAATTGGGTTGGACATCATTTCACCCTGCAACATTAGAAAGCACTTCTTTTTACTTCAGATTATAACTGATGCTGAGTAGTGATTTGGGGGGGGGTTATAGCTATTTTTAATTGTGTACATGGTGTGTGTGTGTGTGTGTGTGTGTGTGTGTGTGTGCATGTTTGTGCATGCTTGCATGCAGGTGCCTTCAGAGTCCTGAATTAACGTAGGAGTCTCTGGAGCTGGAGTTGAGGCATTTGTGATCTGCCAGACCAGAGAACTGAACTCTGGTCCTCTGAATCAGAGACCAGCTCTCTGTCAGCAAAGTCACATCATACTGCTTTGTTATTTCGTTTTCTTTTTATATACCCCACCTGTATTTGACATTTGTATTTTTCTCCTGTCCCTTCTACTAGGCCCTCAATGTACCTCTTGATATGGAACACATTAATTTTAATTAATAAGATGATTTATTAGATAATTTTCCCCAATTTTATGTTATTTCTATGAAACACCTGCACATCAATTATTAACATTAAACATTGGACATGAATCCCTAATTACATCTTTTCTTACCCTTCTCTTCATGGCCTCAACTCTTTCAATGCTTGTTATTTTACTTCTAATATGGTGCTTTTCATGTAAGCTGTTTTTCCCATTTATGAATATTCTTTTTATAACATTTAGTTCTTGTTTCAGTCTAAAGACAAATTCCTCACTAACAATTTTCTTGTTTATTTTCAGCATCTTTTATCTTGCATGTGTCTATGTATCTGTCCTCTGCAATTACTGGTAAGGTTTTGGAAACGTAGATAGTCATTGACTGTTACTCACATTTAAGAATTTATTACCAACATTCTGCCACTGCCTTGTATTAAAACATTTGGTCCCTTTAGTGTTTAACTGTGGTGTTAGAGAATTTGTAAGTGGATTGGAGACAAAGACGTGCTCAATCACTAATTTTTAGTAACAATTCACAAGTTATGAGAGAAAATAACTACGACATAGAAAACCAGTACTCATGGTCTTGAACTAGTAGACTGATGAATTAGCTGCTTTTCCTAAGTACTGATATTCTTTACTGCTTGTAAACTTCAATCCTTTTTACCATAGTACTGGTGGCCATGTCAGAGGAACAATTGAAGTTCAAGGTGTCAACCGACCAGAAGGAAAATCTCTGATGGGTGGATCTCATTTTATGTAAGTCAACGGGACCTCAGACCCTGAGTGTCTTTTGCTTCTACTGTGCCTTTACATGCTTGCTGCTGTTACTGATGTACAGAGATCCTGACTATCTGTATGTATGTTTATCTCATGGAGACATCTGGTTCTACTGCAAATTTATATCTGTGGATTGTCATCAACATGATTTCTTCCTAAGCCGTACTGTCTAATTGATAATCATGATGTTAGTTTATACAGAGTTTTGATGAATAAAAATAAATACAAGAAAGTATCATATAGCTAGAACACATTAGTTTCTATTGAGTAGCCATATAGACTGTGGCTTAGGTTAATGATTAAGAATAACATCTGAGTTCTAGTTGCCCAGCTAGTTTAAATTCTTTTAACCATAATGTTGGGAGATGTGTTCACAGGTTTTTTTTTTTTTTTGAGTGCATCACAGCTGAAACAAAGCTTTGAAAGTAAGTTAATGTTATATTAAGAAGTTTTTGTCAAATAATTTTGAGGTGAAAGACCCAGGAGAACAATCTAAAGTTTCAAAGAGGCACAGAGTAGAATGTGAAACTCTTTAAGGTCAGGGAACAAGAACAAAGCAACCCAATTATTACTAACTGGTGCACTGTCTTTGCTAGAATTATTTGATGACCAAAGGTGATGATTAGTTCCCTATGCCCATTTCTGCACCCAATCTCCTGATATAAGAAACTATTGACGAGTAGGTATGTACCCTAAATATTTAAAGCAGAGCTGACTGATTGTTTTTCATATATAAAAGTATAGGTTTATAACTCCATTAAGTTTCCTTATAAAATTATCTTTCAAGATAAGTAATAAAACAATTGGCCCTTTCCTTGTAATTACAAAATGGAGCCTGCCAGTAAAAAAAAACCAACAAGAATACCTTGCTTGCCCACACCGTTAATCTATAACTGGTTGCTTCAGTATGGATGTACATGCGTTCTTGGGATAATTTGTTTTTCACCCATAATACATAAAATATTTAATTATGTAAAGGATATGGAAATGTGATGTGTGATTTTACTGTTTAGTATTCATTGTAATTATTAACTTACAAAAAACAGAATGTAACCACATTGTAATTTTTATATTGCCCAAAAAATTTTACTGGGGTATATAAGCTGTAAGGGAAAGGACAGAGATAGAGTTAGAGTTAAAGTGGGCTTGCAGGAAAACATCAAGGATGAGTGAAAGAAGGAAAACATCAAAAATGAGATAATTAGAAGGTAACCATCAAAAATAAAGATAGAATCAGAAGGAAAACATCAAGACTGAGAGTACCAAACCACCAAGAAAATAAAGAATAGAGGAAGCAAAGTAGAATAAAGAACAGGTCTGAAGGAAACCACCAAGAGAGTGTGTGTCTTTTTCCCTAACCCCTCACATAAACATCTCCAGTACATACAGATGTTGTCCATTTTCCTTTCAAGCCCTGTGCTGCTGGGAGGCTGGTCCCTAAGGTGGTGATGCTGCAGTGCATTTTCTTTTTAGATATATTTCTTTTTAATTTATGTGTATGAGTGTTTTTCCTGCCTATATGCAAGTACATCAAGTGGACGCTGGTGCTCATAGAATCTAGAAGAGGATGTCTGATACCCTGAAACTGGATTTGCAGATGATTAGGAGCAAGTCATCTTGTGGTACTGAGAACTGAATCCAGGGTTTCTGTAAGAGCAATAAATGCTCTTTAACCATTGAGTCATCATTCCAGGCCCTTAAACAAAGTAACCTATGTTTATGTCTTTCTTAATCTCCAAAATCTGAAGAAAAATATATGTGACCTCCTCAGAATCATGCTTACATCTTCAATGTATTCTCAAGTCAGTTCCCTGCAATCTAAATAATTTAAAAATCAGATGTGAGTGAAGAAATGGCTTCAGGATGATAAAAAACACCTGGGTCGTTGTCTCCATTTAATGTCCCTGCTCACACGTTTTAAAAATACACGAAGATCAACATTAAACTCCCTACTCATGAACTCTGTTATCATCTTTGATGTATGTAGGGATACTAAAGTCATAATGAGAACACAGAGAGAACTTCAGTAGTTTCTTCTGGCACAGAAATATTCAGCAACATTCTTTTCGACCTTTCTATATTTTTTCTAACACAAAGACACTTCCCCCCTTGTTTAAGAGCTTTTAGAGTCCAATATGGCAAAGCAGGTACAAGTAGACGCAAGCACAGGTATTTTAGCCTCCCCCTTAGCACTTCATTGAGACTGTATGGCATTTTACTTCCATATGTGTAAATGGGGTCAGCAGTGTTCAATTCATAGTGCTGAGCCATAGCAGCTGCATAAAAATAAATGAATGAAAAGAATGGAGTTTGTACTTAGCACGTGAATTAAAAGAGACCGTACTGGTTCTTTGTTTACATCTATTTTCTCTGTGGTTAACTTTTACTTTTCACCTGTTTTACTCCTACCAAACATTTCATTATACAAATCTTTAAGCATCTTGCCAACTTGAAAGCATTTTAAGCATTTTACAGTGAGCGAGCACATGCCTCCCACCTACCTTCTATTATTAATATTTTACTATTTTCATTTTAAATTCACATATCTGTCCCTCTCCCAAGCAAGCAATCTGTTCTTTCTTTGTTCTTAATGTTCCAATGTAAACTGTAGGTGATTGTATACACTCCCTCACTGCTTCAGCATACACAGCTTTGAAAATTTACAGTGCTTCCTTTTATACAAAATTTTGTGCACAAATATTTATGTCCAGTTTCCACAGAAGATAGAAATGCAAAATTCCAAACTTTCAGTCCATCAAGCTTTTGGAAAGCATTGCCTTTCCTTGTTTTTTTTTTTTTGAATCTGTGTAACTATTTAACTTGATATAGATTATACTATACATACCAATGCTAAACATTAATAATGACACATTGAAAAGATATATGATGTACTGAGAAGAAAATGGTTAATTCTCATAGAGAAGTTGTTACAGAGAACATTTACCACCAAAAGAACACATCAACAACAACAACAACAAAATAGAGAGAGAGAGAGAGAGAGAGAGAGAGAGAGAGAGAGAGAGAGAGAGAGAGAGAGAGAGAGAGAAAACCGCATGTTTGTGGGAAAATGAATTGTGCGTCATAGATCTCATAGATTGAGCCTCATGGGAATCTACTTTTCTAGCAGGAGGTGGTAAGAATTTTCTTATTTAGAACTTTATATATTGCGTGAATTTGCAGTCAGTGAGGAGTCTAACATGGCAGCATGGAGTTTAAGATAAGGCTACGCACCTTCAGTTTTCCATGCCTGCTCCAAACATAAAGAACTGACAAGTCAAATTTATCCTGCTTGGATTCACCGATAAATTGCTAAAATTCAGCTTCAATGTATGTTTGTTTTCTGAGTGTCTGAGGTACTTTGGAAATGTTTGAAAATTGACACAAATTTGTTCTTAAACTTCTTAATATAAATCTGTTTGTGAAAAGCAATGGTGTGATGGTTTGAAAATGCAGAATTGCCATGCAAAATGCTTCATTATTTAAGTCCTATGAAAGGAGCATTTTCTGTAAACTAGAAAAACATTGAGGAGTGTCAGGATTCAAGAGAAAGCCTTAAAACAGAAAAGGGTAAGAAAATGAAAAGAAGAAACTCCTCTTAAATTTAAGAATGCATTATTATGGGTGTGACACAGTGTAACTCTTGCCCTTGCCTGTTCTCTATGACTCAACATGCCTTGATGGCAGAACCTGATAATGGGGGAATGGGGGATGTGTATTTGTGTTCCTGTGAAGGACATGGATTTTTATCATTGTCCAGTTCATTCTGATTCCCTTGTTACCACTCCTGATTCCTGTTCTCAGTCAAGCCACATTTACCAGCTGGTCTTCAAATATTGTCAGTTTAGTCCTCCATACCTAGAGGTTTGCATTGATGAATGTTTGTATTTTGTCAAAACCATTTACTGTATTGATGGTATACCAGACTCCAGAGGCTTTGAACCTCATGAACAACACCTTACACAATAAATATTTGCAGATAAAGCTGTTTGGACAGAGGGGTATAATGCATGATACACAGTTGCTCCCAATGCCAGTCACTAAGATGAATGAGGAAGAGACGGAGAGGCAGGAAAGACCAAGGAGTGGGGTGTTTCTGTATGATGCTTTAGTTTTATTTCCTCACTTTTGTTTTTGTTTTTTGCTTCTTAAATTAATATTCTTATTTGTATTACTTACTTCTTTTTTTATTTTATTTCTATTATTTCTTTTGAAGTTTCCTTTTGTGGGAGAATGCTACAAGGTTTAATGCCAGATAGGAAGGGACTAGGAAAGGAGTGGAATTGGGGTGTGTGATGCAAAATTCTCAAAGAATCAATAAAAGAATTGTTCTAAATAAAATATTTACTATATGAGTTCCATTACTATCATTTTTACTTTTGTAATAACGATTATCATAATATGCTACTATTAAATACATAAAGATAATCACCTTAAGGAAGACATTAATTTTGAGTCTCTTGTGACTTCTTTTTTAAATTCTGAATCAGTAACATATTCTATGATACGTAATATAGCTACGTGATTATTGATGTGGGATTCCCCTCTGTATGCTGTGAATTTGTTTTATTACCATTGATTAATAAAGGACCTGTTTGGCCTAAGGCAGGGCAGAACAAAGCAAGACAGGAAATCCAAGCAGAGATAGAGGAGGATAGAAAGTGGAGTCTGGCAGATGCCATGTAGCTGCCCAAGAAGCAAGAGATAACGAACCATGAGCCTTGTGGTAAAATAAAAAATAATAGAAATGGGTCAATTTAAGATGTAAGAGTTAATTAATGAGAATCCTGAGCTAATAGGCCAAAGAGTGCATAATTAATACGAAGCCTCAAAGGGGTTATTTTATAAAAAGCTTCAGGAACAGGTGGGTGGAGAAAACCCGGTACTGGGGGACCAGCAGACAGAGAATATTTGTAGCTACTGGTCTTTTTCTTTTCTTACCCTGATACCTATTATCCAGGCACTGAATGTTTATTTAGCTCAGAGATCCAGACAGATTATTTAATACAAATCTTACTAGGATAGTTCTTTTGGATTAAAAAGGATGGGAAGCTGGGCTGTACATCCAGGTAGAGCCTAATATTATGCAAGGCTCTTTGTTCCTTATTACTAAAAAAAAAAAAAAAAAAAAAAAAAAAAAAAAAAAAAAAAAAAAAAAAAAAAAAGCAAATGTGGAGGCAACAGGAGTGGAAGAGGAAAGGGAGCAGGGAAAGAAGCAATTGTAGCAGGGGAGAAGTGTTACTAACATGGAAACAAAAGCCCATGAGTAGTCCACTAAGTAATGGAAGATGGGCGGGATCTACAAGAAACTAAAGTTAGGAAATAGAAATGGACCAGAGTATGATACATCTGAATTTTAAAATGATCTATTGTTTTCTTCCCAACCAAAGCTCTATGTTCAGTATTGTTTTCTGCTTAGCATTTCAACAGAAGGACTAGAGGAAGGATTTCAGCGTAACTGACCAGTTGGTATTGCTTTTCATTGAATACTCATCATAAATCTACTGATGTCTTCAATTATGACAGACCCAGTATACACCAGGTCGACTTCATCTGATTCAAGAATTTCTCATACAAAAGAACAATAGCAATTCAGCCGAGGAAAAAGAGAACAACATTATGGTCGCTACGAGAAGAACAACTGAGAAGTGAAGGAAAAAGAGGCAAAAAATCCAAGCTGTAAATGACTTTGCCAATATTGATGACAACACGTGGAAGTAATCACAGAGAGCTTTAGCCGGTGGCTGATCACTTTCCACACTGGGGGGAAAAAAACACAAAAACAAAACAAAAAATTCAGTAAAGTCTGAAGCATTGTTCAAGTCACCTCCACCAGTAGAATGCTTCTTATTTCTTTGTCAGGCTCACTTCCAGTCACCCAACTTTACTTTGAAATAGAATGCATCATTATGGTAGACCACCCAAGCGCCCTTTTAGGATTAAAGGCCCTCTTATCTCCCTCCTGAGAATGCCTTTCACAGAAGCCATGAGCAGCTGGGCATCTTTGGGAAATGTCTTGGCTAGAGGGAATTGTCTTGTCCCACTGGACCACTTGACATGGTCAGTGTCTAGTTGGCACGTGATTATCCAGACCTGTGTTCTCACTCCAGTTGATACAGTTGCAACAGGCCGCCATTTCTTTATCGGAATTCATTTAAATCTTTTCTTGAACTTTTTTTCCATCTTCCTTTTTCTGTCCTTCCATAGCTGGGATTCTAGGATAAATTTCCTAAAGCATTAATTTACATCTCAGGTAGGCGACTTAACAACAGCAGTGAAGTCACACGGGAGCTACAGAAAGGAAAGGAGGCACCAGGTGAACTGCTGATACCTGTGGTCACATCGTGTTCATGCGGAAAGTGGGCTGGTATTTACTAAAAGCAAGGAAAACCACATTAGCAATATCTTTACTAGCAAATAATTCACAAGCAAGCTCCTCAGTGAGTCGGCTTATCAAGATAAGGATGATAACCTCCCTTTACTTCATTTCATGTATAACATAACAACAGGAAACCAGCCGTCCATAGGAAACCCTTCAAGGAATCATAAAAATTAATTTTGTCAAAAAGTAACTAGGAGAATTAGGGTTTGAATGAGAATTAGGGTTTGAATGATCCCAGCATCTTCATGTTTTCAACAGTACAAGTTTACTAAAGGCAGTTCTCTCTACTTAGAAACTCAGAATGGGTGGAAAAGCTGAAGTATATTAGTAGAAGTGGATTTTATTGAAACGAAGAAACTAATAAGTCTCAAATTGGGGAATTTGAATTCAGCTTTAGAAAAGACGATGTGAGTTGTCAAGTAGTTGATTCAATTTCTAATTTGTGAGATAAAGAAGTTCCACATTTTGAGTCTTATTCTATATAACATACTAATATCTGATATCAGTTTACCCATGAATAGTGTACCAATACGTCTATTTTTTACCCATCCTTTCAATCCCTGCCTAGATATGAATATCAACAACACTTGAATTCCCATCTATCTCATCTTGTAAATGCACTTTTTTCCTGTAGAATTTTCTCCACATTATTTCTTATTTTTTAGACTCTTGAATCCAATTTGCAAAAATAACTTTAGCAAGATTCACTGGTTTGAAATTAACCCTCCTCCTGACCATCAGTGCCTGACGTGGGTGAAAGAGTTGGCTTTGTGGTCATGAGAGCAGGAGACCTCCACCAGCTACAACACTTGGAAGAGCAGGCCCTGTATCTTGCCAGGGCAGTGCAATAGAGTCAACCCTATTAGTGCAGGTGTGGGTGGGCCAGCCTTAAAGTTGTGAGCATGGGAGAGCTGCACCCATTACTCTCCATCTTGGGGTGGCAAGGGTAGGAGAGAGTTGCTCTGCTCTGCCTACACATCAATACCTGGGGCAGTTGGAGTGCTGGCCCTCTGGTCATAAGAGTAGAAGAGGCAACCTTATCAGCACATGTGTGAGTGAGACAGCCCGAAATTGTAAACCTGGGAGAGCTGTCCCCATTTCTCATCTGGTGGACAAATCCTACAGCTGCCCAGGCCCAGACCCAGGGTTATGACTTGACCCACCCCAACATCTGCCCCATTATGACCTGTTAGAGCATGTGGGTCCAAAACTACAGGATCTCCACAGCACAGAGCAACAACAGGATATCAAGAAAGAGCTCTAGTGAGGACCCGGCATTAATACTGAAGTAGAAACCAGAGGCATCAAACCAGACCAACAGCTCTTTGCAACGAACTCATGCAAGTGAAAATATATGATAAAAGGGTTCATAGTGTGAAGGTATAGAGGGACAAGGAAATGAATGGGATCAAGCACATAATATAAAAGATACAGAAGAAAGAAAGAAACAAAGACAGAAACAAAGAAACAGAAAAAAGAAAACCCAAGACCTTCAAGGCAAAATATTGATTTCAGTAAATAGATGTATAATGGAATGTACGTATACAAAAAATCATTCTTAAAATAAATAAATAGCCAAGTTAAGATATTTCACTGGAAATTGAAACTGAGACATATTTCAAATCACTTCTAAAAGCTAGCTGAAATTTGTAACTTTAATTTATTGTCCAGTGGGGGTCAATGAATGCTTCTGATAATCATAAAAATCTTCCAGTGGTGTGGAACAGGAGCCCACGTGTGACAAAAAGTTGGAAATAATAGATCATCTCACAGACAACTACAAGTGTTTAGAATATAAGTAAAGTAAATGGGCTTTGTAGAGAAACTGGAAATGAAAGAACTCTCACATGGATTTAAAAGCTATAATTTAAAGGAAAATTAAATTTAAAGAGTTTTCTCTTTGGTATCTACTAAACATAGGTCTATTATATTGCCATGCTGTGAATACATGACTCTTTTTTTCCCTAATGAAATGAGTGTTTAAGGTTTAATTTGCACATAAGGTATTGGTCCTCTGTAAATGTTAGTTCTAATACTATCTTATGCAGAGGGAGGAGGTAAGGCACAGAGTCCCCCGCTGTGTCGCTTAGCTGAAAATGTCATCAGAAGTTAGTTTTACGGAAATGGCAAAACTAATAAGACCAGAATTGTTTGCAGTTGGAGTTCAACTTTGAGAAAGATAACTTGAGGTACTTAGTAGTTGATCCAGGGTATGATTATGAAACAAATAGGTAATAAATGGCTAATATGATTAACCTGGGAGAAGTATTATAGAGTTGAATAAAATGGATACCAAGAGAAAGAACAAAGAATAAAAGATGTAAATTCTGAAAATGTATTTTTTGAAACAATATGTATTAGAGCTGGGACGTGGGTTTGGAGCTCGCTAGTGAGCATTTGGGGAAGTATCAGTAAAAGAGAAATGTGAACCCCGAAAAACTAGCATTCAGAGAAGAATGTGAAAACAGAATGACAAGTATGAACATATTGGTGTGAGGGTGTGGGGTCTATACAGCCACATAGAAATTTCCCTTATTGGTAAATTATGAATAGACCATGTGAGAAAAACTTGTCTGGAAAGAAAGACACTTTAGGGATTGCTTTAAGCTCTGACAGATTCTGAGAGATTCACAGAGTAACCACCTTACTAAAGGCTCTCAGAAGTTTAGGAATAGCAAGACACATAACACAATTCTGGAAATTGTTTTAGAAATTGCTGCTCATTTTCCTGTCCACTTCCTTTTCATTAAATTAGTGTTCTTCAGGATAGCATCTCATGAGTATTTACCCTAAATCCCTCTGGAAAACTGAGAAGAAGCCAGAGCAGTGTGAACAACCACAAGAATTCAACTGGGATAGATAGATGGATAGATGGTAAGATCAAATGAAATAACAAGCAAGAGACATGGGGGGCGTAGGAGCATTAAATTTTATTTCAGAAAGAAAATGACTAGTATATAAAATATACAGAGAACTGGAACCCAAGGGAAACCATTAAACTGAGCCTTTATCAGACGCCACCATATTTTTTATAGTATGTAGCTTCCTTTTTGTATTACATGCAGGAATTTTAAATATTTGATGAGGGCCCATTTAAATTTTTATTTTGTGACTTATGGTGAGGTCTAGAATCTCTTTGTCTAGTCTTATGAAATCTAATGATTTTTCTCGTTTCTTTCTGGAATGTTTGATAATCTTAGATATGTTTTTTTTCAATATTTCATCTATTTTGTGTTTTCTGAACATTATGGCTTTCAGATCAAGATCCAATGGTTTTCTATTGAAATTTGATCTGAGTATTTTCAAATACTATAATAATTATGTTTTAGGGCTATACTTCTATGCCTTGCTCAAAACTCTGTTTTGCATTCTACATTTTTGCTCTGACTTTTTCTGTCAAACCAGGCCTCCCAGCTGCTGCTACTACACAAGGCTTTAGCACCAGGTACAGTAAATTCTTTACACTTCTTTTTCCAAAATTGCTTTATATGTCCTAAGTTTTTGTCTTTCTATATTCGATTTAAAATTATATTGTCTGTGTCTATTAAACCCCTTGCTAAGTTCTTGAATGGAAATTATTTCAATTCATGCACCCACTTGTAGAAAATTGGTATCTTTATTTTGATGGGTGGTCAGAAAAAATTCAAATATTTCTTTTGAACAGGAAAATCTTAATAGTTTTTAATAATGAGGGATTAGAAGTAGTTCCATTAAAAATTAAATAAGCCACCAACAAAATATTTGAGGACTGAAGGCTCAGATGAAAGAACACATCTATGAAGTCAAAACTATAGAACCATTATAACAAGGAGAAAGAGAACCCTAGGGAACTAACTGATCAGTGGCTAGAAGGAAATTTTTCCTAGAGACAGAAAATGCTCTGGAGCTGGACCTCCAGAAAGAGGCAGTTTGTTCTGGCAGTATGGCTCAGAAAGCCAGCAATTCAAAAAGGCAGCTTTTTTTCTGCTGCCGAGTCAGGAAAATCTCTCTTAAAGGCATGTTGCCAGTAAACAGCAAGAAGCTGTCTTAAACCCTGTATTTTTTTGTCTAGAATTAAGCTCTCTCAAGTTTTTAAGTGGATTTTAGTTGGCTACATGGGTGCCAATTTGTTGGAGGAGGCCGCTAGTCAATCCTAGTAGTCCCCATATATTTGAACCCTGAACTTATCCTAAACAAGATGATTGGTTTGTTGACCCCAGTTTTGATTCTTGTGTAAGGGCATAAATTATCTTCCACCATTTTATAAACACTTAACTGTTCTACAGTAAAATAACCAAAACAGATATGGCAGGATGCTGCTACAATATGAGCACAGTGTATACTTTCTGAGGGAACTCATATTATGTTTTGCTTAGTTTTAAGTTCATGTCCATTGCTTCTTCATTTTCATCAACGCTAAACCCCGCCTCTCCAATCCGCGAGTGTAATCTGCTAGACCTCTAGTTTTCCTTGGGAGATATTAATCCATGATCCTACCAATTGTTTCTCCTCTATCTGCTTTGTCTCATGAGGAGTGAAGCACAGTTTCGAATGCACCTCACCCTGTCTGCATATCAAGAAGCCTTATTGTAAACAGGGGCCGTGGGCAATCTCAGATGAGTCTTATAATGGAGCATGGGCATTGAACACCAGTCCACTGATCCATACCTCTGTAACATATTCCACTTCAGTTCTTTGGTAATTCCTTTCCTCAGTGCAGATGAGAATTTTGAATTTATAGTTATTGTGATGGTATTCAGTGAGATAATGCAATGATAATCTTTTTAGATTAAATAGTGTTGAGAGTTGTACAACACTGGCAACATTCTGAAGTCCACGCAGTTTTATTTTTAATTGGTTATTATGATGAATTTCATGTTGTGGGAATTTTGTCTGTAAAATAGCAATGAAAATCCTCAGTTATACTGTTAATTTTTTTTTAAAAGAAATGTTGAGAATAACATGACAGACCTGGAATGGATTTGATGAATGTCATCTCCTCCTCCTCAGGTGAGAAGTTGAGGCTTCTACCATAAAGCTTGGACAAGTGACAGTCCCTAGGAGACAAATCCCAGAATCCACAAAAAAAGGATTACTTGAGAAATAAACACTGGCGGAAGCAAAAATTTTTCCTTGTCTGCCAAGTATCCCAACAGCCTGTATCTCTCAGACTATGAGGTTTCAGAGTATTCTTTGGCTTGAATTTCTCCTGTCTTCTGTTCCTTCCAGTTTTGTCCTTGTCCCCAAGGCCTTTCTCTCAAAGACCTTTTAGCAGGCCATTGTTGATAATGGCTTTAAGGCCTTATCCTTCAAAGACTCCGGAAGTAGCTGGAAGATTTCATGTGAATGGTGATTGTTCACACTTAGACCCATAAATAAAAAAAAAAAAAGCAAAATCCTTGGAGAGGAAGGGTCAGTAGAAATAAACATCTTTGGAAAACATGGTACAGCTGTGTGTTGACACAGCATGTTCCTCAACATGCATAGCTGTGGTTCAGAGAGAGAAAAGTAGATGCTACCCTTTCACCCGCCCTCATGATGGCCCTGGCACAGCAGAAGTCTGAGGAAACTTTCCCGAACATTTGCTGAGCATCCTTGACACTGAGCGTTTAAAAGCCAGACCTTCAAATTGTGTGTTCGTCCCCAGAAGCCTTAATTAAATAATATATTGGGGATTGAAGTCATGAAAGTGCATATCTAAAAACTATACCTTTTTCACATCATATAATCTCATAAGTCATCAATAGCACAATCTCTAAGATGGGGGCATAGTATTAGCCTTAATAGTCTCTAAAAAAGATGAGATGCTAAACATGAATAAATCAATAATATTTAGCTCCGTATCAGCTCTACCAAGAACACTGTTAGCAGAAGTAAGACAAATCATATTCACGCAGTTCGGTCTTTCACATCCATTCATCTTTTGTTTCCTTGTGGCACATAGATGTTTAGGACAAATCAGACACACTTATTGATGGTGCTTAGAGGCACTGCTGACGAATACAGAGAAGGGATACCTGGTATCTGGCAGAAAGTCCAATTAAAAATATTTTCCATTTAAAGTTTATAAACAAAGCTCTGTGGAATGATAACAACTATAATAATAATTATGCTGTTGTCAGTATGACAGTGCTGCATCAATGTATTTGTCACACCACCAGAGTTTTCATTTTCAAGAAGAGGTCATAGCAACACATTGGTGATCATTATTATAATGCAATTATAAACAAACCATTTACCTGCTTTGGCATTTTGTCAACAGTTTCTTACAGTAGCTTTCTTTCTGCCGTTGAACTTACAGATGAGAGTCAGAGTGATCTCAGAGTATATAGTCACCTTTGGCGTCCCAGTCCAACTTGGGGAAAAACACACGCTTAGACATACCATAGAAGCAAGATACATAATCTGAGTCCCAATATTGGGTGTTTCTGGAAGAATCCTAAATTTTAGAGAAATTAAAAATTAGACAGAACAAAGGTGAGCTTGGAACAAAGACCAGCAGGTTGAGGTCAGGAAATGGGAATCAGTCAATTCTTGCAGTTAGTGATCCACAAAGAGACCCGCAGAGTAGGACTGTGAAAACCCAGTCCTGTAGGAAAGCCTCCTTTAGAAAGGTCTTTACATTTGGTATCAGGGCTCTCTGTCTCACCTGAACCTGGCACTGAACCCAGATCATAACAGCTATGTGTCTTCATGACTTTACTCTCTCTTAGGACTGATGATATCATTAGGTTGCTCTTAATAGAAGTTGTCAGTGTATTAAATACTTTGGCCCCTCTTAAAGTTGTAAAGTCCTTCCCCTCCTCAGGCTTCTACTTCCTTTAAAGGTTCATGGAGTTAGTAATTTTTGGTGTAGGGTAAACGAGATGTCTCAATAGGTAAAAGCACTTGCCACTAAGCCTAAGTTCAAGGTCCCCAAAACCACTTAATGGGAGGAGAGAATCAGCCCTCACAGGTTGTCCTGTGAATTCTACACATGAGCTATGGCATATGTCTTAAATAAATAAATCAAATCAAAATATTAAAAAATAATCTGATGCTTGTTTGAAAAATTAAAAGAAACAACTAAGAAATCACAATTCTATCACAAATAGGGGAGCTTTGGCTAACTAGCCCACTTTCATATGTAGTAAGTCCTTCATCTGTAACATGGGCTAGTACTGTCACTATTCACTGACTTTGTGAAGGTGGTTTCAGGGATTAATTAATAAAGTAAAGGACAAGGAGGCATTCAGTCATATAAATAATGTGGTTACCTTTCCACATGTAGAGTATGACACTATTTTGGACTTTTACCCATTTTTAATATTTATTTTATGTGTATAAGTGTTTTATGCATGTATTTAGATGTACCACTTGCTCCTATGGTGCCCATGGAGGTGAGAAATGGTCCAGATACCCTGCAACTGGAGTTACAGATTATTATGAGTCATCATGTGGTTATTGGTGACTAAATACAGATCCACTATAAAAGCATCAAATTGCTGCAGTGACTGAACCATCTCTCCAGGCTGTATGCCACTTGTATTGTGTTTTATAAAGGACTATACAGTTATCCTTATCCATATATATATATATATATATATATATTACTTTGCTTTAGCAAACAATGTTAAATTAATCAGTTTTGTACTTATCTCAAGGAATGTATTTTCAATGGGTATACCCTTTAAAGTACATAAGATCCCAGTGTCTACCATCAAACGCCCTTTGACGGGTGATTGGGAGACATCCAAATTGTTCAAGATATACTGTTGGAGGAAAGTGTAACTGGAGGAATAGGAAATAATAAACATAAAAGTGTATTGGTCTTCACTATATCTGAGCTCTAGAATGAGAACGGTGAGATGAGACTGTTAATGGACAGGAAAGAAGGTAAGGTGTGTCTACTTCCAAGTTAATGGATGTAAAAGCAAACAACAGTCACCCACAGAAAAGAAAGAAAGCATCGGCACTTGATGTTCTTGCAATTACTGACCAATTCAACTTTACTCTTTACACCTGGGTATGGATTGCTTGCTCCAGAAAGCCATTTCATTAACTAAAATGACTCCAGTACAATATGGTAGCTGATTCATTAAACGGGGATTTCTTGTTGACCGAATCCAAAGCACTAATGGCCTTTAGGATGGGTGTTTAGGTTTGTATGCACACATGCCATTAAATAATGTTAAATATAAAGGCATTACTTTTTCATTCCAGTAAATTATTTTGTTAGTAATTTCTCTTTTCTATTTGGCTATTGCTTTCTGACTTGCTCTTAAACAGCATCTTTTTCTTTTCTATAGAGAGTAGGCATTTGGCTTAGCATCTTTATGAAGCAACCATTTTTATATTCTTTTCATTGTAGTTATGTTTAAATAACTTCTACTCATGTAAATTAAAAATTATTCATTTATAAGAGAGACAAACATCTTCTTAATAACTATATTTTAAAATTTAAATTAACACTATTAAATTCTGAGAAATACTCAAGTTGATGAAGGGGAAAGTATGGATAATAGTATTATTAATTTCCCCCAGGATCATGCAGCAGTAATGATTTTTGCTTGTGCTTTTTTTTTAGCAGGATTGGTGGATGGCACCAACTCTGCCTTGATCTCGTCAGATGATTACAGAAATCAAATCAGTTCAAAGACTGTATGGTTCACGTTAGATAATGGGTGTGTGTGTCTGTGTTAAGGTGATAACCGTCATATAAGGTCCACCCAAGTTCTCATGACAATGAGCACAATTTACTGAAATGAACAAACAAACAAACTAAAAGCAACCTTCCCATGAACCAGGAAGAACATAACTAAAGAAGTTTTGACCATTGGTATCCTAAATCCTGTTTGGGGTTAATTTAACAGTTGAAAGATTAAACCCAGTTTAAACAAAGAATCCTATGAACTCACATTTAAAAGCATGTTTTAGAAAAATAAACACAACTAATTTAATTTCAACTTCTCCAAACTCTCAACCAAAATATATGGCAGATGCTTGAAATGTAGAAATCAAACCCCAAATTCCAGGCATGCATCTCTTTGTACTCAGAGAAAGAAAAAGTGAACCCATAATTGTCCTGTTTTGGCTGTTTAATTTTTCTTTTTCTGAATTCCATAAATGGAATTACATCGTAACTGTAATTTCTGGTTCACATGGTATTTATAGTTATCTACCATTCTTTGAGATAGTGTGGAGTTTTTCATTGTACTAAACGTTCCAAGATTTCCTTCTTCATCTTCATACCCAATAGACTGAAATCTTTCCTGGGAAACTGATTAAGATTACATGTTTTTAGGTCACAGGTTGAAAGATTTCTAATACTTGCAGACATTCCCTGTCTAGGAATGTTTGTTAATTTGAGACCCCTTCCTCTCCATGTGTATCTTTAATCTCCCAACCAGCTGTCTCCCATAAAAAGATATTTCTGTTTTTAGTTACAAATCTGTTTTAAAGATAAAATTCACTCATAAATACACAGCCACATGCAAAGACTATTTTTCTGCTGACACTATAGAAGTATCTCCAGATGAAAAATATTAAAGTTTGTTTAGAAATAGAAATTGCATTCTTCTGCCCTTAATGGGGACCCTATGTTCACAGATTTTTCCAGTACTCTCTGTGGCCTTCTCTGAACTCTGTTGACAAACACCATATTGTGTTACTTCTATCATTTCGTCCTTCTCTTGCCTAGTTGCCAAGTAAGCAAAAAGATTGGGTACATTCTGATTTCAGAAATTAACTCCTGTTTAGTATTCCTGAATTGAGGAGCTAACTCCTTGTTAAGGCAAGTATTAGCTGCATGGAGAAAGTAAGGAAAGCCGAGCATTCTGTGTGAACCACACATTACCTAGGAGATTACTATCACCCCTATTACTCTTCTTATTGGGCTATGAGCTTCTTATTCCACAAAGGCTTGAGTGACAAAATGTGTTCTCTTCTTTCTAAAAGCTAGCACTATGCATGTAACAAAGTAGTTAATCGATGCTAAAGCATTTTGGCTATCATTTGAATTTCTATAACATATATTATTCATATAATTATACAAAAAAGAAAGCATTGTAGTCTTCCTCTGTTCTTTGTGGCTTAGGTTGCCATTCCTTCGTAGATCTTCCTCCCTAGTTCAGCTAAGCTAAATATGGGCTTTTTCAAAGGTCTTCTTTTTCAACGTTTTGTTGAGTAAATCTTTCACAGCCATACTTGGTTACATGTTGAAATACATTTAATAGATGACTCCCCTACTTACTATGATCACCAGGTGAACAAAGGCAAGTGAAGCAGATCGTCACCTACATACCACATATTATGTACAGAGTTACTCCCACCTCCATTTTACAGACAAGAAGATGGCAGCTCATGGAGACATAAAGCATACGTGCTCACAACAGAGCCACCAGGTTTGTAGGAATTGAAAACATTAGCTGTTCCTTTCATGTTATGGGAATTGCATTGTTCCAAGTTAAAAAATAAATGAGGGGGAATTGTAACTAAGCCCTAAGATATGTCAAACTCTGTGGTTAATTACCATGTAATCTACTTTCTCTCATTTGATCCTGACTTCTAAAGAGATCTATAATGATTTTTAGGTCTAAGGACATGAAGTCTGCATAATCTAGGTGGACTGCCTCAGGAATTGGAACAATCTCATGGGTGCATGCCAGCATCAGAGATCTCCATGTTTTGTGAGATGGTGTCTGATAACCTCCATTTAATAGCCCCAGAACAGTGGCAGGCCAAATTATCAGTCACGGACTATGGGATTATGTAATTAGGAGGACATTCTTACCTTTGTAGTTAAGATACACGGTGCCTTGAAGCACTAACACTGGGTCTAAAAATCATCCTTTTCTCCCCCAATATAGCTTCTGCCTGGTGATTTGAAGACTGCTTTAATGGGCTTATTGCTATAACATGGCCACAACATGACTCTATCCCCTTATCTACCAATTGTACAAATGGTCAAACCCGTCTACTCTAAGAGAGTTGTCTATCACTATTCCAACCTTTCAAATGGAATGCCCAAAAACCCTAGAGGAAAAAGCATTGGGCAAAGCTTCCTTCATGATAAATTCCCGATAAATTCTTCACCTACCTGACCATACACTGTGCTCTGAATTCTTTTTTCTTCTCATGTCATCTGATTTTTTTTCCCACAGGATGCATTTCCACAGAATGCATGCCTATTATCCATAATCACTCAACTTATTCTGTATAAACTGTGTATGTAGGAGTACATGAGTGTTTTTGCACACATGCACATGTACATGACAGGTGAAGTATGTACATGCGTGCTGGGGAACCAATAAGATGCACCCATAAGGAACGATATGTGAAAAAAAAAAGATTTTTAAACGTAGGTGGACTTAACTGATTCCTAAATAGTGTTTATTTTGTTTGTTTGTTTTTGTGCCAATTCACATTTTTCTCTTCATTGTTTACAAAGTCTCCCAGCATGAGCGTGACATTTTGTTATTATAATCCCATCATACAAGTGCCTCCATGTGTTAATTTTTATCTTATGACAGGAAGAAGAGCCCTGGAGCATTAGGGGTTCTTCAGTGTCATCCAAACCCCCTCACATGACTTTCCCCATCCCATACTGCTGTGTGTTTCAAAGCCTCAGATACACCTAATGTCTTCACGTTTCCTGCTTTCCTCCGTGTTTCTGAATGCACCATCCCCTCTCCTCAAATACTCTTTCGGGGCAGAGTCAGATCCAATTCTATCTCCTGATGCCAGGAACTGCTTTTTGCTTGCAGTTTGCCCGGCAATGTTAAAAGTAGAAGATTCTGTTCAAAGACGCTCAGTGTGCTCATCAGTGTTGGGGCCAGCCCAAGACCATTTGCCATATCTAGAGTTAGATGCTGAAGTGAAAAATGAGCTGACAAACTTCAAACTCTGCAGAAGCCACTGGGGAGAGAATCTGGCAGCTCAGCCAGCCGGGTTAATACCTGAATTACAGAATGTTCAGGAACCCCTTCAGCTGCAGGACTCCACTCTGAACAAAAGCCTGTGAGCCAGGCCCAGGTGCCTGCCCTGCCACCACCCAACTGAGAGCAGTATGCTGCCTGATTCTGTAAGACCCTGTCATCTATCCACCAGACCCTGGGGAATCACTTTGTTTTCTATTTTAGTTGCTCATAAAAAGCATCCACTGGGTCTTTCCCAAGGCACACAGGGGAACGAGAACAAAGACCAACAGCCAGGCTTAGCTTGGCCTCAAAACTGCTTTGCTTCACAAATTAAAGTCCCTGTTACATCACTTTTGCTATTATGGCAAGGCTTGGGTTTCCTAAAATAACATCTGATTAAAAGCACTAGTGAGGAAAGACACAGAAACGGTATGTACTATACTTGAGAACCCTGGGTACTTTGCATGCAGTGACGTTTTTGTCTCTGACTTTTGAAGAAAAAAAAAAAAAAAGACATCTTTCACATTTTCCGTTGACGAAATAGGTGGTTGAACGGGTTACATAATTTACTCAGGTGTGCAGATGGAGCAGTTATATAATGTACTCAAGGGGCCAGAGCATGTAGTGTTTGCCTGTATTCCTGGAAGTCAACAGGTGGATACAGCGGGAGCATAAATTTGAGGTAATCCCTGGCAGCATAGAAGTTTGTGGCCAGAATGGAATATGGGAGATTCTGTATCAACAGATAGTAATAATATAAGAAAAAATAAAAATAATAAATCAAGGGTACAGAAGCAGAATTTTGCTCCAAACTACTCTGCTTCCCATTTAGCCTACTTTCCCTACTATTCTTTTCTTTGTTCCCCCATTGGAGCTTCCTGCAATGCTTCTGGGCCTGAAAATTACATAAGTCAGAATATGAGCATTGCACATGGTCATAGGACTGGAGGTAGAGCTCCCCAGAACACTGGTATAAGGCACACAATGTCCTGGGTTCAGTCCTCAAAATGATAATGTCTTCATTATTTTCCCTATAGCTGTGGAGAAAACTGACCAAAGCAACTTAAAGGAGAAAAGGTGCAGTTTGGTTCACAGTACTAGGGTGGAGCCCATCCTGGCAGAAAGTCCAAGGGCAGGAATTTGAGCTATCTGCTCACAATATATTCCTAGTCGAGAAGCAGAGAATGATGAGTACTGGCCCTCAGCACATTTTCTCAACTTGATTTACGCCAGAATTCCAAACTGGTGAATGGTGTCACTCCTGGTGAGTATTTCCACCACAATTAACCCAGTCAAGATAATCCTCAGAGGCATGCCCGGATGTTAAATAACCCCCATGGCTGTGCTGGAAGGGTATCACCCAGGATGTTCTAGACTTTGTTAAGCTGACAATATTAACCATTGCAAAACTGATAAATAACAATGTTCATAAACAAAAACCTTCCTAACTCAGGATAGCTTGACTGAGGTTTGGTTTGTCCCTCTAAACTAGCTGATAAAATAATATTTTTTTTTTTATTCAATGGAACCCACTGGAACTGCACTATGTCCCTTGCCAGACAGAAGAAGTGTAAATCCACTGTTAATATCCAGTATCTCCTAAAAGTTTGGCAAAGAGAGGCAATATCCTTGGAACGTGTCCTGGAGTACTGCCCATCTATTTCCATGAGGACTCTACCTCAACCCCGGATTAAGCCAGGTCTCGCGCCATCAGCTCTGTGCCTGTAGACCAATGAATGCATTCTGCTCTCCAATCCTCACCCTCAAATTCCCTGCTTAAGCTCTTCTCTCGACCTATGTTGGGAATGGAGTACAATCCTGAAGTCTGCTTTTCAGGTTCCTAGCTGAAGTGACATAGATGTTTGATTTGTGAAACATCCCTGATCAGTGTGTTTTATTCACACGCAACTTTAACCCCAAATCAAGAATCAGAGAAAACTGTAAAACCCTTGACTAATTGGCTTCAGACATAATCTTAGTATTTAGTATATGAGGCAAGGAGATCACAAATTTATGGTCAGTGTAAGGATACATGTGAGACTTTGTCTCAAAATCCAAATCTGAACAATTCATTTTATTACAACTTGAGGTTAACCTAAAGACTAAATTTCATCATGCTTTTTAACCCTTTCTCACACATTCCTTCTCATCATTTCTTTTTTCCTTGTTCCTTTCAAAATTATGATTTCATTAATATGAGATCCTATCTTTGCAAATATATCTGTCCTTATTTATTAACAGCAATAGTTTCCTTTAGCTGCAAGCAATATGAACAGTGTAAGAAAAGTGACATATAATAGTCAAAATTGTCCCTATCCTCATGGTGCTGAATTCAGGAGAGGAGAAGGACCTCTCTCTCTCTCTCTCTCTCTCTCTCTCTCTCTCTCTCTCTCTCTCTCTCTCTCTCTCCCTCCCTCCCTCCCTCCCTCCCTCCCCCCCTCTCTCTCTCTTTCTCTCTTTATCTCTCTCTCTTTCACACACACACACACACACACACATACACACATGGACACACTTCTCTATAATTACAATAAAGATGCAAGTTATGAAAGTAAAGGGTTTGGCACCGTGAGAGTATAAACAAGAGAGCCATTATTTAAGGTAACATCAATCCTGTGGAAGTTATATATTGGTTAAGTTAACTGGACAAATAAAATGTTAAGCACAGTTATGCTTTTATGATGAGTTTGCCGATGATCATCAAAAATTCTAATTCACAGGAAGTGTAGCTTTGTCTAATGGGTGTGCTATAGTAGAAAACAATAAAATAAATGATCTCTTGAGAGTACTCGGCGGCAGACGTGCATCACTCACACGGTGCTCATACCGAATTTAGTCAGTCCAGATCAGCTGGGAATGTCAATCAACCTGTGTGATAATAAGTTTCCTTGGTGATTCTGGTGAATGGGGAAGTTGTGATAGAATCGGAGCCAGGGCAGAGATGAGGCAGAGAACTAGAGGCTCTGTGTCAGTAACAGGGGCCAGGCACATTCATTAGAATGAAATCAGCATCACAAGGAAATGAGAGAGGGTGATTTGGCCATGGCGAGGGAGGGCAGATTCATGGGGTTCTGAGATCTGCAGAGGGTTCTATAGAGAAGAGGACAGATGGGGATGGCCTCATATTTTGCTTCATTTTCGGGTTGTGTCCTTGTTTCCCCTTTGCTTTATTTGTGTCTGTATCTACTTCCAATATAAATTTCTTTTACATATTGGATTACATTTAAATTTCCTTAAATTTAGTTTGGAAAAAGGTGGATGATATAGAAAGCAAACACACATATTAATTAATAGATGGAGGCCATCGATTTGTAAAACATCCTCTCTCATCTGAAACAGTCCAGGCACCAGGCCCCTTAGAGATCACATTAGTAAGGGGGTGAGAGCTTTTGGGGGAATAAAGTAGATTTGCAGGCCTTTTTCTCCCACCTCCTCAATCCATGCTCCATGACAATGGAACATCCCCCTGCCTTGCGAACCTTGTCCAACTAAAATATTAAATAACAACAAATGACATAAAACGATGCTTTCAAATGTGGATTCTTTCCCAGTTTGTTTCTGCGCTGGTTCATTTTAGTGCATGGAGAATGCTCTCCTAGTTTTTCACTAGAATTCATGGCATATTTTTTTTTTTTTGGAGTCCATCAGATTTTTGGAACTAAACCAGCCAATGGTTGGAAAGTAGCGGAGAGAGACGCACGTGTGTGTGGAATTTACCAGCAGTGCAGGTGTAGAAGGAGGCAGGCCCTTCAGCTGGTCACATTAAGGACAGCTGCTCTACACACTGATCGCTCAGTCCTAGCGCCCGATTCGTGATGTATGTGGCTTCCTTACCATGTGCCTCAGGGTTACTCTTTTCCAGCCTGTAAATCAATGTTGAACGAGAGTTGAGGACAAGCATTCTAACCGATATTTCAGAAAGAGGTGGAACATGAAAAAAAAAAAAAAACAATCCATGAAAACCTAATGTAGTTTTGCGCTGTAACTTTTTAACAGAATTATCAACGGACAGACACAACAGCTGCCTAGCTCCTCATTCCAGAGGCAAGGTCTGAATGTGGAAGCAAAGATCTGGTTTCAGTATTGAGTTTTTGACCATACTGGGATGTTTTAAAAAGTATCCTCTTTAGGGACTACCTTGATAGAACTCCTTGTCAAAGATTGGCTGAGGTTACTCAGTAAATCCCACCTATATCCAAATCAGAAGTGGATTTTAGATGGAGTCAGGCACTTTGGATATTGAGTCTTGGTACACACCCCATCTAAGCTTCTCAAACACTGTGTACTGTTAGTACAGCTGTCAAAAGCATCTGCATGTTCATTCTTCCAATCATGTTTATTGTGCCTCTATTGCATGGAGAAACCATGCTAGCTGCTAGATACCTAGTAATGGACATGCTAGACGGGGCTCCAGTAGGGTCGCTAGATAGTCATTTAGCATTTTCCCTCATTTTTCTCTATTTCAGAATTTAATTTATGTGAAGGTAAATTTGATCAGCATGCCTTCCTTTAGACACTGCAATCTTCACATACTAGTTAGAGGGCAAATTTGATGACATTTCTGGCATATGAATTCATAGGCTCTCAAGGAGCAGGGCTTACTAAATCATTGTTCATTCACGCTCCATTAAGTCACTTGTTTGTTCACTTTTTAATGCGCTCATCCGTCTATTTATCCATATAGCCTCATTTATCAGGGCTGACATAGGCTGCGTAATAACGGAATACACTTTATATGTTTGAATTCAAGTCAGTTACATAAATGAAACGACCCTGTGGCATCCTTGCGGCAGGCAAGGCTAGCTGGATCTGTCTGGATAGAAACTACAGCTCTGAGATCACATGTCACACTGCAACTCCTGATTGAATGACAGGTGCAGCAATGGAACCCTAACGTGCTTGATTGTTCGGGGGAGAATATTTTCATGGGACTCATGGAAGCACGTTGCTGAGAGCATCCCTTTCTGAGAAAACACAGGTTTGCCTGCCATCTTCCTGTGATTGACTCGTTCTTGCTTAAGGAAGATTCCTCCATTCCAAATGAGCTATATCCTGCCCAGCTCTGAAAAGAACGTCAAGTTTCTTGAAAACAAGGCTCTGCTTTTATTGCCACTAATGTCTCCTAGCTCGTCCTGTTAATGGCATTGGTCCGAAGGAGAATGAAATAGTCTGACTCCTAGCAATGAGGACTGTAGGGACCTTAATGGTTCCATTGCCATCTCACACATAGTATTGCCATTTCTGGAGAGAGATACAGTATTGGGGGCTTTGCTGTTGTGAACTGTCTGGAAAAGAGAGACAGAACAACAGAATAGGCAGAGAGACATATCAATAGTTATCCTTATTCAGAGAAAACATGTATGTTCACATTAGCCAAGGAAGGTCAAATGGGTGTATGTTTCTTGGACAGCATATGACTTTGTTCGTCACATAGTGCCAGAAATGATCACAGTAGGTGAATCAAGCTCCCGTGTGTCCAAGCACCGTGGTTTCCGCAGCCTGGATGTCTAGGACCTGGTAGCAGTCCATCAGCAGCTGCGATGACAGCAGCAGCAGCAGCAGCAGCAGCAGCAGCAGCAGCAGCAGCAGCAGCATTTGGAAACTGACAGAAATGCAACATCTCAAGCAGCACCCCAGAGCCACTGAATGAGAATCTACATTTTAACTAACAAGAACTGAAGTTTCATTTGTGAAAAACATTGCCTCTGGCTCCTACTCCTGTTTCTCATTTTCTGCCCTTCACACGGCCACATCTCTGTATGTATACTTGAAATTTACATGAGAAACAAACAAACAAAAATCTAAAAACAATCCTTTCCCCAAGAAACACTTTTATTAAAAAGATATGTTGTGAACAGAGATTTTTTTTAAAAAAACTGAGTAAATTATGCCATCTCTCTATATATTACTTATTCTATATATAATAATTATTCAAGAAATAATATTTATTTTCTAAAAATTTTAAAATAAGAAAGTTCATATTATAAAATAACTAAAAATAATACGCATTTTAAATAAGAAAATTTATTTTTAATAATAATTGAAAAAATAAGAACATATAAAATGAGAACTATATGCCTGTATAAAAATTGGAAAGCAAGCTCGAAGGAAATATGAAAGAACTTCAGACACAATTTTGTAAATAAATATTCAGTCTTAAAAGACATGAAGTGATCATTCTTAAAACAGCTATTGTGGCCCGCAGGAAAGCTTAAGACCAATCCTACCAGCATTTCATCATGGAGAAGGTTGGACCACAGGCCCAACACCTACCTAAGGAAGCACTGGCGGTTAATGGCTGCTGGGGAAGTGTTCACTAGTGTAGTTGCTGGTAAGTTTCCCATGCGCTAGTAAGCAAACCCACATTCGTGTTCTTTCAAACAACCCTAATTAAACTCAAAAGCAGTGTGCCATTAAGAAAGAAGACATAAAGGTAGCATGACTTAATGTGAATAAAAGGGTTCAAAGAGTTAAAGAGGTATAAAAAATTGGTCTCTTCTTTAATTATTGTAATTATTGTCTCACACAACTCTATCATAGATATTGCTGAGTTTACTTGGTATTGTACAAATGTCTATGTGTTTAGGGTTGACTGCTTCAAGTTGGATTATCTACTGAGGCATTAATAGCCTGTACCTCTTCATGTGGAGATAGGGTCCTGTGATACATCCTCCAAATCGGCATGCCAACTGTTTTTAATCACTGTGTAGCTCTTATTTAGGGGACCATACTTTTTAGACTGCATGACAACCTCACAGCAGGTATCCTTGTCCTGTGCCTCTTACAATCTTTGTACCCTCTCTTCTGCAAGATTCTTTGAGCTCTAGGCATAGGGATTTTGTAGTAGATGTGTCAGTTGGATCTGGGCACCTTACAATCAGTTATTCTCTGCATTTTGACCCATTGCAGATTCCTGTGATGGTCTTCAAATGCTGCATAAAGAAGCTTCTTTGATGAGATGTGAGCATTATAACTATCTGGGGTTATAAGTATTTATGTAGTTAGATATTATACTGATTTAGGAAAGTGGTCGCAGCAGGTTCTGCACTGAGGTCTACGACCTCACCAGCCACAGACAGTTGAGAGAGAGAGAGAGAGAGAGAGAGAGAGAGAGAGAGAGGACATAAAAGGGGGAGGGAGGATATCTGATAACGGAAGGAATAATGGAGGTGAGTATTATTAAAATACAGTGTCTAAAATTCTCAACAAAAATACACATTTTTATTAATTATTTATTTTTTGCATTTTTATACTTTTAAATTTTTTTTTAATTGATTTTCATTGAGCTCTACAGTTTTCTATCCTCTCCTCCCTGCCTCTCACCTCCCCACCCCCCAGGATCCCCATGCTCCCAATTTACTCAGGAGAGCTTGTCTTTTTGTATTTCCCATGTAGATTAGATCTATGTGAGTCTCTCTTAGTGTCCTAACTGTTGTCTAGGTTCTCTGGGATTGTGGTTTGTAGGCTGGTTTTCTTTGCTTTATGTTTAAAAACCACCTATGAATGAGTACATGTGGTAATTGTCTTCCTGTGTCTGGGTTATCTATTTTATATTTTTATTTTTCAAACATAAAAAACTTTAATTCTTTGGACTACATATAATTTTACTGTTTCTTAAGACAAAAGTAAACTTGCATATTAAAGAGATGTTTATTTGATTTTACACAAAGGGTTAAACCATAGTCTGTGGAGATGACTCGGCAAGTAAAGGTATTTGACACCAACCCTGAGGTCTTGCTGTAGGTGCCTGGATGCATATGATAGAAGGAGAAAAATGGCTCTTGAAGTTCTCCTCTGACTTCCACACCCATGATGTTCCCTGCATTCATCCACACATATACACACATATGCCACAAAGAAGAAAGAAATTTTTAAAAAAGTAATTAAATCTTGGCTGAATAGTTGATGCTGCAGGATTTGAGAATCTTCAACATTTTTCAGAGTTGATATGGACTGTTGATATTTTTATTTTATAAATGTCAATGCCGAGAAAATTGTTTCATACAACACACAGAATGGCAAAAGTATGTTCAGGACTATTTCAGAGAATGTTAGAAATTTTGCTTAAATTCTAAGCCAAATATCATTTAATGACATTTTAACCTTTATTTATAATATGTGTCTGCATGTGTTTGTGTGTGTGTGTTTATGCACATGTGTGCGTTTATGTATGCACATACTGTTGTGTGGTGTTCAGATCAGAGGAGAATTTACAGGTTCAGTTTTATCCTTCCTCAATTTGGATTCCAGGAAGTGAACTCAGATCTTCAGGTTTGGTGTCAAGCATCTTTATCTCCTGAGCCATCTCTATCTTTTGACTAATTTTTAAAAATCTAAATACAAGTCAGTTCAAGTAGAAATTTTTAAAATAGCATATTCCAATACAATACAACCCAAAGATAATTTGATACATGCTAATGAATGGTGGTAGGAAAACATTCAAAGTCAGTGGGAGTAGGAGTTGTCTCTGACTCTCTCTCCTGCTCTTGGGACTCTTTTCCTCCTACTGGGTTGCCTCTCCCAAACTCAATATGAGAGTTTGTGCCTAGTCTTTTTGTATCTTGTTATGCTGTATTCAGTAGATAAGCCTGAAATTTTGTTTTAATTTTCTTTCTTTTTTTTCTGAAGGGAACAGAGGAAGAATGGATCTGGGTGAGAGAGGAGGTGTGGGGAGAGGATTGGGAGGAGTGGTAGGAGGGGAAACTGTGGTCAGGATGTATTGAAAATAAAAAATAAATGAATAAAAGTTTGTTTCTCCAAAAGTAGACAACTGTACGTATCATAAAAGCACAGTATCATAGTTTTGTCTTACATTTGAGCTGAAGCACATCAGGCAGTGTGCAGAACAAACTGGGCATGGTGTGTGTTTAAAACCAAGGCTTCAATGAAGTCACTCAATAGAATACAGGTGGGAACTTCTGGAACCATCATACATTTATTGTGTGTCTAATTATGAATTACTTTTTGGTTGCTGCAAATTCAGAAAGGTGTACGGTGCTGATTTTCTAACTTCTTCATGTCACTATGTAGCCTCATGCATGATTGTGACATACAGGTTTAGAAATCATGATGTTCATTTCTGCTGAGCTACACATTTGTTCTTACTATTGTCTCTGCCTACATTCTCTTCTCCCGTTTATCTCACTGTGATTTTTTTCCACCTCAGCACCCCAATAGAGAGTAAATCTGGTGCTACACATGCAACAATTCACTTAATTATTCAATTCCCATGAACATTGGCATCAGAATACATGGTCCACCCCCATGGGAGATGCTGTTGACTAGACTGCGGTGCTTAGGGACATCTTTTCACGTCTCTCATCGTGTTTATCCTTGACCTCTTCAGTGAGGTCATTTCATGTGTTTGCCAACTCTTGATCTTTATATCCATTCAGAGATTTTATTTTTATTTTTTACTTATTGTTTCTCAGGACAGGGTTTCTCTGAAGCTTTGAAGCCTGTCCTGGAACTAATGCTCGTAGACCAGGCTGGCCTTGAACTCATAGAGATCAGCCTCACAAATATTGGTGTTAAAGGAGTGCACCACCACCACCCCACTTCAGAGATTTATTAAACTCACATGTAACACGTCAAAGTTGGCTCTGTCTAAAAAGCTCTGTAAAGTTTACTAAATGTGTGGTAACATACATGTACTTCATCAGTGTCATACAGAAGAGCTTCTTCATCTATTTAACCCGGCTCCTCACTCAAAACCCTGTCAATCATCTGTTTTGGCTTTTGCTTTTGTACTGAGGAAATATTTCACTTCATCATTCTGGCTGGCCTGAAATGTGCTCTTGTAGACCAGAAGAACCTTGAACTCAGAGATGTCTCTGCATCTTCTTCCAGAAAATTGGCTGCAGCATCACACCTAAATACCAATCACCTTTTTGATGTGCCTGTAGTTTTGCATTTCTTAGGATATTTATATATATTGGATTCCCACAGTAGGTATATACTTCAGACTAGCATTTTTAAATTTAATGTGAGCTTAGTTTTTGTTCACAAATTTTCTCTCTGTCTTAGTTTCTCTCTCATAACTCTCTATTAGTGCTGACAATATTATAGCATTAGTATATTTAGATGCCTCAAATTTATCCATTTGTCTATTAATAACACATTGATTACTGCCAGTATTGAGAGAAATATGGCTAAAATATTGTATGTGAGCTTTTCAATTGGTATATGCCTTTCAATAAAGATAGATTAATTAAACAAAACTACTAATCACTAAATGATCCGATGAACAGGCACTCTCAACAATAATAATAAAACGGTCAATATATGCAACACATGTTTTTTTTTTAAAGAGTTCAACAGCATTAGCCATCAGAGTAATGGAGAACTAAATTTTGATTGTGATTTCATCTGACCCCAGTAACAATTGTGATCATCAAGAATACACATGACAACAAATGCTGATACAGAGGAAAACGAACCTCTGTTCACTAATGCAGGGAGTTTAAACTTGTATAGACACTGTGGAAAACAAAGGGGGAGCTCCTCAAAAATATTCTACCAGCTACACCCATATTAACTCAACAACATTGCTGTTGCATAAACAAAAAAGAAACAAAGACAACACCAATAGACATGCTTATGCGGAAGGGAGAGTCATGAGGCAATACCATCCCTAAATCAAGAACTACTGGCAGCTAAAGACTGTTGAGAGAGGGAAAGAATCACCCAGGGATAAGCTGTGTGTGTGTGTGTGTGTGTGTGTGTGTGTGTGTGTGTGAGAGAGAGAGAGAGAGAGAGAGAGAGAGAGAGAGAGAGAGAGAGAGAGAGAGAGAGCTCTGCTTATATAAACAGTGTGCAAGGAAAAAACAGTCTGCAGGAATATGTCATAAAGAGTGGTGTTACTGCAGAGAAGCAGTTAGAGTAGCTGCAAGTATCTTCTCTGCTCCCTCCTCTCATCCCACACCAGTCCCCCAGTCTCATCACCAGCACTCTAACAGACTATTTTGTCGTGACTGCTCCTTACTCTCTGCCTCCACTCTCAGAAAATTAAGCAGATTGTGGTGAAACATCCTACTTTTCTCCTTCCTGTGAACCACTTGACCCACCAACAATATCCCTGTTTCAAAATGTCATCTCTAAATACCTAGAAACACCTAATACTCAGAACCTGCAGTGGCCACACCTGACAGGATCCTGATGTGAGATCCCCCTGTGTGTGCTATGAATATCTTTTATTAACATTGGTTAATAAAGAAGCTCTTTTGGTCTATGACAGGGCAGATGTAACCAAGCAGGAAATCTGAACAGAGACACATAGAGAGAGTAGGAGGAGTCAAAGAGACGCTATGTAGCTCCTGAAAGAGAAGGACATGGGAACCTTACCAGTATGCCACAGTCGTGTGGTGATTCACAGATTAATACAAATGGATTAATTAAAGATGGTAAGAGCTAGCTAGGAATATGCCTAAGCTATTGGTCTAATAGTGTTGTAATTAATATAGTTTCTGTGTGATTATTCAGGTCTAGGCAGCCGGGAAAACAAGATGCAGTCTCAGTTTACAGGATCCCTGTAGATTTTTTCCACACTCTCCTAAGAACCAGAAAACAACAAATGTAATTAATGTTTCCATGGTGTCATGAATTACTTTATTCTGACCTTCCAGTTCTTCTCATCACTTTATTCATATACATAATAGATCCCTGTGAATTGTAGTTACATATACTGCAGAGTGCTAGAACTTATTATTTATAACTAACTGTATTTGGGTACTTGCTATTCAATATCCCTCTTCTTACTTCCTCCCTTCCAAATCTTAGAATCAGTTATACATTTTGATTGACCTTAAATTAAAATATTTTGCCCTATGTATTATGTTACACTTTTAAATGTACAAGAAATATATATTAGTGTATGTTGGCTTTTGGCTATGATATCAAAGTAGCTGCGATAAATCAACTTATGAAGATAACAGACTCCTTTTGCCTCACAATTTCAGAGACTTAAATCTATGATTTATTGAGTGGCCCTTTGCTTTGTGTCCGTGGTGACATCAGGGAAGGAAGAACATGGTAGAGGAAAACTACTCAGCTCACAGCTGAGAAAGGAAAGAGGGAGTTGGGAAGGAGCAACAATCCTACCATCCACTTTGACCCAATACAGCCACTAACCTCTCCGTTAAAGGTGCTACCACCCACCTCCCAATAGCCCAAGTGAGATAACAGACCCAGGAAGACAAATGTCAAATGTTCTCTTGAATCGGAGGCCCCTAATTCCAAATCTTCAGATGTGAGTACATACCTCAGAGTAACTGCAGAAACCAAGAAAATAAAAAGGAATCATTGGTGGGGTAGGGTGTGTAGGAAGCAATAGAGAGGGATTAGCAGGGTCCATGTGATCTGATTGGGGAAATGAGGAGAAGAGGGCCTCTAATTAGGGAGTGGGGAGAGAGGTAATTAAAGAAGCAGGGAGGAGGAGAAATGACAGTAAGGACTTCTGAAGCAGTCATAAGGAATTATCCTATAAATTATCTACCTAAAACCGCAAACAATTGGAATACTATCCACGACTGGGTATAAATATGCATATATAGTTTAAATGAAACTTTCTTGTCTGAGCTAACAATGCCCCATCTAAAATCCAAGACCGCTGGCAGTGGTAGAACATGCCTTTAATCTCAGCACTTGGGAGGCAGAGGCAGGCAGATCTCTGTGAGTTCAAGACCAGCCTGGTCTACAAGAGCCAGTTCCAGGATAGGTACCAAAGCTAAAGAGAAACCCTGTCTTGTAAAACTAAAATAAATAAATAAATAAATAAATAAATAAATAAACCCTAATACCAGACATGAGAAATCCCTCCTCCTTTTGAGTTGTTGCTCATGGCTGTCCAAGAGACCCCAAACATTATAGACTATTTCTAATGCCCTTGGTTGCACCTCAGAGGTGAAAGGCAAATCCCTATTGCTAAAACACCATATGTTTCAGAAATATGATCCATAAGTCCTTGAATTAGGACTGAACTAGATGCATCCTCTTGAGAGCTTGCTTTTATGGTACCAAATGGTACCATGCAAGCTTCCAAAAGAGAAAGGCAACCACTGGTCCTACCCAATTATGACATCTATGAGCCCTAACAATGGCCAGTATGGCATGAAAGCTCTAAAGGTTCAGTAGTATTGTGAACACCTTGGGGGTAACCCATAGCTCTCGAAGGGGACTTAAAACCAGCTCAACAAGAGGAAAATCACATCTGATACTGAAAACCAAGCCAACCAACCAGGCTACTAAAGTTACAGATTTTATAAGAGTACCTATTTACTAAATCAGTGCAATCTCTAACTTCATTCTAAATATTTGTTCTTATAACTGCTGATAGCCTTCCATCAAAGAAACTACCCTTGACAACAAAGAGAAACCATTATAGATTATCACAACCAATCAAAATGCAGGGTTGTAGAGCCCAGTCCTAATCGATACATCTACAAAACACTTCTATACCTAAAGCTCGGAGAACCTTGCCAAAGCAGGGACAGAAAGACTGCAAAACCCAGAGAACTACAGAGTTTGCTATAAGATGGTGTCTCCTACCAATGTCAGAAGCTACGTTCATAGTCTCTCCAACATGACTTCTTCAACGTGAACTGACCAAAAATAACAACAAAGGCATGCAAAACACCAAAATGAACAGAGGAAAGATCACAGGGCCTCAGTTCTACACAAAGAACTTAGGCAACAAAGAAATGCCTAAGAGAAATAGTCTTCTTTAGAGAAGAATATAACAATTGGTTATTCACTATCAAATGGTCATCTTTGCAAACAGGCAGAAGTAACATTGCACAGACTGAGCAGGTTATATTTAGAAATTATATATATATATATATATAATTATATTTATGAATATATATGAATGTAACAAAATGAATGCAAAAAGTAGGAATGAATTTTAAAGAGAGCAAGAAGGGGATGTGTTAGAGTTTCAGTTGTTGTGAGGAGACACCATTACAATGGTAATTTTTATATAAAAGGAAACTTTTAATTGGGATGGCTCTCTTACAGTTCCAGAGGTTCAGTCCATTATCATCATGATACTGATCATGGCAGCATGCAGGCAGGTGTGGTGCTGGAGTAGTAGCAGATAGTCCCACATCTCTTAGGCAACAGGAAATTTACTGAGACACTGGGCAGTATCCTGAGCATAGGTAACCACAAAACCCCATCCCCACAGTGGCACACCTCCTTCAAAAAGGCTATACCTACTCCAACAAAACCATACCTCCTAATAGTGCCACTCACTATGAAATAATAGGGGTCAATTACATTCAGACTACTATAAGAGGCATATAAGAGGGTTTGGAGGATAGTTAGGAAGAAATGTTGCAAGTATATTATAAACTAAAGGAAAAGAAACTTTTAAAGAGAGAGGGTTGTAAAGCCCTCTCATTCCACATGTTTCCTCTACTAGCCTCTTCCTCCTTTCTAGGCTTTCGGTTCAGCTGTTCCATTTGTTTGTAAATTGAATCTTCTCTGGTGTTCTTCAGTCACTCCATGCCCAGTTCACTCTCACAGCACTGCAGCTTGGCTAAGGCCCTCGATTCCTCCTGCAGCCAGGACTATTTAGGTCTTTTACCTTTGCCTCTTCCCAGCTCCTGATGGTTTTAGTCATTCCAGCCCCTGACAGCTTGCCACATTCACCAAAGTCAATATTTTACGTGCATCTATCTTAATGAAATAAGTTAAGCTAGGGGGAGAAAGTCTTGAGCAGATTATGAGAAAATATTCTGGAAAAAAAATTCGAGCTAGGCAGTGGTGGCACACACCTTAATCCCAGCACTTGGGAGGCAGAGGCAGGCAGATCTTTGTGAGTTTGAGACCAGCCTGGTTTACAAGAGCTAGTTTCAGGACAGGCTCCAAAGCCACAGAGAAACCATGTCTCAAAAAACAAAACAAAACAAAAAAATTCTACAAGACAAGTGGTTCCAAATATATGACTGTTGTAACTGTATATCAGCAGAAGATGCTGGCAGATGTCTAGGTACCTCAAGACTACTGTCTTCCTTCTACCTTCAGAATGAAGGACCTCACCTGGGTGTCAAGGGATCAGAAAAAAAATGTCAGGCCCTCAGGCCTTCAGTGGTCAGCAACCACTTAGAACTGAGTCACAGTAACCAAAATCACAAGAGCTAAAAGTGTGAATCCAATCCAGGACTAATACATTATTTCGTAATTAAATAATTACAGGTTATGTCTTTTAGCTATCAAGAGATGCATATGATTGTGCACTTCTGTAAATATGTAATTCCAAATAATCTACATTTAAATTTTTAATATTCCAATATGAGCATTAAATAGGTTAAAGAGCAAGGAACAGTATCAAAACACCTTATTCTCTAGGTAGCAGAGGCAGGCAGAGAAAAGCATGTGCTGCAGCTAACACTGAGCCCAAAACAATGGAAATAATGTGCTTCCTTTATTCTCCTTGGATGCTGAACTCTCCACCCATATCTTTATCCTTTCTTAACATAGTCATTCATAAGATTTAATGATGTCATTGGCTAACCTGCAGAATTCTTTTGCTTCCTGCCAAGCCTTGACTGAAAATCTGCACACATTTATTCCTGAATTTAAATTGCAATAGATCCACATGTCCTTAAATATCTACCAACTGGCACAATTATATTACAATTCACAGACGTGTCTGGATGATATTAACATTTCATTATGCTCATTAGATACAAAAATGATATCAAGATTACATCCTGGGTACATACTCCAAGGTTTGTATTCCTGGCTTTTGAAATCTAGCTTAATGGTCACACTCGATTATGTCCTTTAAAGGGACTTGGCAGTATCAACAGACAAAAATGACTTCAGTACTAGACCTAAAGGTGACCTCGCTTTCCTTGGTAAATTACTCTGCCGGGATAAATGCAGTGCTTCTACCTGACCTTTGACAATAATAGTGCATTGCACTTGGATGGCACTTGGAATCGATTTATTGAATTGTTTATACTTTCCCTGACTTACTTGTTCCCCTCTAGGAAAATTGGAATGTGTATGGGACTATCAGGAAATATTGTGGCATTGTGGGAGCGGGCAGCATAAACATTAGTAAACAAAGCATTGCCTTTTACTAATGACGCGATCTTGTTCCAATGAATTGGACCTCCTCAGCCCCAGCTTCCTCATCTTAAAATCGGAGCACAATAGCATCTCCTTCACAGGACTGATGCAAAGATGAAGTCTGGTGAGGGCCTATTTTTAGTGGCCCCCATTGACGCCTGCAGAGCTCCTACTGAGTCCCCCATTCCTAGAGTTAGTCCCAACCTGGGCTTTCTGATTAAAAGACCAGACCCCAAGACTTTAGAAAGGCACTTTCCACTTTTACATCCCTTGCAGTTTCCAGAATTGTCCCTGGAATATGTCTCATGCTAATAAGGGACCATTAAGGTAGACTGAGGCCAGATATATCAGTCAGCTGTTTTCCCTGGCTTTCGGGTTCATTCAGCTTTAGAGTCAGTATTTGTCATTGCCATTTTGTCAATATTCCTGTCTGGAAGTTTCCTGATTCACAACCCTCCCCAAATGCCAGCAGCTACTCACCCATATCACAACCCTAGGAAGTAAATATTGTTACAAATCTCCATTCATGGGCAAAGATACAAACTCAGTAGGTTAAATTACCTACCCTGTCTAAATTATCCTCTTTTGTAGACGTGGGATCAAATCTCATCAGCCTGTCTCCTTAATCTAGTTGCCTATGCAGTAGGGGGTTGCTACCGAATAAAGGCAAATATTTAAAAAGTGCCTGCTTTCTACTTATTTTTGTGCTAAGATGCACATTTGCTTTATCTTCTGTGATATGAGACATCAAGTTCCCACAGGCCAGTGCTCTCTGTGTGGCTCATTCTCTGTTGTATTCCCACAACTCGACACATTAACAGATCCGGGGTAGTTACCCATGAAATTGGAAGAGTAAATACGTGCAAAATGAATGAAACATGGCCGAAACATGGCACATTGTCGTTCTGAGACCAAGGCTACCCTCGCCTCAATTTTATATATTTTGCAAATAACTAAAAACAAGAGTAGCTAGTAATTTAACCATGTCTGTAAGGTAAGTAGAAAAACAACTTTTTGAATTAAACCTATTCAATCAAGTCCTTAACTTCTTTGTTTTCCTACCTAAATGAACACGGGTACATATTTATCAAAAAAAAAAAAAAAGAAAAAGAAAAAGGAAAAGCATAAGGAAGAAAGGAGAGAGAGAGAGAAAGAGAGAAAGGGTGTCATTATTAACTTCCTAATATCCCCTAATATGGTCACAAATTCTTTAGCAGGCAAAGGAAATAACGGGTCATAAAACACTTCTCAGTCCCAGTCCCTTGCTTTCTTTACTTGTATTTGCTACTTTCAAAATCATTAAGCCAGCGACTGTTCAAGGGGTAATTTTGAGCATATGACAATTGCCTCAGAGTCGAAGGCTGTATCCCAACAGCTTAAAGATAACAATGGTAGGTTCTTTTCAAAGGGCACATTTTTCTTCACAGCTGCCAGCTCTGCTTTCTATACAAACTAAAAATAATGATCTTTCCATTACCGGAGAGCTAGTATTGTTACTTTCCCTCTTAGCTTATATTAGTGCTTAAATTATACACCCCTAGTCTCCAGGGGTTTCAACTTGGCTGGGAAAACTTTTCCTGAGGCCAGATAGTGGCATTCGGGGTATGAGGCTTCCAGGGAAGCTTCCTCCAGAGCCTGGGGCAAAATTATAGTACCAAAATTGGCTCCAGATATCATTGTCAGCTATTAAAGGTCACTGACACGATCTTTGTAGTCAACCTTAGCACACTTTACAATCCTGATCTTCTCTTCTTCATATGCCCCTCTCATTACAGCAAGGCATAAAGTGACTCTTCCTCCTCTAGCTTGGCCTCAGAGCTTCTCCTCATTCAACTGTCTGTACAGGAGTTACCTACAGACGTAATAGGTGTCCTAGTTTTAGAAGCGTGAGAGGGATCTGGTCCCAGCAGAGTCAGGTTCATCTGGAGGTTACGATGTTTGGGAAAGCAAGCCAGGGTAAAGTCATGGGGCTCTGGGCAAGTGGAAGATAAGATAGATAGGACATGGTGGGTGTCACAGCAGGAAGTGGGGGTGCTTTCAAAACAGAAAACTGTCTTTCAATGGTCCTGTCATGAATGTCCTGTCATGAATGTCCATGGTCCTTTAATGCAGAAGCTAATATAGAGTGACAGGGAATTTTTCTGGTTTTTTTTTTTCTGGCTCCTTTGTTTTCATTCTCATGTTTCATCTGCTGCTATGTATCTACTATTAAGCACCGAGTTTTAATGACAAGGTTGCACTAGCGTTCTTGGCATTCACGATCAGGTGAGGTCCACTCTGCTTACCTGCTTACCTGTCTATGGTGATATGTGAAGGGAGCCTTTAGTGCAAGACTTAAGGAGACTGGGGATGTCTGACAATAATTGAACTACAGGGGAATGAGAGCCAGGCACTATTTAATATACTTAATAGAAGCATAATTATGTACAGCCCTCTGCAGGCAGCATCCTGAGGGTTCCTGTTACTAATTGCTAATCCGTCTCTCTGTGAGGATTCCCTTCTGCATACTCTGAGTGGATCCTTCCCTGAGCTAATCTGTGCAGCAACAGGTGGCTTCTACCTGTCATTCTAATTGTTAATACCCGTTTCATGGCTCATTTATAATAAAATATGCCCTTTTGATGGCTATGGTGATGCATATTTTTCATCTCAGAACTGGAGAGACTTAGGCGGGATAGTGAAAGTTTGAGATCAATCTCGACTCAAGGAATCAGGACCAAAAACAGCAAAGACAAACAATGATACCAGCTACTTCCTTTTCAGTGACACTGGGGACATCTTGTCTCTGGCTGCTATGCCCTGCAGACTTCAGTCACAGTCTAGCCACCTCAGGGAAGCTTGAGCCCCATTGTTAAAAAATAAGGACTGTAGATTCATCTCTGTGTCTTCCCATTGCCGGATTCAAATCTTTAAAACTTCATTGCACAGATTAATTTTAAGTGTGGATCTATGCCAAACATCATTCTCCTCTTGGGTAACTGTCTGCACATATAACATTTCTTTTGGCATTGAAATGACTTGTACTTTAATATTCTGCAAACTGCTGCTTCTATAGGCTGCTGTAAAACACCCCTAAAATGTACATTTAAAAATCAAATACAATGTGAAAAGCATTCAGAAGCTGTTAATTAGGCTGGCTTTAGCAACTTCTCTCTCTCTCTTTTCTTTCAGTAAGTGCATTGCTCGTATTAAAGATACAGTTCAGGCAAAGTGTACAATTGTTTTTGCTTTTGTTTTTCCCTTCTGGAACTATTCTTCTATATTTATATGAGAACATAACTATGAAATCGTGTCTCGGTATACTGCAAAGCCTTCCACGAACTCCAGAGTCACTGGCTTGTGAACAGCTTTGGCAAATACAGATTTCTAGATTTAAGTTTCATTTTGTAAGACAGAAAATGATACTATTTGTATTCTTGATTCATGTTCTATTGGTTTCTCTGGCACCTTCTAGAAACCCTTTGTTCCCTCTTACCTTCAAGCTCCTATGTATAATTGGAAGGAGGTGCTGAGCATACCTCTAAGGAGCCTGTTCAGCTTTGCAGCTACGTGGCGGTCACAGGAAGTGTTGTTTGCCATTATTATTAATTTTATGACTTCTGCTGCTGCTACTGGTACTATTGCTGTTGTTGAATCAACTAGGACTATTGTTGACCCTATATATTGTTTTCCTACAAACACCATTGCTCACTACCTCATATATTCACAGAGATTTTTTTACAAAGCATTTTCCCATCTACATTTGGGGTGAAACCTAAATATCAGATACTCAAGTCCTGGAGGAAATGATAAGCTCCCACAGATGAAAGCCCCACATTTCCTTATCAGCAGCCTCCCTATTCCTCAAACAGTCGCTGTCAGAAGAAACTCTTCTTTCACTGAATCAAGCTCTGCATTCCTACGAATCTTGATTAAAATTAAAGATGTTTGCATCCTGCTAGATTCTGGGTGTCCAACAGTGAAAGAATTGGCAGTGGCTACTCACACACCAACAAAGTAGCATATTAGTTTTCAATTTTACTGTTGCTTTATTCCATTCAAATATTTCATCCTGGCAATTGTGATATTTGAATATTTCTTGAGTGCGACAGCCATGATGGATGTTGTTTGCTCTCTTGAGTATTGATGGTAATTTCCCCGTGAGCCTCCCATTAACAGAGATGGATGACATTGTCTAGCTACCAGGTTTCTATGTTGTTCTAGTTCCTCTCAGGACCTTATGCTCCTGGATTCCTCAGTGATAAAATGCCTCTCATTTACATCCATATTTGAGTTGATGTAAGTGAGCAAGTAGTATGTGCTATTTGGGAATATATAGTTTATACTTTAAAATTTTCAGCCATAGTAAATCCAGAAGTTATTTTAAAACATAAGTAATAATCATACTCATTTTGGTCCTGGGAAAGGAATTCAAGGACTCAAAGAATTCCAAAACAAAATTTCAACTAATCCTGACTCAGTGAGTGCACTTTCATGAAGCCCCAAATCTGTCATAATGCCAGGTTTGCATGGCATTTCTCTGATTCCAATGCTAAATCATCACCTGAAGTCGCATCTTGTTATCGTAACTTGTAGATCTTAGGCCTGCTGCTGTTATAGTCTTCGGGTGGAATGACTAATTCACAGAGTCTCACAGGATATAGCGCACACTTTGACTTGTGGGCCCTGCAGAAGTGCTAGATTGATTCAGTCCTTCCTGAGGCCTGAACCAGCCCCACCAATACAATGTGTAAATCCCATTGCTCTATGAAGATCCCCATTAGCAGCATCAACTAAATGAACAAGTCACTCAGTTGTGTACTAGCTACACACCACACTGGGGAAGGAGCAGGCAAGCTATCCTAAGACAAATATCACTATCAGTTCTTTTGAGGATCAGGGGACAGCAGAGATGAAACAATTATGCCAGATCCAGATCTGAATATTAACGAGACAACGACAATTTAACTAACAAGGTAAACATGTAACCTAGACTCTGAAATATGAAAACAAAGATGGGTATGATGGCACACAGCTGCAATTCCAGCTCTGTGGGGAGGCAGAGGCAGAGGCAGTAGGATTCCATTATACATTTGAGGCAAGACCCCATCTTTAAAACAAAACAAAACAATCAAACAAATTAACAAAACAGTGAATTGCAGTTCACTTTTTTAAAATTTTACTAACTAGCCCACTTGACAGACATTTCAAAAATCAGTTAAGCCACAGAACCAATGTAAGTTATCGATGAATAATTACCAACTGTGAGGACAAGCTGGTAAAGTGACTTGGTCTCCTACAGCATTGCCACATCCGGGTCCCGATGAAGTCTGCTGTTACTGCAAATGGAAGAATTACTTCTTTCTGTTCCTTTCTTGAGGAAAGAGGCAACACCACCCTAATGGCATTGAACCCAGCTAGCTCTTCAACTGTGAACAAGGTAAGTCATGATAAGAAGCCTTTAACGGTGCCCTATGGCAGTTTGGAAAGGGTTTGTGTAGAGTAAGAGACAGTAAAATCAAACCACCCTGTAACTGAGAAAAAGCTCTAATTCTGGCAAGCTGTGGAGAGTTTGACAGAACTCTGAAGACATGAAACAGCTGAACTTTAACGTGACCACCTGGGGCTGTCTATGTTGGAGGTGACACAGGGAGAAATCTCAGAAGTTGTGTCTTCACAGAGACTTCACACAGTTCTGTGTCAACCCCCTGGACTCCCATAGAAAGACAGAGATACCAGGACTCTGGGAGGATAGATGTATCTGAGACCACATGCTATGTTAACAGCTAATCCGCTTTTGGAGAGGGGAAATTGAGACTCTGTGCTCAGTGCCTAGGGTCTAGGATCTTACTATTTGGTTCCCTGTGGGTGAGTCATGTTCTTTCTTGTTAAGGTTCAGTCAGTCACCTTCTCAGTCCAGTGATTATTGCTCCCTTGCCCAGTGAACACCACATTATCATTTCTCTGCCCAATGGATATTGCATGCTAGCCCCCTGGAATCTAACACTTAGATCATTTCCTTATCTCAATCAATAATTACGAGAATCATTCTCACACATACTTCTTTTTCTTTTTTAAACTGTCTAGTGGAAATACCGATTCTAGAATCTCAGTCACTTGTCATTCTTCAGACATGAATTTTTAGTTACCAACACACAGACTCTTTGATAACAGAGGTGCAAACAATAATTAGCTAATAATGGAACCGAGTCAGATTTCCTAGGTAGACAGGCTGCATGGGTATGAATGTGTGTATTCGTGAGTATATGTGCATCATTCCCCCTGACAGAATCAAGACAGGGTATAAGCATCAAAGTGACAATATGCAAAACACAAATCTTAATTTCCCTAATCTTAGCTCAGGACAAAAATCACACGATCTCCCTTATATGTAAAAGTGAATGCTTGGAATTAGAATGGGAAGAGTTGGTTAAAGGTACACGATTTCAGCTAAGAAGAACAATAAGTTTACAAAACCTGTTGTTCAATATGATGACTGTAATTAAAAATATGTGATATCCTTGATATTGCTCACTTATGTCCATGGCTGCTATCCTTGCAATAGATAGGAAGGGGAAACAGCCCAGATATCTATAATCTGTTGATTGGATAATGAAAATGTGGTACATATAAAGAGCAAATTTTACCCAGATATAAAGAAAAGTATAATTATGAAAATTTTAAGTGAACACCCCCCCAATACACACGCAAATTTGTGCACTTAAGTGGCATTATGCGTTATGGAACTTGAATAGACAATACCTTTCCCAAATGCCATAAACTATAGAACAAGAATCCTGTATCAGGTGTGGATTATCCCATTGGGCCAGGGAGTTCTTGTGGTAATATAAAGCTATTACCATTCTCTTGACTACCCACTTATACTGCAAGGCAAGAAACTATACTTAAGTCACAGGATATGGAGAAACCAAGCTGGTTCAAATCAGAAAACTTCATATCCTTTGATTAGCTATCATAGTACTAAAAGACACTATGCATGTTGCAAGGAGAAAATATAGTCATAGTATTATCCATCTGTGGAACTTGCAAGCTAAAATAATGACAGATTTATATGGGTATGTCTACTGGTAAAAAGTAGCATTAATGTTATGTTATAACCAACTTCTTTCTGATTGAATTTGCAGTATGTTCATAAGAAATAATTTATACCTACTGCTGCTAATTGCACTAAAAGCCCAAGACAAGGTAGGTCATGGCCCTAGTGGAAACCCACGGTTATTGTTTTGCTAATTGGACATAGTAACAAACTGCCCTTTGAGTACTTCCTTTACTTTCATAGAAAAATACAGATCTCAACTCTAATCAGAGAAGATTCTTTTTCCAGATATGGTGATTAATACTCACATCTGGTCAGAGTGCAGAGAATAAGAGCCTGTGAAGTGCTCAATCCTAAATGAAACATCAGTATCACAATCCCTTCTCTCAAGGCTCAAGGGTAATCTTAGAAGAGGGGTGGTAAGATTGCAAAAGCCGAAAGTTGCTGAACACTGATGCAAGATGGTGCTTGCCAGGCATGACAGAACCTTTACACATAGAAAATCACAGTGGCCGTGGCTTAATGCACAATACCAGCATAGGAACAAGCCACCTAGAATCCCAACAGGAATGCAGGCGAAGCCCATGAATTCTCACACATAGCTAAGAAGCTGTTGTCTTTGATGCCTTCTAGGTGGGAGAGATAATTCCTTTTTTCTTTCTTTCTTTCTTTCTTTCTTTCTTTCTTTCTTTCTTTCCTTCCTTCCTTCCTTCCTTCCTTCCTCCTTCCCTTTCTTCTTTTTCTTCTTTCTTCCTTGATTATTTAATGTACTAAGTGGACACTGTGTTTAAAAAATTAAAAGTCATGAATTTGGAAGCTAGAATTGGTGGGGGCCAGAGAAAGAGTTGGAAGGGAGTGAGTGTTGATTCTTAGCAAAGCACATTGTAAGTTTAGTATGTATGTATGAAGTTCTGGAACAATTGAAATTATTGTAGCTATTTAATTATTTACCTATTTGGGTATATGTACACACATATGCACGATAGAAAACAACTTGAGAGAATTTATTATCTCCTTTCAGATTGTGGGTCCTGGAGATTGAATTCAGGTCCTCAGGCTTGGCCACAAATAACTTTAGTTGATGAGCCATTTCATCAACCCTAAAAGATATTGTAACTATTTTCATTGTGTGACTAGTAACCACTTGAGATGGTGGATATTACATAGCTTGTCTTACATATTTCACAATGCAAGTCATCCCTGGGCCTTCTCTCCTCTCAAACTACAAGTCATTTTCCAGGAGCTCTATCTCACGAGTTATATTATTTATTTTTCTGTGGATGTACCTACCACATGTTTGACCATGTACCATATGTTTATAGTACCTGTAGAAGCCCGAGGAGCTACAGTGACTGGCATTATAGACAGTTGTAAGCTATGAGGTGGATGGTGGAGCTCCAACCAGGTCTTCTGAATAAACTGCCAGTGTTCTTAACCACTGATCCATCTCTCCTGCTCTAAGTCCCATTTTCAGTCATGCTAGAGCTATAGCACTCCAAGTTGCCACCATGTAACATGGTGTAAGTATGTGAATTATATGCTACTCTCCTAGTTTCACTTTAGTGAATTGTTGCTGTCCGCAGCCAGCATTGTGTGTTGCAACTAGCTTCTGCAAGAGGCGGTGCTTCTCTCAACCCTATAGGGCAATCTGTCATTCTGCTACTTGGGGTATCTATAAACATCTGTGTTTCCATATTTTTGGTGACTTAATCAAAGCGTTAAAAGAGCATGCAAAAAAGAATGAAAGCATTATAGAGACATGATACAAACAGAGGGCTGGAGCAAGATGATTCATAAGTTCCTTTCTGGTTGTTTCTTGTAAGTCTACATATGGACAAGAGCTGATTCCCTGGAGAGTGTAATTGAGGAAACCCTTACCCTGAATGATAGATGAAGTACTATATAACTTCAGACTGATTGTGCATGTGTGGACTGTATATCTCATAACTAAAAAAATATTTTTGCGTCTAAGAGTTTGCTTGAATGTAAGTATGTACACAGTGTGTATGTCTGATGCTACCTGTGCCCAGAGGAGAACATCAGAAGCCAAGGTGCTGGGAACTAACTCAGGCTCTTTAGAAAAGCAGCAAGGGTTTTTAATTGGTAAGTCATATCTTTAGCCTCCCAAATTATAAACATCTATTTTTCATGATGTGCAAACATAGGAGATGGTCAATAATGGCTTTTCCCTTATAAGTCACCTCAAGGACAAATTAGATGTCACTGCTCTTGGGGGGGTCGAAGCAAGCCTTGTTTAATGTTTTCTCCATAAAGTGATTGATCACATTTGACAACAGGAGAGGAGATGCTGGGTATTTCTCTGCAAAAACAAACAAACAAACATGTTTTTTTTTAAGCATGTTTTTTTAAGGACTCTGAGTCCCTGAGCTGAGCTGGTATTGCATACCTTGGCTGTATTCTAGCTCCCGTATTTTTGCTTTATTTTTCAGTCAACATTATCTCCTGGAACCACATTGTTAATTTGCTTGTGTCTTTACTGTCTATCTCTTCTACCAGTATAACATTAAGGTATGTTGGCTAGCTTTATGTCAACTTGTCACATGAAAAAGGGGACCTGCAATTGAAAAAGTGCCACCCTAAGATCGAGCTGTAGAAAATTTCCTTATTAGTGACTGATGGAGAACATTGTGGGTGGGGCCACCCTGGGCAGGTGGTCCTGGGTTCTATAAGAAAGCAAACAGAGTAAGTCCGAGGGAGCAGGCCAGTACTCTGCATTCCTCTATGACTTTTTCATCAGCCCCTGCCTCTAGGTTCCTGCCCTGCTTGACTCCCTGTCCTTGGTGCTTCTGATAATGAACTGTTATATGAAACAGTAAGTGAAATGAGCCCTTTCTGCCCCAAGTTGCTTTTGGTCATGGTGTTTCATCACAGCAGTAGTAATACTAACGAAGACAGAGGCATACTTTATATTTTTAATGGTCTCACCCTAATATTAGTTGTTAAGTAAAGGATAACCGTGCTACAATCCACAGACCCAAAGAGGCTAGGTAGCAGGAAGAATGTAAGAGGGAAGGGGAAATAGACGAGATCTGATTGGCTGACTTGGTGCAGGAGGGAATTGAAACATGAAGGATCAGGTTGAGGGGGTTGATGGAGGGGTACAGTACTGAAAGGGATGACTGGAAAGGAGGGGGGCATTTTGGGTCAGTTAGAAACCTGGTGCCAGGGAAACTCCCAGGAATCTACAAGGATGACCTTAGCTAAGACTCCTAGCAACAGTGGATAAGTAACCACAACTGGCTATCTCCTGTGACCTGGCAAAAGTGCCAGTGGAGGGATTGGGACACCGACCAGTCATAGAAGCTTTGATCTACAGTCTTTCCAGCCCATGGAATTTGGTGGGGTAAGAGTTACATAAGGTCAACCATTGATTGGTCTAGCCTGAGACTCACGCCCCAAGAGTGAGACCACCCCTGAACACTGCCTTGATTGATAGGACCTCGAGGCTGGATTACCAAGAGATCCAGAATAGAACCAAACAAAATTGGAGAAGACAAATGTCAATGTAGAGATGCCTAGCAATATTCTGCTCTACTCATTGATTTGTGGTTACCCCACTTGTCATCTAGAACCTTTCCCAGTAACTGATGGAAACAGATGCAGAGACACGCAGTCAAACATCAGCCCAAGCTCAGGGAATCCTGCTGAAGAGAGGGAGGAAGGACCATAGGTCCCAGAAGGGTCAAGGACATCATGAGAAACCCACAGAAACAACTAATCTGGGCTCATAGGGTCTCACAGAATCTGAGGCAACAGCCAGTGAGCCTGCATGGAACTCACCTAGGCTTTCTACCTACACGTAACAGTTGTTTAGCTTGGTCTACCTGTTGGATCCCTAACAGTGGGAACAGGGACTGTTCCTAATGCTTTGGCTGGCTTTTGGGAACCCATTCATCATACTGAATTTCTTTGCACAGCTTTAATACAAGGGGAGGAGCTTAGTTTTACTGCAGTTTGATATGCCACGCTTTGTTGATACTGATGTGAGGCCTGGCTCTTTCTGAACAGGAACAGAGAAGGATTGTGTGGGAGTGGGCAGAGGGAGGTTGCAGTGAGAGAATGAGGGGAGAAGGGAAAGGGGAAAATGAAGTTGGAATGTAAAGGAAATAAATTTAATTAAAAAAGAGTCCATCCCTAGAGTATATGATAATACTGTCACATAGTGAGACCCTAGTAAATATTTAAGAAATGATGGATGGGCAAAAACAGGTTTACATGGTGGCAATACTGAGGATTTAAATATTTCACTATGCTCTATACATATTTTATGATATATTTGGTATTTGAATATGCGCATTTTAGAAATTATGACATTAATTGTAATTAAGATAAATGCAACAAGCATAGTCTTTTGTTATTTTGGATGAGAAGTTTTTAGAAGCTTGCCAAAAAGACAGGCCTCATGAAGCCACCTGATCCTCTCTTCAGAGAAATATATTTCTGGAATAAATGGCAACTCACTGTTGAAATCGAGATCTTTGGCCATTTTTAAGATGAAAATAAAAGGTTGATGACTTCCTTGCTTGCCTAGGTCAGAATGTTCCAGACAGATTACAGGCTACACATGGAGAAGCATTGATTTACAGGGTGTGTTTCATCTAAAACACACTTTTAAGAAATGGAGATGGTTCTAACAGGAGTGCAGACATCCTAGAGACCCTTAGAAGTATTTGCTAGGAAACACAGGTACCTGAAAATTAGTTAAAATACAATCTCTTGGCTGCACCTCAGATCTATGTTACTTGTCTTTCTTTCACATAACAGATACCCAAGGTAGTCAACTATCCAGAAAGAAGTTTGATTCTACTTCATGGTTTCATAGACTTTAGTTCATATTGACTGACTCCGTGGCTTTGGGATCTGTGTTGAGGTGCATTAGGGCTCAGAGTATGTGAGGAAACAAAGCTGTTCACCCAGTTAAGAAACACAAAAGGAAGAGGATGTCACTGTTATTTAGAGATCATTTCCTGTTATAACTCCCTTCTAATAGGTTCTATATTTTGAAAGTTCTACACCTCCCCAGTAGTCCTACTCCAAAAGGATAACCTTCCTTCCTTCCGTCGTCTTTAGGTAAATTCCAGACTGAATCTATAGCGCCAGGTGAGTGAGAAGGCTTGAGTCTGGATTTTTCCTATTGAAGGAGTTTCCTAGATGGTTCTCAAGCCCGTGACCTTTCTTGCTTTTTACATCTATGGCCATCACGATCATGGATATTGTTACAGGGTCTCCTTGGGGTATCTGAGTTGAAGATGGGGAAAAGAAAGCGTAAACAGCCATTCATCTATATGTGTAAGGATCACAGGTGATTTAATTAGATAAGGGATAAAATCATTAGGCCCTTAAGATTTAGCTCATTAATTGTAAGAAAACAATTACTATCGTGTGAGTTTCTTAAGTCTGGGGCTTAGATTCCCTTGTCTTTGTTCTCCTGGCATGTGGTGGAATGCCTGACACAGCAAACAACAACCGTGCTGTGTCCAGGAGATATAAAACAGCATTTGAGTTTGTCATTTCTCATAAATGCAACCTGAATGTGTGTGCTGTGCATGGTAGAAGAACAATAAGGTAATTCTTAACAACCACAGAAAATACTAAATTCCACGGAGTTTCAACAAGATGATGTCGAAGTCAATTCAAGGGGTAACCAAAATCTAATCAAACACCCACTTGATGCTAATAGCTAATTTCAAAGTTACTATTAATTTACACAGTAATACTTAGTCATGCATTGTTAGCCTACTACGTACCCTGATATTTTTCTAGGCATAAAGAATACATTTTTGCATAAAATAAATGTGCCCACGTGAATCCAATTTCCTTTGTAGGGGTAAAAATGCAGTATAAAAATAAAGGGGGGGACCTTTAGAAGGTGTGCCAAAATGTGCTAAAAATTTTTTTTTGAGTAGAAAAAGAGAATTGAGCAAAGTGAAAAGGAGGAAATTGTAGAGCAGAGAGTTCTGCAGAACTAATTGGACAAGTAGCTTACTTTCCATTCACAAAATGGTCTGCATCTTCTCATTTTTATTCCGCATTTTCAGATGGATGGACTGGTCAGGACCAGCTAGTACGAAATTGGGGATGCATCAGACCCAGCGAACCTGAAGAGGTCTAGAGCCTTGCAGTTCCAGAATTCTTAGTAATATATTATGAGCCATTGGCAAATGATGCCGCAGCATTTAGGAAAATAGAGTAACCACAGCGCTAGGTCAGCTGCTGTGGCTTTCCAAGAGATCCAGGGCAGGAGTAAGCAATTCCACCAACCATAATCCTGGGCTTAATTACCCAAAGGGCAGCGGGAGCCTTCAGTCACCCGCCGAGTCTGCGGTTGGAACAAGACTCATGATTCTAATAAAGAATCAATAACAGGGGGGGGGGGGCTACTGAATAGCTTTTTACTTGATAAACTGAGGGAGGGGCTCACTGGGGATACAGAATCAGGGCAAAAGAGAAAGTGAACACAAAGAGGGTTATACATTTATTTTTAGTTTCAATTAATAATTGTTGCTGAGATATCAAGTTTGGGGAGACTTTTTAAAAACTTGCAACATCATTACCTTCTAATTGCTAGAAATGAGTAGGCATCTGAGTACAATATTCCTAGATTTTCCTAATTGTGAAATTACTGAACGTCGCTCTGTATCCTTTAACGCCTTTATTATTATTTGAGAGGAATAAAATGGTGGTAGGATGGCAGCCAGTCCACGTGGAAGGAGGCCTTAGGGAATGCTTTGCCTGAATTCTGCACTTTGGTGATGCTGAATGTTAGGAGCTGAGAGAAGGCAGGCATCACACCGGAGAGCCCTCACTGTGTCGCTGAAGAGACACACGTGGTGTTTCGAAAAGCAGAGACTATTAGCATCGGAATCACCTGTTCCTTGCTCTCAGTCTCTAAATAGGAACATAATCCCAACACAAGCTAATTGGTTTCTTACTAAGATCTTGCTTCTACCATCACATACTCGCCATTGATTTTCTTAATGAAAATACATGTCTGCTCACCGAATACACTTCAAAGATTCTTTGTTGTTAACTGTGGTTGAGATAACTGTCCTCCTAAGGTCTGTGTGAGATTCCCGAGAGGTGGCAAAGTATTTAAGAGTGGAGCTTACTGAAAGGCAAGTAGAATGCAGTTTTTGTTGTTTTTTTTTGTTGTTGTTGTTGTTTTAGTTTAGTTTTGTTTTTACTCTTTGGGGGTCAACCATTCAGCTCCCAAATAAATACACTGAGTCTTATTCTTATTTATGAATGCCCAGCCTTACTTTGTCTTGTTTCCAGCCAGCTTTTCAAGCTTAATTTTTCCCATTTCTCTTTAACTACATTTTGCCTCTGGGCGTTTTACCATTACTTATTCTATATATCATTCTTTCTTTCTTACTCCATGGCTAGTTGTGTGGCTGGGTGACTGGCCCCCGACATCTTCCTTTCCTTCTCTTTATCTCTGTCCTTACTCTTCTCTCTTGAACCTAGACTTCTCCTCCTATTTAGTCTCTCTGTCTAGCAGCCCTGCCTATCTCTCTCTCCTGCCTAGCTATTAGGCATTCAGCTTTTTCTTAGACCAATCATATTTTTTGGCAGGCAAAATAATATAGCTTTACAGAGTTAAATGCAACATAAAGGAATGCAACACACCTTTGTATCATTAAACAACTATTCCACAGCATAAATGAATGCCACACATCTTGAACTAATGTTCCACAACACTAGGATATGGAGGCTGCTATGATATGCTGCCTTGTTATAGAACCAAAGTAATGAATCTAATAAACTCACCAACTCCTGCAATTGTGAAACCAAATGAACCTTTTGTCTCCATAAGTAGACCTGTCTCAGATGATTGCTACATGACTGAAGGCTGACCATCACAAACATTTTAGCAAAGTTGAATTTTTTTACTGCGGAGGGAATGTTCTCCACTCTTGTCCTCTCTGTAGGTTTTTGGGGGATACGCTTTATGTTCTCCCATTGCATTTATTCTTCTCCTGCACTCTCAGTTTTTGCCATGCCAACCCAGCCTAGGTCTTGGTTTTATTCTCCCTGAGTTTTTTACTCACTATAATTTTCTAAGTCATTGTCCTTTTTCTTGAGCAGTACTCAGTTCAAGTATGGCGACGCTTCATGTTTTCTTTGTATTAGTTTTTGTCTATAACATGAAGCCAACGTTTAGCAGGAACTATGCTTTTTCTCACCTTTCTTGCTATCACCATCCTTTAGTAGAAGAAAAGGAAACAAAAGTAAAAACAGAAGTTCAATCTTTCATTGACATATCTTAAATAAAATGTGTTCCCATAGATTTCCATAGCTGTGGGACTGCAAGTGTAATAATAAATGTATAGAAAACTCTTTTGTGCTGCCTCCACCTCTCCTCCCCCCTTCCTCTCCATTCAGAATTTCCTGTAGCACAAGACGATCTCTAATTCACCACACAGATGAGGATGACCTTGAATTTCTAATCCTCTAGCATCCACCTCCTAGGGGGCTGGAATTATAAGCTTGTTCAGTGTACCTGGCTTATGAGGTGCTGTAGATTGACTGGCACTCTATGAACAGAGCTACGTCTCAAACAGTGATAATCTCTCTTCAAGCCTTAGTTTCTTATTTGTTAGTATTACCAACACCATATATTATCTAATTGCAATAAACTTTACAAAATTGTGCAGAATGTAATCTAAATGTCCCATTCATTTCTTAGTAAAGAAAAATACGCTAAATTTGACAATATGCTCCCAAAGAGGGTGAAGATATACAGATAATTAAAGGAGTTTATACTCTAGGTTGATTAATAAGAAGCACAAAATGTTATGTCCAAATGTCTAAGCAGATATGCACAGAGATGTGGGAGTTTAGAAAAAGTAATGGGTGATTTATGCTTTAAAGGACTGGTCAAACTTTATAAAGTGGACCAACGCTTTGAGTGAAAAAAAAAATAAAGGAGACATGAAAGGAATTTATATATAATGTTAATAGTAGGAATTCTCAGAGATACTCTGGGTTTTTCTGGAAATACAATAATAACAGCATGAGCTCTTTTGAAGTTGCTCTTACTACTATTGAAATATCTGTACTTCATGAGTTCATTAATACAAAGTAAAAGATTATTTAAACTAAGGCGTCAATCCTCTAACAGATTGGTTTAGAGTAATAATGTCATGCTATCCCAATATGGTATTACCTAGTATTGTAAAAGCTATAGGTAACCTATTATTCATTAAAGCCGTGGATAGTGCTTTTTACCCAATTCAACAAGCATTTACTAGAGACCTGTTGCAGTTTGTGGTTATCCTATTTGATGAAGATAGAGATATGACAGTGTTTAAGCCTTCTCTCATAAATTCGTGGTGATGGGTCACCCACAGAAACAAAAACAATAGTAAGGTCATAGTATAAAAGTGTGCAAGGCTGAACTTCATAGGATACTCTTCAGGGAAGGTGTTAGTTAAGGTGGCCTTCATGGTGAGTAAGAATTTGTCAATTATCCCAGAATGGGAATAGTTGGGTAAAGTATATACTATTAGAAGAAACAAGGAAAGCATAATATTGTTGGGTTGCCTGTTTATTTAGTGTGCAAATTATCCTTTGTTTTCTTATTGGCAATATCATTTGCAATTTATTTTTGTTGGTTGAATTTGTGTTTACCTTTTTAAAATGGATTTATTGAAAGTTTTATAAATGTGTAATATATATATATAATTTATATCACTCCTTTCCAATTCCTCTTGTGTGTATCCCACTCACTTATGAATTAATGACTTCTTCTACAATTAATGTTATTTTACACACATGTTTATTTAGCCACAACTGAATCTGTTGTTCTTAGGGACATGTATTTATGACTGACCACTTAGAATTTGATAATCCTCTTTGTAGAAAACTGATTCTTTCTCCCACACAGATTGTCTATAGCTCTTCATCTAAAAGATGAATCTTATGAGATACTTCTCCCATATATGTTGGCTTGTTGACTGATATTGTCATTATCCAATTTCTGTTTAGGCAATTACCCTGGTCCAATTTCACTGGTGCAACATTCTTGTCATGTATAGCAGGAACTATCTAACAGGAGGTATCCTGGTCCTCTAACTCTTACCGTCTTTCTGCTACCCTCTTATTTGATGCATCCTGTGCCTTAGGTGGGATAGAGCAGTCATAGGACCTAGCAGAGGACCTACCACTGCCATCTTTCTAAACCAGTATAATTCCTGGCTGTGTATTCTAAAGGTTTATCCTTATAAACACGAATGAGTGCAGCTCTCACTCTTCATCAAAGAAGCCTCCTTTTGCTGCACAGGGAGACGACTGAAGAGATCTGTAACTGATCAGAATGCAGAAATTAGGCGATCACAGGGGTGCCAGCCCCAATTGGCACAGCAGTTACCTTTTCTCTTACAAAAGTACACATTTATAAAATTTTCAATAAATTCATTTTAAAAAGGAAACTACTTTTTTTTTGTTTTTTTCCCCTCTCCTCTCTTGCATTGGTGTTTTGTCATGTATTTATTTCGTTCTTACACCTTCACAGGCCACACATAGATTTTACTTTAAAAACAAAATGCCAATTTCCTTTATTGCTTTCATTTATTCCAATTCCTGTTTCCCCTCATGCTCCTTTCTGTTCAAAGGTATTTCTTTAAGATACCATGTAGTGCAGATTTACTCTGGGTGGATTATTTCAGATAGATTTTTCTGTCTAAATTTTCTCCCTTCGGTTTCCCTATGCAATAGCCATTCCTCTGCCGCTAACCTTCCTCACTGGAAGAATGCCATTTTGTTTGGCAATGTATAGTCTTAAGAAATGGACTCCTATATTTATGGCTAGAAACCAAATATGAGTGAGTACATCCCATGTTCCTCTTTTTGGGTCTGGCTTACCTCACTCAGGATAGTGTTTTCTATTTCCATCCATTGGCCTGCAAACTTCAAGAAGTCCTTGTTTTTTACTGCTGAGTAGTACTCTAATATGTATATATTCCATAATTTCTTCATCCATTCTTCATTTGAAGGGCATCTAGGTTGTTTCCAGGTTCTGGCTATTACAAACAATGCTGCTATGAACATAGTAGAGCATATACTTTTGTTGTATGATAAGGCCTCTCTTGGGTATATTCCCAAGAGTGGTATTGCTGGGTCCATGGGTAGGTTGATCCCGAATTTCCTGAGAAACCTCCACACTGCTTTCCAGAGTGGTTGCACAAGTTTGCATTCCCACCAGCAATG
>NW_026067927.1:10093597-10124921 GCF_014885135.2 Alexandromys fortis
CGAGGGGTGCACCCACACACTGAGACAATGGGGATGTTCTATCGGGAACTCACCAAGGCCAGCTGGCCTGGGTCTGAAAAAGCCTGGGTTAAAACCGGTCTCGCTGAACATAACAGACAATGAGGACTACTGAGACCTCAAGAACAATGGCAATGGGTTTTTGATCCTACTACACGTATTGGTTTTGTGGGAGCCTAGGCAGTTTGGATGCTCACCTTACTAGACCTGGATGGAGGTGGGTGGTCCTTGGAGTTCCCACAGGGCAGGGAACCCTGATTGCTCTTTGGGCTGACGAGGGAGGGGGACTTGATTGGGGGAGGGGGAGGGAAAGGGGAGGAGGTGGTAAAGAAGAGACAGAAATCTTTAATTAATTCATAAAGAAAGAAAGAAAGAAAGAAAGAAAGAAAGAAAGAAAGAAAGAAAGAAAGAAGGAAAGAAAAAAGAAATGTACTCCTAGGGACAGAAAGTGTCTCTAAGTTGAGTCATCTTATATGTAAACATGTTACAGAGATCTGTCAGTGATGGGATTAAACAGAGTAGATGAACTAAAAATAAAAGTCACATGATCTTTAGTAAATTAGCTTCACTAATTAAAAGGTGGTTAATTTATACAAAGGAATAATAATAATATAATTCACTAATATATACAACATATAATAAGGACTCAGTTATATATATATATATATATATATATATATATATATGCTGCTAAATGCTAAACAGAATAATGATCTATACTCAATCATCAACTTCACTAAATATTTCACCTTCCAATAAAGACAGTGATTCTAAAGTAAGTCAGATGATTCAAAACATGATCACATTTATCTACTAGAAATAGAATTTGCTCCAAAGAATCAAGAAATCTAGCCATTTCAAGTGTAAATATTTGCTCACTACAAAAAAAGGTCCAATAAATATCAAAAATCATGCCCTGGGAGGGAGGTAGTAAATGTCTGGAAGTGTCATTGTGGAGGGAAAGTGTATTGGTAAAATTCCAAATTTCCAATTTTTGTGGTAATAGAATGTAAGATGTTTGGGAAGGACAGCAATTAACAAATGTGACTGAAGCATGGTCTGTGTAGATATTAGGAAGAAGTTTAGCAAACTCATAATAGAATTTAGCGTTTAGTCAGGGAGAACTTCTTAAAAGAATGCTTCAACAAAGAAGTAATTCATATACGTATATATACATATTTATGTATGTATCTATACGTGCATAATATGTTAGAAGATATGTATTCACACACACACACACTTTTCTTTGCTTGATAACTTTCACAGAGACACTTTGATCAATCTCTAACCAGAAGTGTCACTGGTGAAAAATGCCACAAGAGTTGTATAAAACATATCCTGCAACAGTATATCCGGAGCAAAGATAAAGTGCTGACAGGATGATTGAGTTTAGCCTACAAAATTGATTATTTTACTTCCCAACTTGCTAGCCTTTAATTGAAATGGATAGATTTGACGGAGCACCCTTGGCCTCGGCCACGGTGTCTGGCAGAGCCTGAAAACTGACACCCTGACTTTTGAGGGCACAGATCCAGAGGTTTCCATAGGTCAGTTCTGTCTCCCCATCCTGTCCTGTTGAGGAGGATGGGATCAATGGGAAAATGGCCAAGTTGCCACTTTTCTGCCGCACCCACATCCTCAGAGCAGAGAAGTGGAGCTTATGTTACCTCAACAAAAGGGAATAAAACCAGACGTCAGTGCTCACTGAATGGTGACCTTGAGCCGAGTGTAAAAAGTGCTCTTGCTGAAAACAAGTACCTGAGGTTGTCTCTCCATGATGCTCCAGCTAAACTGGAAAGGTAATTTGGAGAAGCAATTCTGAAACAGTTTGCCTGTCTCTTGCCACATTTCCTACAAATGCACAGATACCCAAGCAACTGTGTGCAATGGAATTTTTTTAATGCATAGGATGGATGAATGTACGATTGCCTCCATGATAAGACAGATTATGTTCAGAAGAAAGAAGCTAACTGAACAAGCTTCACATGCCTGAAAAAAAACTTTATAATCTACTTCAGTGAAGTTTTACCGAAGACCACCTTCCTTATGTGCTTCCTCGGCATGCCGCTTTGGGACTGCCAACTTGCTATGATTTGATCCTTGAGACAAACTTATATTACTATTGGGGTTAGCAAATTGATATGCCTGCACAGTGAACAAAGGAAATACAGTTATGTCATTATGTATTTGCTTATAAGTGGATATTATCCATTAAGTAAATAACCAAGCTACAATTTGTAGACCCAGAGAGATTAAGTAAAGAGGAGCAGTCTAAGGAGAAAAATGTATCTCCGTGGGGGTGGGTTATAGAATAGATTTTACAGGTAGTCAGGGATGGAGAAGGGAACTTGGGGATCAGATATAGTCAGAGATGTGGTGGAGCAAGAGAGTCAAGGGAAAGATGGCTGGAATTGGGCAACATTTGGGGGGTTGTATTGAAACCTAGTGCAGTGGAAACTTTCTGGAATGTATAAAGGACTCCTAGTAATGAGGGATAGAGACTCAACTGGCCAGCTCTTGGAGTCAAATGAGACTTCCAGTGGCAGGACTGGGTTGCACTCAATGGAGTTATTGGCTAAAGGGGTCACATGGAAATCTCCAAACAACAAGACTGTTCTATGACAAGGGGTTGTTCTCTGCAAATTAACAGCAGGACCCCATTGCTGAGGAAAATGCCCACACAACTGATTGAACATGTTGAAGTTGAGCTGATGTCTGCTAGAGACATTCTAGTTTCTCTGGTATGGAAAGGAACTCTGCAGGCACTGAAAGAGAAACATGACACCAACCCAAAGCCTTTCACTTAGAATGTGTCGGGCATGTAAAATATGCCAGGGCAACAGCAGTACAGAGTTTATGGGATTGGCCGACCAACGTCTGATTTGACTTAAGGTTCACTCCATGCAAAGGAACCCATACTGATTGAGTCACCAAGAACTAAACACTATTGGTCTTTAAAAAGTATCAATAAAATGATTCCTAATGTTATTATACTATACTCATAGCTCAAGGTCTTTTCTAGTCATCATCAGAGAAGCTTCCTTCAGCAACAGAAAAAGCAGATACAAACTCACAGTCACACATTTTGGGGATAGAGTCTAAATGGGAGATTTCTATCAAATCCCTCCCTCAGGGAATTCCACAGAAGAGAAGGCAGAAAGAGTATAAGAGACAGCTGGGAGGGAGGGTGCTAGGAGAACAAGAACCTCTGAATCAATTAAGCAAGATGCATATGAGCTCAGAGACTGATGCAACAAACACAGGACCTACATGAGCCTGCACCAGGTTCTCTCTCTCTCTCTCTCTCTCTCTCTCTCTCTCTCTCTCTAATCTATATATAGCTATTAGATTAGTGTTTTTATGCGTTCCTGACTACAAGATTGATTGGGTCTCTGACTCTTTTGTTTCTGTTCCGTTTGTCCAAATTTGATTTGATAGTTCTTTGCTTCATTTCACTATATTTAATTTTGTCATGTTTGATTTTTATCTCTTAGAAACCAGTTCTTTTATAATGAGGGGGGAAAAGGACATAGATCTGGAAGAGAGGAGAGGTGGGAAGTCACTGGAACGGATAGAGAGAGAGAAAACTATAATTAGGATACATTGAATGAGAAAAGAATATTTTCAATAAAGGAAAAAAGATGTAGAAGTGACTCTGTACTTTCTAGTATACATAGGAACAGTTGCATTGTGAGGTGTATTACAGAATTTCTATGTTCTGTAGAATTATAAGTTATAACACTTTTAATGGACCAAGTATTATAAAGTCTTGAAATTTTCCATTTTAAGGTTTTCTGATAGTATGGGTTTTTTTTGTAACACACAATAATCAGGATTTATAAGATGGATTAGGGGGCAAGAACACGTGCACCAAATCTGATTGCCTTTGATCCCTGGAATTCACATGATAGAAGAGAACAACTCCTCCTCCAAATAGTCTATAAGCGATCTGTGACTTGTGGATGTGGAATGTATGTGTGCACGCGTACATATGAGTGCATGTGTGCACACATATATGTACACTTAATGAAAAAATTCCTTGCTAACCAGTGAATCAACATATATAATTGTGTGTTTATAAGCCAATACACAGAATTTACTCTGTCATACTTTTACACAAATACATGGAAAAAGTAAATACATAAAGTTAACTCTGCACTGAAAAGTTACCAGTTGTTACTTAGAGACCGAAGAAGTAGCTGCATTGCTTTAATCATATTTTAAAACAATTTACATTGGTTTGCATTGCAATTCAGCCTCAATAAAAGCTAGAATCACTAAGGGGGAAAACTTGTCTGAAGGAAAGAATGTTATGAGGTCCCTTAGTTGTCAAAAATCACTAACCTTTTCCACTGAAACCTCGGGAGTTTGTCACAATTATCCCAGCACCCAGGGAGAGGGAACCCAGAGCCCCTGGAGTCACCAGGATGAGAAAATGCTTTGGTAATGAGGCCAGTTCTGGACTCTACCCATGAATGTTGACAACTGCTGTGAATATTTTGGGGTCTTCTGCTTCTGGCTCTCAAGCAGCTGTTTTATACTTTGTGACCTGTGCTTCCTCTGCAATTGTAAATGTGTGCTCCCCTCTCCAGGAGAGACTTTTATTGGAAGCATTAAGCTCCCTACTGGCACAGCTTACTTCATGACATTTTCCAAAGTCACAAGGAATACGACATGACATTTTACAGGGTTGTGATTTTGCAAACATTTCTATAAAACAGGCAAGTTGCTTATTAAAGTACACTAATTTGACTGGGACAACTTGTGGTTTAGAAAACTTCTTTCTGCATCTCAACCAGGTCCTCCCCCATTTGAGTCTGTGTTTATCCTTTGTGTAGTGAATGCTAACCCTGAGGTGAGGTGGTCACTCTCCCTAAGCAGCTAATCACATTCAACTTTACATTACCTTCTAAGAAATATACTTACGTATTCTAAGACACATTTTCATTAAGACATAAGGGAGTGATATAAAGGAGTGATAAACATGTCTAGAAAGTCCTTTCGAAAGGGAATAATTTATCCAAAATCCAGATTTACTAATTCTGAGTAAACTAAGCATTAATGAAATTATGGGTCTGTAGTTAAGTTTCAATGAGTGGTCTTTTTACTGTTAATGGTGTTACATGCAAAAAAAAATAGGTTATCAGATACAATTAGAAACTGTGAAACTGAGTAAGTTCGCATATCTACCTACCACAGAATTCCATAATTTTTTTTTAATCACAAAGTGATTTGTATCCCATGAGTGTCGCATGGTAGAACTTTACATTTACTTTATATTTTCTGCCCACTTTCCCCCTTTGGCGGGGTTGTAGCTGATCCTCATGGATGCCAGACAAAAACTATACCACTGAGCACTCCTAGCTGCCTCTGCAAATCCATGTTCGTAAGAACAAAGGAAAGCCTGTGACCAGCCGTGTTCCACCTAAAGTCCATACGAATTCTTCAACAGTAGTTTGCCAAATAAATAAATAAATAAATAAATAAATAAATAACCACACAGGCAACAAGAATCTCCCTTGGGATTCTAAAGAAATGACAAAAAAAAAAATGGTGACACTGCCTTGATCTTTTCCCAACATCTGCAACATTCTCTTTGCTGTTTCTCTCCTTGGCACTTATCGTCACCCTGCATCCTCTGTATTTCTTTATGTTGTTTATTGTCTGTTTCACCCTAGTAACATATAACATACATGAAGACATTTATGTCTCTTCTGTTCTGTGTCATCTGGCTCATGACTTTTACCAAGTGCCTCGTGTATAAGTGTGGTGGGATCTTGACCATGTTAAGGAGAACAGGGTGCACCACAGTCTTAATCTTCTTTTAAGACACATCTTGCTGCCTTCATTTATTTGGTGAGGTTAGTTCTCTTTGGACAAATACTTTGAAAAGTCTTGCACTTATTGCACTTAGAAGATTCTCACTTAAAACTGGTTCTTTTACAGATGAAGGTAGGACCCAGAGAGGCGGGTCATATTTACCATATACATACATATCTGGTAAAACTTTGCCTCAGTTGTGACAAAACTGTTTTCCCTTTAGTAGTTGCATTTTTAGCATTTATCCCACCAAACCTACTGAGTGCCTGCTGGTTTCCATGTGCTATGTTAAGTTCGAAGGATGCAGAAGAGATGTGGTATCTCCTATGCAAAGTTCAAATGATCAGAAGAGCAGAGAACAATTAAGCACACGAAATAAATATAAAGTAGACTTTCATGGTTGTAACGATTGCTATAAAGGAAAAAAGACAAAAAGATTCCTCAGGGACTCGATTTCACTTGGGCCTTTGAGGAACTGTGCTCTTCAAAGAGAGGTTGCCCATGGTATCATGCTCTGAAGTGAAAGAGAAACTCCAGGCATGTTGCTCCTGCTCCTTTGGCCTTTTAGAAACAAATACTGAGATTGATCCCAGAGTTGAATTATTTCCTTTTTTCCATTGAATATGTGGAGGCATTGAAGAGCTCTTCAGAAAGACTTGGCCTTACCAACAAACAGATTTTATGCTGAACTGGACCTCAGACTAGATAGTGCTGCCTTAGAGGTGAATGCCAAGTGCTTTCTGCATGTAATGGTAGTGTTCTTCATTATCCATTATTTATCAGCTCGGGGAGGTAAGAGGAGGCAGCAAGACCCTTTAGTTTAATGTGAGCCCTTTCCCTTTCAGCTCTTTTAGCACAAGCATGCCAGAGGAAGCTGCTGGGCTGCTGTCGGTGAGCTCACATATCATGCGTCCACCAGTTCGCAATGTGCAGGAATTCAGAAGTGAAACCAATGAAAATGCTATCAGCCTCTTTGGGAAGTTTCAGTCAGCAGAGAATTTAATTACAACTCTGCAAGGAAGGAATGTGTTGTGGGCTATAAGACATGTGTTTTTTACCTCCAAATTATACAGGTTTTCTTAATAAAACATAATTTCTCAATCTTGACTGCACAGGAGTTAAATAAAATAAGTTGATGCCTGAGATATAGCCTGAAAGATTTCAGTTCACAGATCTGGGGAGACGCTTGGGACTTTTCAAAGCCACCAGATGAGCCTCATCTGCTGACAACACCCATTGCGGATATGGACGTAATAGTGATGACCAACTTAGGCTTGGGAATAGAAGTCAACTGTTTTAAGACTGTTTCTATCTTAGCCTTGCCAGTCTTTATGAAAAATATGAACTCAGCATGTCAATAGGCAGATTCCACTCAATCTGGTTGTATGCTGTGATCTTATCCTTGTATATACAATGGTCCATTTATAGTATTTAAATCATAGAAACGGTAAAGTTTTGAGTCTTTTACATCAGAGGTTCTTACTTACTGCTCTGAGAGGCAAGATGACGAAACTACTTCATGATGAAGACGCCGCAGCTATTTAGGGTCTAACACAGGTGTCTCCATAGGGCAGTATGGAAAGAAGAGATGGGTATCCTGGGGGAAATGAAAGAAGCAAAAGTATATTGATAAGTGAAAAAGATAAGAAATCACAAATACAGTAACTCATAGTGTCTGACTGGAAACTTTTTCAACTACCTTCCGTATACATGTGATTTTGGAAAATTTCTTTTATAACAAAAGCACGGAAACTGAAAGGATAGAAAAAAACTAGTCATATGACCTCCCATCTGCTAAGAAATGTTCCTTCTTAGTAGGATAAAATCACTGATATTATCCCAATCCCAAATAAGGAACCTCAGCTTGGAGTGTATCATTGACATATTGTTTGTCTAAGTGTATAACTGCAGACAAGCTTTATGAAAAAATGGGAAGTGGAGGTCGGACTCAAGAATCTGTCCTGACTTCTCAGAGGATCTAGGCCCTCAGAAAGAGAGAAGAGCGTCGGCAAATATTAATCAACTTTAATGGGCCAGGTACTTTGTTCAAAGATAGATATTACCATCCTCATTTTTGAGATCAGGAAACTTGGGCTCTGAGATATCAAGTGATTGGCTCACAGTCCCCCAGCCAGCAAAAGAAGCTGGGATTCAAATTGAGTCCTCCATCTTCCTAGTCTGCTTCTGTTATCCATGCTAAGCCCTGTGGGAACTTCTGAATTTAGACTTTCATCAGTGCAAGAGACTACTTCTTAGCCCCAAAGGAATCTACTTTTATTGGGTCTCTGAGATTTCCTCCATCTATCTTCTCGAATGATAGACTCAGCTAATGGCCCCAATTAGAAAGCTCCTCTGGCTCCCACCCGGGATGCATTAGAGTGTGTTGATCAGGGGAGGGGTACTGGTTGAAAATATTCTAGGATTTAATGTGGTTCCATCACTTGCCAGTAGTGCAACCTGAAGAAACTCTTTAATCTCTCTGAACTATGGATGGATCCACCATCTCTAAGGGGTGATAATGCCTGCACCCTTTACATAAGGCTTTTGTGACTATTAGGAGATAGTCACACTATACACATGGCATAGAACATAGTAGGTACTCAATATATTATTATTATTATTATCATTATTATTATTATGGTTTCTGCCAACCGTGGACTTTGTCCACATTTCCCCTTCTTTTAGGATGACTAGAAATAAAGCATTAGCTTCTCTAATCATCATTTGATTTTAGGACTCAGCAATTCAACCAGAACAGAATGCTTCAGCAATCGTTGCCTCAGTTCCTGCCTCCCTTCTAATTTCACATTGATTTCTTCTCTATACATCCCCAATCACCATTCATATAGAGGTAATGCAACTGTCTATTTCTTCTTTTGGGGGGGGGGTTCGAGACAGGTTTTTTCTGTAGCTTTGGTGCCCGTCCCGGAACTAGCTCTTGTAGACCAGGCTGGCCTCGAACTCCCAGAGATCCGCCTGCCTCTGCCTCCCGAGTGCTGGGATTAAAGGCATGTGCCACCACCGCTGGGCAACTATCTATTTCTTAAGTGGTAATAAAGACACTAACTCCTCCCTTTTAGGAAAAAGTAAAAATCTCTAATTCTATATAGTGCTAATCAGGCCTGAAAGAAGTGATAGGAAACCAACAGCCAGGCTGGAAATCTGCTAGGAAAGAAACCTCTTGGAAGATTCATTGATTTCCCATGCTTATGTGTGTGACAACATGGAATTCTAGAGGGCGTCATGAAATGCCTATTTGCCTTGATCCATTCTTGTGCTGGAGATAGTAAAGTAGGGCTAGTAACCCCTGCTCTGACACCTATTGTCTCTTATTGGTGGTTCAAATAGACTGCTGGCTCATAGACCAGATAACAGAAGCCAATGCCATGTCTGTCAAAATAGCATCCCTAGAGTCCACACCTACACTCACCCATGGGCTCGTGACTTGAACACCCTGGGATTAGAAATGGCAGACATCATGATGCTAAATTCTGGTTAAGATATTGAATACTCAAATTAAGGTCACAAGCATCCACTCTTTGAATTGCATTTTCTGTGTAACAGAAATGTCTACCTTCCTTCTCCATTTGTAAAACACATTCCTATATATTATTTCATAGCAGAAACAGCAGTACTGGAAGGCAGAGTTCCTTTCTTTCATAACTGCCATCTAGTTGTTCTCATTTTATTTGACTTATAAAATTGTAATGAAAAACCCTTTCCAGGGGTCCCTTGTAATGACTGAATGGAGACACTCTTATAGTCATTATTCAATAAGATGCTCAATGGAATCTAAATGCTGAGAACCCAAGATTTTTGGAAGTTTCACATTCTTATAGTAGCAAAACCTAGATTTGAACTGAAGTCTTTAGAGTTCACTTTGATCAGAGACCAAAGCTCCTGTTGGGATATTTCAGAACCAATTTGCATTTTCTTATAGAAAGCCATCAGGAAGAGGAGGGAAAAGGTGTTTGCTTAAATAATTCCAAGGAAAAGAAATAGTCTCACTAGGCAACACATCTGGGCTATAATTTGGCTCTGGTTAGGTGACCTTGAATGATTTGATATTATCCAAGACTCAATTTTCAAATATATAGTGTGGTTGCTGGGAATTGAACTCAGGACCTTTGGAAGGACAGGCAATGGCCTTAACCTCTGAGCCATCTCTCCAGCTCGTTCAAACATATAGTATGTCATAGTAATATGTACATTGCAGAATTTTTGTACAAGGATTAAGCAAAAGGATTTTGGTACAAGGATTGAGCATAAAGGTACACTTAGTACTTGGAATAAGAAGAACAATTGGAGAAATCATGGGAATTGTAATGTGTAGTTGAAATGGAAAAGGGCATGTGTGGTCTGCTTTTGAAAAAGGAATACAGACGACCTGATATCACACAGTTCAGTAAGGCCAAGTCTTTGTCTCATCTGCTACACACATTAAACCCCATTCTCAACTAGTTATCCACAGAATACTTCTGTATTTGACTTAGACACACAGCTGAAAGACAAGTCAGGTAGTATTCTGACCTCTATGACAAACACCTCAGAGGTGAGGATTATATTTTGCATTTCAGTCTAACAGTGTGCAAGGTAATTCCAAATTTACTATAAAAATTGGAGACTGTAGTGCATGTAGGACACACCCCCACTGTCTGCAGTACCATCCCAGCGTGTTTTCAACCATCATATATATTGTGGTTTGGATATGAAGTTCTCCTCAAAATACTCGTGTCAAAGTCTTGCTGACTGAAGTGTAGATTCGATGTTGTAAGGTTATTGAACCAATAATAGTACTCATAATTAGATTGCATTACTAGGATACAGTGAGAGGAAAGGTCTGGTTAGAGTGTAGAACAATACAAGCATACCTTTGTAACGTAACTTGTCCTCTGCTCCACCCCCATCCCTACCCCTACTTCCTGTATACCTCAAGGTGCAGAACTTTGCTGTCATATTTGCACACATTCTTTTATAGTCATGATGTTCTGGTTCATCACATTCTTACAAGAATGGGGCAACCTCCTTCCTTTAAGTTGTTAACTCAAGTATTCTGTCAGAATAATCGAAAACTTAACTCAGCATATTTTTATATGAACATGGTAAATCTGTGCTTGCTAACAACACTACTGTAGCAGGCTTGGACTGGTGTGGACACATCTTAAGTGCCATCTCTTTTTTTGCAGACATTAAAGCCTTGTAAAGCTCATGCATGTCTCCCTAAATCTTACATTTCTCTTTTCTATAACAGAGTTATCAATACATATGTTGTAGGTACTACTACGTGTCTTAGGAGATACAACAAATTATTTGACAATTGGTAAATAGCAGTGATTTTAATACTAATTGTGTCTAAAATACTGTCTCACCCTTAATATTTCAAATATACCTTAATTAAGAGCAAAGCTTCTGGAACACAGTGGTTGATGACTTTTTTTTTTTTGGCAAGATTTGAGTAAGACTTGGAAGTACCCATAATTCACCAGACTGAGTCATGCTTCATAGGAGACAAAGGGGCTACAGTAACAGAAATAGAGAGACAGAGGGGATACTTGAGGCCTTTGAAAAGAGGGTGAAGAAAGACATCAGCGAGAACTGAGTTAGAGTCCCCAAGAGGTATGACACTTAAACTTTCAGTATCAAGTAATCATAACCACCTCAAGGATGAGAGTCAAAATAATCTTCTCAGTAATCATATCTCAATGTAGGTGTTTAACAGAAACGTGGGTGTAGAAGTGACTTTCTCAGAATTACAAGATCCCTTTTAGCTGCAGTGTATGGCATGAAGCAAGTTCATCTGGGACTCAGAAAGTTCAAAAGTCAAGGTCCCTCTGAGCCTACCTGGGCAGTCAAGAAGAGTCTTTCCACTCGTGATCTCTGGAGTTAAATTTATTTAATTGGCCCATTTCATATTCACTGAGATAAAAATTAACACTCCTGGTTCGGTTGTGGTTGAGAGCTAGTGAAAATCTAGTCTATCACAATGTACACAGTCCCCGGCATATACAATACTTCATCTATTCCTGTTATGGAACCAGAATGGAAAATATCAGGCATAGAGAAGTGAAATTTGGATACTGGAACAGACTGAGACATGTCCCAGTTCCATGCCTCAGTTTCCACATCAGCACCATACGCACTGGGTATCAGAGGAGATTTAGCAGATATGGTTTCCTCTTACAAAAAAGCTCAACATCTACTGAGGGCAGAGGAGTCATAAATAAGTAAGCAAATGCATAAATATATAATTATAAATTGGCAAAGTGCTAAAGCGATAATAAACGGAATGCTGTGATGGAGATTAAAGAGGGAAGCAATCTATTCTGTTAGGCTCTCTCGGCATGAGAGGCGATATTAAAACCAAGATTTGATGGAGGGAGCAGCACCTGTCAGGGAAGATGCTCTACAGTGCAAGCTGTGGTAGGACGGCCCCACGGGGTTACATATGAGCATCTCTCCTCATGCCCAGAGGCGGCTCAGTAAAAGGGCTGGAATCTGAGTCTTACTCTAAAGCTAACTAAATGCACATTTAGAATTCATCCAGAGAATTGTTCAGGCTTAATGGCTTAAAAAGGGAGTCAAAAGAAGGCTCCAGTTCAGTCTCCTGAGGCTCGTGTCCTCACCTCTTCTGCCACCAGTGCGGCCTGTTTGGCAGAGGGTCAGAGGGACTGATTAAGATGGAGTTACACCTGGTCCTACACAAGGCCTCCTGGCTTCAGTCTGCATTTTTTTCCAGCTGCCAGAGAGTCCCATCTCAGGGGCAGCTCAACTTTCTTGGAGTAAATCTTTGTGCTAAATTGTGTTAAAGTTAAGACTTCTTATTTTTCTTTAATCCCTTCACCCTGGCTTTACCCAGCCCTACCTGTTCTGAAACCTTCTGAGTTGAGTTTCACTAAGAAGCTGTGGAGCAGAATCTGGGCCAGTAATAGCTCCAGAGGATAGAGGGTCCCTTCAGTATGTTGGGCCTAGAAGCCTTGGAAATAGGGGTGGTGGTGGCAGAGCACAACTGTGTACCAAATGCTATGTCAGCTAACCCAGAGGATTCCTGCTAGACTGAATTATGTGCTTATGATTTCACCAAGGCACCATAAACCAAAGAAACCCCTTCAAGTCTACAGCCTGTTCTGTGAATATGTGTTACAGGTCAAGAGGCAGTGGAGTAAAGTGTTTGTGCATGTATGCAAGAGCTTGTATATGTGCATGCATGCATGCATGCACATGCCTACCTGCATGTGTGTGTGTGTGTGTGTGTGTGTGTGTGTGTGAGAGAGAGAGAGAGAGAGAGAGAGAGAGAGAGAGAGAGAGAGAGAGAGAGAGAGAGAGAGAGATTTGAATAAAAACATACAGGGAGATGTGGCAAAGCTTTTAGAAACATAAAAAACTAGAAATATTTCAAATGCATCAGGGAGTAAGCTATATAATGAGCAAAGGAAAGGACATAGAAAAAGACTGGAAAGAGTGAGGAGTTTACCACAAAGACAAAAATAAAAAGTAAGACAGAAAGAGGAAGGTGAAGAGAAGAAATGAGACAGTGACTAGATATAGAAAGGGGAAGATAATAAATTGAAATAGAAGTTGAGTCAACCAAAGAGAAGACCTGGAGAGAAGCAAAGAGAGGGGAAAAACATAGGCACAGCAGACTGGGAAGAAAGGGAACTACAAGCCAAAGAGAAGGTAAAATACATTTCACAGAGAACTAGTGGAACCTTCAGTAACAGAGAAGAAAAGCTGACAGTATATCAGAGACAAAATAAAACAAACCCTGTGAAGAAGCAAGAAGATGCTTCAGATAGCTATGTGGAAGGGAGAAGCAAGCAAGTAATAGTAGAGAGAGAACAACAGAAAAGTCATAGACAAGGAGGGGAGAGATGTAGATTGATGGCTGCAGACAGATATATGCAAGAAGAGATGCACAAAGGGACCCAAATCAGCTCACAGTAACCAGAGCAACAGTGCTGGTGTTCAACAGGTCCTCTGGGCCAGCAACCCTGAGACTTGAGCTGGGTCTGCTTGAGCAGGCAATGGCCCCTGTGGGTCTGCCGTAACAGGATCCCCTTAATGAAAAATCTCCAGCTCGTAAACGTTATCTGCTAACAGGGCCTCTTTTGCTTTCTTGGAAATGGAAGCGGGAGTTACTTGATATTGCATTTTTGTAGAAACAGGTATATATGTCAAAAATGGCTTTTTCTGTTCTCTAACAGAAAGCTACATTTTCTCCCTCAAATGGAATTTCTTTAGTATTATTATTGTAACTCACTGCTTGCTGAGTGGACATGTTCTGAATGTCTGTAGCAATTCTTTTCCTATTAAATTTTTGGATAACGCTTTACCGCAAGGGAAATACAGTTTGTTTGGATCTGTATCTCTGAATTGTTTATGTGTTCATCAAATATATATCTTTAATGATACCCTAGAAGTAGATTTTTTTCAAAGAGCTTTCTGGTGTGTAGACTTTTTAAAATATCTCCTCCTAAACTTTGTGATGTCTGTAGAGGAGGCTATGAGCATTGACTCTGGAGATTTATCTCAAGACATTTTGTACTTCATTTAATACTTAGAAAAAGATTTACTCTTTATTGAACTCTACTCTGGACAGCCCAGAGAATCAGAGAATGATCTATGATAGTCATACTTTCAGTTTTGGATGAGTTTATCAAGTATATATCAAGTCAAAGTAAAAGAATAAGTAACAAATTATAGGCAGGTAAATGATAGATGATAGATATGTAGGTAGTTAGATGATAGACAGACAGATAGAAGATAGATAGATAGATAGATAGATAGATAGATAGATAGATAGATAGATAGATGATAGATGGGCATAGGTAGACAAGCAGACAAACAATGTCAATAACTAGAAAACCGAAGCCCTGCTGCTGGGGTTCTAATGGAGAGCATCCTAGACAGAGCACATTGCCCCTCAGGGGATGAGGTTTTCAAGTAGAAGAGCAAATAAAGACAGAGGTTTCATCAAATTAGGTGCTCACAATATCCAGCATAACTGACTGGAGAGGTTGAGGCAATCAGCTGAAGTTCCTGATTGAGCTTTCTCTTCACGAATGAGTTTCCCATAGGTGAAGTTCCAGGTTTTCTTTCCGTCATAGGAACTTTTATATCACAGGATAAACTACAGTGAGTTCTTGAGGGAGTGGTTCACCTAGCCATTCTTAAGGACACCATGTTGTCTCTCACAGACTCTTTTACTGCTCTTTTCTCTCCCTATTACAGATTTGGACAGCTATCACACCCCGGATAGGGGATCAGGAAGGGCACTTAACAAAAACACTACTGAGTCTGAAGGAGGAGTCTTCCTCACTTCTCGAAGCTGTGAGCTCAAACAGGGCAGGTTGGTGTATCAGTAAAATGTACACAAATTCTTACGCTGTGCCTTGAACTTTACAGAAAGCACAAAGTTTAACATGTCCTGCAAGAAGTGTCATCTCTCATTCCCCTTTCCCAGGTGAGGACATGTGCAGTCAGAATGTTCAAATATATTGCTTGAGGCTTCATTTTAATAATACTGGTACCTCTAAGGTATGTGGTATGTCCTGTAGTGCTTATAACACGCTTGGTTATTATTATAGCTTCATTCCCTGTAACCATTTCCGATGAACAGGGTGATACCATTTCAATAGCTGTGAGTCTTGAAATCCAAAGGATTAAGTTGAACTACGCAGGACTGCTTAGCAAGAAAGTGGTATTAAACAGCTAGACTATTGAGATAAAATTCCAAACCATGTACCCTCACTCATGAAGTTTGAAAATCTCATTGCTTTTACCAAAAGTCCCCAGCATTCCCCCAAGCCCAGGGGGACTGCGGTCTGCATTCTCAGGCAAGGCTATTTTCCCTCAAAGAATCCATGTTTCATGAGAGCAGGGACCTGTGCTGCAGTGCAAGGAACAGTGCCTGGCTTTTTTGAAAGGTTCAATAAATACTGCTGATACAATGAACCTCTGAGCATGGCACCAGGGTCTGCTTGGCAGGTGGTTGGGTAATGCCCATTTAGCCTCCTGTTCTTCAGATCACACTACTTTGCAGCTCGGTGGACCACGCTGTGATGACTTCTGTAGAATTCTTTACTGGTCAAGGACATTTCACCATGGAACACATTAACTAGAAAGGTGGAAATCAAACATCTCCCATAAAAACCTGATAAACAGATGCTTTTATTAAAACAGTCAATGAAGAAACTCAAGACATGGAAACAAACAAACAAATGCCCTGTGTTTCCTTATGTATTCTTTTAACCTGCTTAGACTTCAGCATCATTTTTAACTTTCCAGTTGAAAATGGAGATATTGATTCATGTTCACAACTACACAAAGAAGTCAGAAATAAAATTGCTGTTTTTTTTTTTTTTATTAAGAAGTACTCTGATCAGGCTATGATCTGGTCCCATTAACATGCTGGTCTTATTCTGCCTTCAATTTTTCAGGGCAAAAAGCAAAGCTAATTTAATGGCATGGGGGACTTTGTAACCTGGCACCTCAGATCTTCATGGTAAATTTCATTTCCTGCTAAATAAGAATCCAGAGCCTATAGGTTGCATGAACAAAGAAAATGGAATGAAGTAATTTCTATGACTCATGGGTATTTTCTCCCTAGTGCTTAATTCTGAGAGCAATTTCTTCTGTGGATGGACGCCAGATTCTAATTGTTCCCTATTTATAACAAAATATAAGTTCATTTAGGGATAAGATTATTGATTAACATTTCCACAAAATGATAGTCCTTGGAAATATGCCCTCCTAGACAAGTCTCGATGGACAGGGTGCTATTGTTCCTCCCTGCAATCATTTTAGTGTCTTTCTTTGTTAATGGAAAAACCAGCCGACAACTTGATCCAACCAATAATGCATCAGTTGCTCTAAGATACACTCCCAATACACTTCCCAATGCCGACCATGGATCTTTCCTGCTTTCTGCCTAAGCTTCCTTGCATGCCATCCTTTTGATTCATTTCTTATTACTTTGCATGACTGTGTCCCTCAGTGAAATCTTTCAGAGTCTCCTAACTAGCAATCTCCTGCTTCAGACTTTCCAGCATGAGATCCAGAGAGAATACTCTGTTAGCAGAGGAGATTCCAGATATCTTGGCAGTGTAGTTGGATTCATAAAAACTGCCAGCTAGGAAGTATTTTCTTTGTGTGAGGCCCCTGACTTGGTGTACTGCATATATTGCCATATTTAATAATCAGAAAACTCTGCAGGGTAGGTGTTTTCATTATCTCTTTTATAGGAGAGAGAACTAAGCCATGGGAAAGATTATATAAATTGCCCAACATTAATGAACTGGTATGTGGTAGTGGCAAGAAACCACTGGTTTGGTCATTTAATGTCCTTATTTATAACTCTCTCTCTCTTCTGCCTCACCAAGGACTTGGGTTAAATCAGTCTGGTCCAGAAACCCAGCTCCAAAGTGTGCTGAGCTCATGAGCAAGTGTAAGCAATCTCAGTTTCCAAACCTTCTTTTTCTCCCTTCTACAATGAAAATTATAATATTTACTTTGAGGATTCTTCCTTGGAATTGAATGCACTAATTTTTTTAAGTCTCAGAACTGGGTCTTGAAGGTCAATTGGTTGACTGAAAACCCACAACATTCCTAATGCTTTTCATTTTCGCTATGAGTGACATCCAAGACCAGCTTCCCAGACACAGGAAAGATCGTTACTTGAGCGTGGGTATGGTGTTTTTAAAAAAGTATAATTCAAAACCACATTTAATTTTTTTCTTTTTCCTCCTGTCCCCATAAAATAAAGTCTTTTTACTTTAAAAACAAAAAAAGTAAATCCAAACAAAAACAGTCTGTGAGAAATACCTCCTTCTTTCATCTCTCCAATCGTGACATTTATACTAATGCCTTTACTCAGATTTCTTTGCCCGCAACCTAGATCTGAAAACAACCAGCCTCTTTCTTCTAACATCACATCTAGATGGTGGGGTTTCTTATGAGCAATTTGAAGATGGCAAATGATGATGGAGAGTCCACTCACAACTGGGCCGCCCTCCTGAAGTGAAATGAACCACACAACACTTAACTGTTTCCCTCCTGAGGCTTGCTGGGAAAGTGTGGCCTTGGGTACAGGGCAGACAGCAGAAGGTAAGCCGAAAAGGATACAGTTTCCTCTTGCCTCCTGGAGTAATGAGATCGGTTTACCTTTTAATGGTTTGTTTTGTGCTTCAATTATCAGGGTCACTGTAAACCCCTTCAACACAGAGTAATCAGCCAGCTGTTGCAGGGGAAAGAAAGGTGAAAACAATGCCAGATTCCAAGGCCTCTGGACATGATCCAGGGGTGCCTTCAGAGAGGTGGAAATGAGTGCTGAAGGAAAAGAAGAGGGTAGCTCTGTTGTGTGCCCTATTATTTTACAGAAGCTGTGCACCAGGGGAATAGAACCGCAACTACCCCAGAAACCAGCAGCAGCCAAGAGGATTTAACCCTCTTACTTTTGATCTTTTTTGGCCTTGTATCTGTTACCCCCAAATCTCCCATCTGTTCACTCATGAGACCTTCAATATGTTATCCCTCCCCAAGGTATGACCTTCAGGTCTACCCCGGAGACACCGACGAAGCAATGAGAGCTATTTTAGCATTTGCAGTTACTCATGCGATCACTTATAACTCATTTATTGGTTCATTATTTCAGTGTTATGGCAAAATTCTAATTTTGCAATGTGTTGTTCTAGCTAGGGAAGCGGGGGGGGGGGGATGTTCTCAATAGAACTCCTGATCTCATTGTAAACCACCTGTGAGTAGTTAGGTGACAAAACAAGAACAGATATTAATTTAACCATTTTGGTGCTTAAAAATTAACTTATCATGTCAGCTAATGTGATAGTCACTCTTCCCCCAAGAGATTCATAGGACCAGAAAATAATAGAGATCCTAAAGCATACTGGACACTGTCTTAGTGCTGAGAATACAATGTTGAACACATCAATGACTATGTTCTCAAGCAGGTTCTATGTCAGTACATCTATTAAAGTGTATCCACAGAGATGACAACAAGGATGGGGAAAAGACCAGATTCTCTAAGACACCCAACACAACCAATGCAACCCAGCAACTCAGCATCTCTCATGAAAAGGACAAGGCAATGGAAAAAGGCAAAGAGGAAATGCCAGGGCACATGCATGAATATAACTTCCCAGATCTGCTGTTTATTTTCCCAGCATAACAGTAGAATGTCTACACTAGAGGATACCTGAAGAGAGGTAGGATATAAAACATGACCTGAGAGTTCATGGCTTGATTGCTGGGTCTTCAGTTGGTTGTACTATTTTTGGAGCTTCTTGATATTAGATTGGGGAAATGTCTTAGCTCAGGAAGTTGGTTATTATAGCAAGACTTTAAATGTTCTGTCTTGTGTTCAGTTCCTTCTTTGCCCTTTACTTTCTGTCTTCCATGAGTTGAACATCCCATTTTCTGTCAATAAACACTGTCTTCGTTCTCAATATGAAAAATAGCGAGAAAGCCGGTAAACTGATACACTGTTTCATTTGTAGGTAGATTCCATGGAGGCAGTAGAACGAAGGGTAAGCATTCAAGGAATCTTACTTAGAGTGGCCTAAGGTGCTGACTGTCAATGGATCATTTTATCATTCACAAGACCCAGTGGTGTCTCTGCAGAAAAAATAAATAGTTGATAGAACAATGATTTTGGAAGATTAGGAGCTGGATAGCAGGTGTAAACTAGGTTTTATATGAGCATAAATCTGACACCTAGGGTCTCATTAAGAGGGAAAGACTTGAAATGGAAAGAATTTCTAAGGAAGGAAATTGAGGCAAGAGATTAGAGATGATTGCACCCTTGAACAACACAGAGAGTTACAAGAGAAGATGTGCTGGCCAGAGTTTACCCTAAGCCTTGTAGATAGGAGACCCATGTCAGTAAAACCAGCTGATATGCATCTATTCTGTTGATGACTAGAATAGAATGATCCCAGTGGAAGAGCAGAATCAAGACTGTAAGTTAACATCAGCAGGGACATCAGTCAATGGAACAGAGAGTGAATATAGACAGAAAGCAAAACCATAAAAAGATGCAACGTGACTTTCATGGTCGGAATACACAAATGTCGAGAGGGGGGAGAGAGAGAGAGAGAGAGAGAGAGAGAGAGAGAGAGAGAGAGAGAGAGAGAGAGAGAGAGAGAAGCAATAGTAGTTTTTTGGGGAAAAGGACAAATATTGACTTGGAAGTGATTAAACTTGTGTTTGTCTTTAATCGAAGATGAATGATGATGGTTATAATGATAGTGATGAATTTACCACTTGGAACTGTATTAGTTACTTTTATTATTACTGTAACCAAATACTGGACAACGAGCAACTTAAGAGACAAAATTGACTTTGGCTCACAGTTGGGGCCAAATTTGGTTGCAGTTAGTATTAGTTAGCCCTACATTCTGACATATAGACTACTATAGTCTTTAGCATATGCGATTTCTTTCTCGCGATAGCTCGACATGGTTACTAAGGCATTCCTCAGCAAGCAGACATTCCACACATGAGAAATCTCCAAGATCCAAGATCTAGGATTCTCTACTAAAGTATATGCTTCATTTTCATAGCTCAATGTGCCTCACTCCCAACACCACTCAGTAGCTCCGATCAGGAAATGTGACCCTGCTACACATTCCCTGACCTATACTATGGGAACCTTGAAACAAACCTCCAGTATCTGCAACTCTTAAATTTTATATGATTAAAAAAAATAATACATGACAAATTCTGCTTCCAGTCCAGCAGCCTCTATATGCCTTCCAAGCTGAAACTGGGGAAGTGCTTCCCTAGGGTGACATTTTCAGTAGGGTACCTTGAAGGTTCTGTCTTTCCAGGCATTTTCTTTCAAATGAATAGAGTATTATTCTCAGGCACCTTTCTTGATACCTGGGGAAAATGTGTGGGTTTTTCCACTAATGAAACAAATGTTTTTAGCCACCGTGGCTACTTTATTCCCATTCATCCTTCCCTCAGCTTTATCCAGACTCAAACCCTTTCCCTTTTCTAACTGTACATTTCTGTCTATGAACTTTAACTAGCTTCCTGTTCCTTCCCCCACAAAACTGCACATTTCCCATATCTTCCTGATCTTTCTCAATATAAATCTGGATAAATTTCGTGAGTGATAACCAGACCAAATCCTGAAAGTTATACTGAATGTTTTGAAATTTCCTCCACTAGATAACTTAGACTGTTATTCATGAATTCAGTACCCCCCCCCCCCAGATTTCAGGGTATGAAAGGAACACTGGCTACTTTTGTGTAATGTTACACGAATGACCGATAAAGTCCTGGTGCTCCTCTGAAGCATCCTGCCCTGGCTCTCACTGCACCTGCATCAGCATCCTGGCCTCTTGAGCTGGCTCCAAAATGGACTGTTGAGCTCTGTTTATGATGTTTTGGTCTCCTGCATGCCACCCCAAGTCTTCTGCATTCTTTTCACAAACCCATTCCCCATCACCTGAGACCCACATGGCTAAGGATCTCAGGGGAACAGCAACAACCCCGCTTCATTCCTCACCATTTTGTTTTTTATTTACTTTTCTTGTCATTATAATCCAATATTTGAAGAAGAAGGATTTATTTTGGCCCATGGACTGAGGAGATGTTAAGTCCACGGCAGCATAGGAAACCTAATGACAGCTGAATCCTTGTGGAAGGAACTGTTGGTATCTGTTTACATCTGCATGGATCAGGAGGCAGAAGCAGGGTGAGAAACCCACCCAGGCTATAGGCAACCCCACCCCTCTAAGGCCCTCTTCCTCCAGCTAGGCATCCCTCTTGACAGGTTCAGCCACCTCCTGTAACAACACCACCAGTGGAAACTCAAGTGTTCAAAGACGGAGCCTGAGGTGGGAATTTCAAAGCCACATCAGAATAACTCATATGTGGGTTAGTAAAATGCATGAAATTCCCTGAAAGGAGGTGCAGATTCACTAATCAGTCTTCCGGGCTGCTGAACTGACTAGACTTCAATGACTGTGAGGTGGGGGTGGAATATTGCAGGTCCAAAGTCTAATTAAATTTTCTCCTGGGATGTCTTCAGCATTTTCAATAGCTATTCCTCGAGGCTGGTGATATAGATGGCTAGGCAGTTTACAGCATACGCTTTTCTTTCAGAAGATGGATGTTCAGTTGCCAGCACCCATATTCAGCATCTGTAACTTCAGCTACAGAGGATTCAACACCCGCTTCTGGCTTCTATGGGCACCTGCATGCATGTGTACATACAAACAGACACACACTCTCACCTCACGAGGGATAAGAAGCAGTTTATCTGTAACAAATTGTGAATGACCATGGGCCAAATTATCCTAAATTCCATAGTCCAATTTGACAAGAGTTTGATCAAGTTTTCTATAGGAAAAGAACAAAGAAAATCATAAATTAAGGCACTTTTGAAATTTAGTGGTAGAAACATTAGTCAGGCGGGTTAAAGTAAAGCAGAGAAAACGTTTTGCATTTAGTTGGCGATGTTTAGTCTGCTGAGTTAATATATGTCAAAGGGTTTCATCAGTTAGGCACAAGGATCTAGGTCACAGTCACACACAGAGCTAGGCAAGCAATCCTTAGTCTCCCCCCCACCCCTTGTGTGTGTGTACACACATATGTTCTTGCTCATTCACGTATGTGAATGTATGCCAAGACAGAATTTCAGATATCTAAGGACAACCTCAGACATCTTCCCTTGGGCCTTCTACCTTCTTCAAGGTCATGTATGTGTGGGTATTAGCTTTTTTCCAGGGTATGCACTAGGCTAACTGTCTGGTGGGCTTCTAAGGGGTGTCCTGACTGGTTCCCACCCCTTGGTAGAAGCCCTGGAATTGCAAACACTTTTGCTGAACCTTTCCATAGGTTCTGGGATTTCAAACACAGGCCTTCACTCTTTCACAGTTAGTGTTTTGTGCACCAAGCCATCTGCCTAGCCTCTGCCTTGCTACATGACAGCTCTTTCCCAGTCCTTTGGTTTGACACTCAAACTTCTTCAGAAAACCAACAAACCAGTCACCACAACCATAACAAACAACAAAAAACAATAGCTAACAGCTGCAATTAGTCAAAGCCAATTATGCTTTAGAATATCTCATTAAATCTTCAAAATCAATCCTATCAGATAAAAACAAACTGTTACTGTATCTGTTTTACAGGCTTAAGCATGGACAGTAGAGAGAAACATAGTGCTTTGGCCAAAGCCACAGATCCAGCCTATCATAATTCCCAAGACTTCCTTTGAGAATTGTATTGTCTGGCCCATCCTGTGTTTAGTCTTCTGCTCTGTGGCCCAGTGAGCTGTGGCACCCAGCATGCGGGTTCTGCCTTTGGGAAGGAAGGAAGAACACTGGTAGGCTATGAGACATAAATCTCAGCCTTATAACCCAGGAGCCTCCACTCTAAAACCATAACTCCACATCCATCAGTCTGAGGCCTGGGAGTGTTATTAGTGAAAGCACTGGGGATAATTCCTTCCAGGAAGGAGCTCTTTGCTCTGTGATTCATTAAAGACGCCCCCCTCTCAGGCTGCCTCTTGCTGAGGTGCCAGAGGCTCATTTTCGCAGCAGTGAGGGAACATTTCTTTGTCCTCCAACAACAGGGGTTCCAATGAAGACTTTTGATTTCCATTTCCCTCTCTAAGAGGAAGGCCCAGAAGCGAAATTCTCATTAAATATTTATTGCCTTCTCCCACCCTTCTCCCAGCATGTTAGGCCCCAACAAACCTCCTTAATCACAGGGCAATCAAACCCTTAAGAGCTGGAAGTGCTGACTGAGAAGGGAGGGAATACCAGACATACAGGGGAGAAGGGTGGAAGGCAAAGGGTTTTCTTCTGGATGGGAAAGAACCACACAATGGCCATGTGTCCAGGAACATAACATCAAAACGGAACCAACTGAGAATGGAGAAAGACATCCTGCAATAGCTGCCCCTTGCCAGCAAGCATCACAATCAGGCTCTTCAAGCCAGCTGAAAAGTTTTTTTTTTTCCCTTCTGTTTCTGATTGACCACTTATTTCAAGGGGCTTTTGGGGTTCTTCTAACTGCCCTATCTTATGCTGAGTGGTTAAGAGCCTTTCTGCCTCTTAGGCTTTGGAAACTCAGTGGCCCACTAGTACCTGGGCCGTTGTGATGATGACAGAAACATGTCTGTCACCCATGTGAATTGCGCCCATCAGTTCTGAGCCCTCGTTTCCTCTTCTCTCAAACAGGTGCACACAGAGCCTCATCCACCTTTGTATGATTCAGACTCGCTCCCTGTTTGTATCTGACGAGATGTGGTGAATGAATCATGGTGTGATGCTTAGTCTTTGTTTTCAGCTAGGCTGGATTTAGAATCCCTGAAAAGACAGAAGAGGTATACAACTCTGGATGCAGCAGAGAAGACATTTCTAGGGAAAATTAACTATGAATAAAGATTTCACTCTGAATATGGGAACTATCATAGCCTAGATTGGAGATCCAGGAAGATGTAAAAGGGGGAGAAGAAAGGCAACTCAACTGAGAAACAAAGTACCTGCTTCTCTGCTCCCTCTCCTGCAGACACGTGGACCGCTTTGCTATTCCCTTTAAGCCACAATGGACTGAGTCCTCTGAAACCGTGATCCAGAGCAAGTACCTCCTCCTTGACATTGTTTCTGTCATGTATTTTGTTATAGCAAAACATAAACAAATAAATATATTGGGGGCTGTGGAAATGTGGGTTTTACTGAGGAGGTAGCAAGCAGACTGAGAGACACATCTCTCTATTTAAGACTCTCACTACCTCTTACTTTTCTTCAGGATGTGTAGACCCTAGTCTTGCTCTTCTGTGGTCATTCAGAAATAAGCTGATGCTCTTCCCTACCCGCTTTGTTTTTTTGATACAAATTTTCTCTGTGTTGCCCTACTTGTCCTAAAACTCTATCTGTAGGCTGGCCTTGAACTCACAGAGATCCGCCTACCTCTGCCTCCTGAGAGTTGGGATTAAAGGTGTGCACCACCACTGTGGATTGCTTTTGGGGTGGGTTACTCAGTCTAGGGGTTGTAACCCACCCCACAATCAGTTACTCCAGGGTCTCGGAGGGGCGCTACCTGGAAGGGAATGAGCTAAGACAGAAGAAGGAGGCCAAGCAGTTTTGTCAAAGCCTCCGTTTATTAGGGTCATGGTTGCTGTTTATATATGGTAAGGAATGGGGGGCAGGGCAAGGGATCTCGCGAGTCACAAGTGGCCACACCTGGTTCCCTGGATAGCTGGAATGTGAGGCGGGTTCCGCTAAGATTAGCAGTTAATTGGGTGAGGGGCAGGTTTTGTCAATAGAACATAACTATGGGTGTGAGGTTCTCTGCAGACTCCCTAGAGTGATGGTTTCTGTAATGATTGTTAGGGGGGAAATGGCTCCTGACACACCACCACCTGGCTATGATTGTATTTGGACATTTTTTATTTGTTACTACTTAAAACGACATTTCCCTGCAGTTTGAGGAAGTAAAATATGAGCTTGATTCCTTGATGTGTGTGTGTGTGTGTGTGTTTTTTGGTTTGGGATAATAAAATTCAATTTTCTTTTCAGCTGTGAAATCAACAAAACCTGTGAAACACCTTGTTGTAGGTGTTAGAGAGATGGAGCAGTGGGTAAGAGCAATGGTTGCTCTTCCCAAGAACAGAAATTTGATCCCAAGAATCCAAAGGGCAGCTCACAACAGCCTATCTCTAGTTCCAGAGAATATGATGTTCTCTCAAGGCTTCCATGGGCACCAGAACACATATATAGTGTACAGATATGTATGGGATCAAAACACCCATACACATAAGAAATAATTCAAACCATTTCATTGGAATTGAATAAGTCGAAATTCAAAAAATGGAGAACCTTGGCTTTTGAAGTTGCCAGTAGATACCTGGTTGTGTACTCAAACCTTTAAGGTGCCCGCAGACACTGTTAAGTTCTTTCTATTTGTAGTTTCCACCCACACCCATGCTCTGGCATCTTATCAACACTCCTGGGAAGAATAGCTGGAAAGAGCTGCTGACATTCATGAAAGCCGCACCCGTACCACTGATTATATAAGGAGAGTGGGACCCGCAAGGAAGAAGGGGTTAAGACATTATTTATTCTCCTGAATTCCAGGTCTACTACCATACTGGAGTACTGAGAATCAGTTTCCCCAGAAGGAAATGGCTAAGCAAAGCTACTTTAGTGCTAAATAAATAAAATTTGCATGTTCAAATTATCACCTGCCACTCCTGTCACGGTGTGCACATGTTTTTAATCAATCTCAAACATAAGTAGGCAAATAATGGAAGACCCATAGACATAGCATTTATGAGACAGGGCTCGAATTTGCAACCCTGCAGCTTAACAGCAGAGGAGAAAGGAGAATTTTAGTTAGGGAAGCAGAGAACGTCCTGAAACTGCCTCTAGAGAGTGAGTAAGCAAAGCAGGAAGTCCATATTTGGCTAGCTCACAACAGGTAAGGTCCACCTGCTGAGACTGGATCGTGGGAATCTTGGTGGATGACTGAGATTGCCCCACTCCATACGGCATCCTACTGCCTTAGCAATATAGGATTGTAACGCTTGTTATTGTGTCCTAACAGAGGGATCTCGGTACAAGACCTTGTCATGAGCAGAACTACTATTTATAAAAAAATAGCTCAAGATTTGATGATAGTTAAATGCCTAGAAACATTTTCAGAAATGGAAGACAGTCCTCTCTGTATCAAACTCACACAGGAAAAAGTCACTGATGGGAGCCAGATCCATGGAAAAGTACTGGATTTGGGTAGCAGCACCACAGGGAATATCTCTTTATTCATCTTTATGAGTCTTGATGTGGTATTTTAGAACACACATTAAAAAATTAATTGCTTATATTCTATGAGTTCTTCCAGGTCTTGTAATTCAGTACTTTATGCATGAATTTCATTGGTTCCAATGAGGCCATCTGGCCAGTCTTGTCTAGTCTGGAAAATGGAAAGTACCAATTGCCTTAGACAAATCAGTATCTTCTCTCCAGGGGATTTTAACTCTTTTGGTACCAATGAGCTAAATATGAAGAATGAGTTTACCAAAGAAAACCCTTAACACTTAATTACCAGGAAAACCAGACTTAAAAATAAAAGTACAAACTATCTATAGCCACTTATAAAAAGCTGATGATAGTTTATGTACTATAAAAGAAAATATATAAATTCCACACAAAAGCTTACACAAGGAATCAAAAGATTCAAAGATTCCATGAGGCATGTTGTTGATCCCAGTTACTGCCATTACTGTCATGACTATCTTTTTTAGGAATTATTCTCAAATGATCCTTACCTGGCAAGAGGTCTCTGACTGGAAAAGAGAAATGCAGATGCTCTGTTTGAGCCAAGACAAGAGAGACGTCCCTCCTATAACTCCATCTAATCATGTTACCCTCTACTCTAGATGGACACATAATGTAAAGGTACTTCTGTGTGTTGTTTACAGAAAAAGCCCTTTTGGAAATAAATTCAATAACATAAAATTCAGGAGTGTTAAACTGCTAATATCTTTTGACCCAGAAAGCCCAGTTCTGGAAATATAGCCTAAAGAAATCAACAAAAGTACAAAATAGCTTTATGCACAAATATGTTAATTGTCACACTTGTAAACTAAATAGAAAAGCGTGAATGATCATCGATGGCCAATGGTTATATAAATTGCGTAACACATTTTCTGAGTTGTCAAATGATGATTAAAGGCTCTATTAGAAAATATTGACACAACTCAGGAAATATTACTGTTATAATGTTGAAAGAAACAAACCCAAGTATTAGTTTGAATAAGCAATATATTCAGTGTTGCTTGTATATAGGACTCTGGAGTACACTGATTTACGAAAATATTTACTAAAAGGAATGGTATAAAATTGCCCTTGAGCCTTAGTGAGTTCATGCTTTTTTTCTATCTCTGTCTTTTTCATTCTTTTCTGACAACAGACTTCATTAAAAAAATTCTTGAAATGTACAAATCAATTACAAATGAATGTATAAATTACATACACATAAAGTTCTATGAATCCTGGAGGTAGCAGGGGAAGAGAGGTCATGTAAATGAGGTTATTGAAAATAATAATAGAATTTGAGCAAGACTAAATTAAATGATGGCCTTCCACTAGTACTGAATATCACTCTTATACTTGAGAGACAATGAGTGAAGGCAAGATATATTGACCTTAATAATCTCAGAACACTGTCTACATCTGAAATAGATTAATCAAATGTCTCATATCATACTAGTTAATGACTCTGTAAATACAGATAATGTAAAGTTTGGTGAATTTAAGTGAAGTTATGGTTTGGACTCAGATGGAGGACCTGTGAGTGTTGAGGCTTCTAGTTTTCCAGCAGAAGATGGAAGATGCAGACTTTGTTTGATGATCTAGATTAAAAAAATAAAAAATATAAACCTGGAACACTAGAAAATGAGTTAAAACAAATAGCACAACATTTTGTTCTCCAAGGTAGTCAATACCTAAACTGTGAGCTCATCCTATATGTTTATGTAACATGAAACTTAAGAAATGATGGAATTCTGAAATAATATTGATATATGCAGAAACTTCTGTCTCATCAAGGATGACTCCTCCACAGTTAACTACTACCAAATTTCTAGAACTGAGAGTTTCTCATAGGACTTGGTATATTCATTATTCATGGCTGTCCTACCTGTCAAACACATCTCCTGTCTCATTCAGATTAATATAATCTCTCTTCTTAAAGGGCAATGACAATGTTTGCTTTGAAGAGCATATAAGATCATGCCACCCCATGGAGGACTTCACACTACTTATACAATAAAAGTACACATGCATGACATGGTCCTGGAGACCCTTTTGCTCACATCCTTGCCTGTTCTACATCTCTCCTATCACTCTGAGTCATCCTCACAGTCCTCTCTTGGCTTTTATATGATCAAGACTGTATAGCAAGCTGCTAATTCACAATATTCAGGTATTTACTGAAACACCCGTGTCAAAGTTGCTTTAAAACTTATCTTTTAGAAGGGATTAACATTTAAATCAGTAGATCCATAATATACATTTAGTCAGTGAAAGAATTTAAGAGAGAAAGAAAGGAAGAAAGGAAGGAAGGAAGAAAGAAAGAAAGAAAGAAAGAAAGAAAGAAAGAAAGAAAGAAAGAAAGAAAGACAAACCTGTAGGTTTTCTAAAGAAAAAAAAAAGAATTCTGTTCTAGAGTGTATTTGAACTTGACCTGCTTTGCTCTGGCTGTCCAGACTGCCAACTTACCTGCTGATTTTAGACTTGCCTTTTCCTGTAACTGCATGATTAATTTCTTGAAGTAATTACCTCCTTTATACACCCCATTGGTTCTGTATCTTTAGAGAATCCTACTTAATATAAGCCCACAGTCGAAGGAGTTTTTCCACTTTATAAGTTACTTTTCACTCCACCTCTGACCTTCCTGAATCTCCATACTACACTGTCAAAATGCCTTGGCTTGCCAGGCACAGAAACTGCACACACATTTGCATGATCACTGAAAATATCTACCTCATTCTCAAAAAGGGAGTTTTGACTCATCTTGGAAGCATCCTTCATATGCTGAGCACCAGTGAAAAAGCCCTGCATGAGCTATGATGTCTTCTCAGGGGAAGACATTCTGAGAAAGTCTAATCTGTTCTACCTCCTCTGTTTGATGGATGGAGAAACTAGGGCCCGTAAACACAAAAATGTGTTGTGACCATATCAACTGGTTTTGCAATTATATCCAATTATTTCTTTTGTGCTGTGAATTATTTTTAAAGACACACGGTGCCTTAGATAATTAGTAGTTGTCAATCCTAAATGCTAAGCAATGTGGAAAATATAATTATCCAAACCTATCCAGAGCACTCTCTTATCTTCATTCTCTCTCACAGTGAGAAGAGGATATTGGAGTGTGGTCTTTGAAGTAAAAAAGAAAAGCAGACAGATCAGTATTTATTTTTACTGCACTAAACCCTTGGAATACATATGAGCTGAGCAATCCGTGTGTGTGATAAATGAATGTAGAAGTCTATTGCCCACTCGCCTGTGATTTGTACTCATCCATTAATAGAAGAAGTCAAACAATAATTGCGAGGTATCTGTTCAGCCAGAGGCTCTGTGCTAGGCGCAGTGAAAGAACAGATAGACACAAAATAAGCTGGTCCCAACCTCAGGTTTCTTCCATCTACTATCCTGCAATTGAATGTAAATGGCAATTGGGGATTTCGGGTATAGAAGAGGTGTGATGTTTAGTGAGATTCAGGAATAAGGTTTTGAAAGATAAAAGGACTTGAAACATGGAGGACTATGTAAAAGACCCTTCAGTATTCCCACAGAGAATAAAATAGGAGAAGCATAGGTCTGGCGGCCAGAAAAAAAAAATAGCACACAAATTTTTATTTGGCTTTGTTTTGTGTCTAGGAAGGTGGGTGAATTCTTGCCTCTATTCATTTATTCACTTATAAGTACTTTTATTCATCTGTTATATAATTCAGTAATTACACATTGAATGCTCCCTTAGTGCCATTCACTGAGTTAGGGCGTAAGGTAAACCAAATCACAATTTTCTTGGTCCCTGCTCCTGGAAGTTTCCAGTGTCGTAGCTGATATGAATTTTAGCTACACACAAATACTGCTGTCTGTAAAATTATTGACTAAGACAAGAGCTGTATAGAAAGGGAGCAAATCTGGTGAGGACAGATGGCAAAGGGGCCTAACTTGGTGCCCTCTCTAGGGACAAGAGTATGTAAGATGAGAAGGAACAATTAATGAAAGGATGGGCATTGAGGAGGATGATCTCGAGTATCCAAAAAGAGAGAAGCAGGCGAATCACAGCCACTGCCTGCTTCTAATTTTAGGCATTTGTTTTCCTTAAGTCTCTTTATTGCTTCATTGCTGATATTGAATGCTAATCCACATAATAATGGCTGTCTGCTCTGACTGCATCGTAACAGATGTACATGTAATTTCTAGAGCTGCTAACTTTGACTCCCTCACCCAAGACTCAAGCTGGATTGATCTAAACTGAGCTTGAGCAGTAACTTTTTTTTTTCAAAGTCCTCCAGAAGCTTCAGTTGTCAGATGGGTTTGAGAGCATCACCCACCACCAAGGCACTAAGTGGTTAATTCACCCAGCTCTATGAAACTGTACCTGTTCAGGGCAGAAAACTTTGAAAATATAGCGGCTGGCAATATCTTAGTCTTTTCAAACCTTACCCCAGTCCAAGCTTGTGCTTTGTGACTCTGTGCTCATCCAGGGAACATCATCATTATGCTAAATGAAATATCTAGAATATCATGATAGAATTCACCTTCATGACCTCATTAGGAAAAGTGAGTTACTTCCTGCTGTTTCCCACAGTGCTTTGGGGCATCTCTCATGGTATGTGTACCTTTAATTTGTTGATATTTCTGACTCTCCTCTCTTTCTCTCTCTCTCTCTCTCTCTCTCTCTCTCTCTCTCTCTCTCTCTCTCTCTCTCTCTCTCTCTTTTTCCT